>NC_140020.1:37588902-37924136 GCF_964263955.1 Coregonus lavaretus
GCAGGTGGTTACATTTTGCCCCTTTATAGTAGAAAAGTATGGAGGTCCGTAAGGCCTCTTCCCTCAGCTGGCATACCATATAGGTACTTAATTGGTGGATATAGTGCTGACAAGTTATTATGCACAGAACGGTGGGTCGGCCGTGTGAACAAATTAGGAGTGTTGGGTGCAATGTCACTAAGTCAGTGTGAAAACATTAGGAGTGTTGGGCGCTAACCCTAACCCTTCTCACAAAAACGTCTATAGAGACTGAATGGTTTGAGCTAGAAACTACTATGACCCATCTATGGAAAGCTGAGACTCTCAAAAACACGTACATGTAATCGGTTCTGCTCTATAACGCTCACAAGCCACACAAAAGCAGTTAGAAGGTAATGCGTTGTTCTACATAGAACATTGAGGGAAATCCCAAGGCATTGTTGTCACAAACTCCAAACTCAACACAGTTGTCACTGACTTGTTGGATATATTTGTTTCTCATTGAACAACTAATGTTTAGCACAAAGTAAATCACCTCACACACTGGAAATCTACAATGGATTCACAAAAGTCTACCTACTGAGAATGTGTAAATGTCCAAACTGTAAATAAAAGTAAACTTGGTCTTTTCAAGAGGCAGTTGAGAACTCTACCATCACAAGAGATTTCTGGATAGCGTGGAAATCTAACACATATTTTTACCTCTGGAGATTGCATAATTGTCCAAATTTCATGTTCGAAAGCTGTTGCATTGGCCGGGAATCGAACCCGGGCCTCCCGCGTGGCAGGAGAGAATTCTACCACTGAAACACCAATGCCTTACAAGGTTGAAATTACCCCATAGGCTAGAAATCGTATATCAGAAAGCAGTAGATTGAATAGATTGCGTTTATTCTGCTATGTGGACTTAGTGACGTCTTACACCCTATATACACCTCATAAATAGACTCAATACTCCCCATCGGGGAATTGAACCCCGGTCTCCCGCGTGACAGGCGGGGATTCTCACCACTATACTAACGAGGAGCAGGTGGTTACATTTTGCCCCTTTATAGTAGAAAAGTATGGAGGTCCGTAAGGCCTCTTCCCTCAGCTGGCATACCATATAGGTACTTAATTGGTGGATATAGTGCTGACAAGTTATTATGCACAGAACGGTGGGTCGGCCGTGTGAACAAATTAGGAGTGTTGGGTGCAATGTCACTAAGTCAGTGTGAAAACATTAGGAGTGTTGGGCGCTAACCCTAACCCTTCTCACAAAAACATCTATAGAGACTGAATGGTTTGAGCTAGAAACTACTATGACCCATCTATGGAAAGCTGAGACTCTCAAAAACACGTACATGTAATCGGTTCTGCTCTATAACGCTCACAAGCCACACAAAAGCAGTTAGAAGGTAATGCGTTGTTCTACATAGAACATTGAGGGAAATCCCAAGGCATTGTTGTCACAAACTCCAAACTCAACACAGTTGTCACTGACTTGTTGGATATATTTGTTTCTCATTGAACAACTAATGTTTAGCACAAAGTAAATCACCTCACACACTGGAAATCTACAATGGATTCACAAAAGTCTACCTACTGAGAATGTGTAAATGTCCAAACTGTAAATAAAAGTAAACTTGGTCTTTTCAAGAGGCAGTTGAGAACTCTACCATCACAAGAGATTTCTGGATAGCGTGGAAATCTAACACATATTTTTACCTCTGGAGATTGCATAATTGTCCGAATTTCATGTTCGAAAGCTGTTGCATTGGCCGGGAATCGAACCCGGGCCTCCCGCGTGGCAGGAGAGAATTCTACCACTGAAACACCAATGCCTTACAAGGTTGAAATTACCCCATAGGCTAGAAATCGTATATCAGAAAGCAGTAGATTGAATAGATTGCGTTTATTCTGCTATGTGGACTTAGTGACGTCTTACACCCTATATACACCTCATAAATAGACTCAATACTCCCCATTGGGGAATTGAACCCCGGTCTCCCGCGTGACAGGCGGGGATTCTCACCACTATACTAACGAGGAGCAGGTGGTTACATTTTGCCCCTTTATAGTAGAAAAGTATGGAGGTCCGTAAGGCCTCTTCCCTCAGCTGGCATACCATATAGGTACTTAATTGGTGGATATAGTGCTGACAAGTTATTATGCACAGAACGGTGGGTCGGCCGTGTGAACAAATTAGGAGTGTTGGGTGCAATGTCACTAAGTCAGTGTGAAAACATTAGGAGTGTTGGGCGCTAACCCTAACCCTTCTCACAAAAACGTCTATAGAGACTGAATGGTTTGAGCTAGAAACTACTATGACCCATCTATGGAAAGCTGAGACTCTCAAAAACACGTACATGTAATCGGTTCTGCTCTATAACGCTCACAAGCCACACAAAAGCAGTTAGAAGGTAATGCGTTGTTCTACATAGAACATTGAGGGAAATCCCAAGGCATTGTTGTCACAAACTCCAAACTCAACACAGTTGTCACTGACTTGTTGGATATATTTGTTTCTCATTGAACAACTAATGTTTAGCACAAAGTAAATCACCTCACACACTGGAAATCTACAATGGATTCACAAAAGTCTACCTACTGAGAATGTGTAAATGTCCAAACTGTAAATAAAAGTAAACTTGGTCTTTTCAAGAGGCAGTTGAGAACTCTACCATCACAAGAGATTTCTGGATAGCGTGGAAATCTAACACATATTTTTACCTCTGGAGATTGCATAATTGTCAGATGTTCATGTTCGGAAGCTGTTGCATTGGCCGGGAATCGAACCCGGGCCTCCCGCGTGGCAGGCGAGAATTCTACCACTGAAACACCAATGCCTTACGAGGTCGAAATTACCCCATAGGCTAGAAATCGTATATCAGAAAGCAGTAGATTGAATAGATTGCGTTTATTCTGCTATGTGGACTTAGTGACGTCTTACACCCTATATACGCCTCATAAAAAGACTCAATACTCCCCGTCGGGGAATTGAACCCCGGTCTCCCGCGTGACAGGCGGGGATACTCACCACTATATTAACGAAGAGCAGGTGGTTACATTTTGCCCCTTTATAGTAGAAAAGTATGGAGGTCCGTAAGGCCTCTTCCCTCAGCTGGCATACCATATAGGTACTTAATTGGTGGATATAGTGCTGACAAGTTATTATGCACAGAACGGTGGGTCGGCCGTGTGAACAAATTAGGAGTGTTGGGTGCAATGTCACTAAGTCAGTGTGAAAACATTAGGAGTGTTGGGCGCTAACCCTAACCCTTCTCACAAAAACGTCTATAGAGACTGGACGGTTTGAGCTAGAAACTACTATGACCCATCTATGGAAAGCTGAGACTCTCAAAAACACGTACATGTAATCGGTTCTGCTCTATAACGCTCACAAGCCACACAAAAGCAGTTAGAAGGTAATGCGTTGTTCTACATAGAACATTGAGGGAAATCCCAGGGCATTGTTGTCACAAACTCCAAACTCAACACAGTTGTCACTGACTTGTTGGATATATTCGTTTCTCATTGAACAGCTAATGTTTAGCACAAAGTAAATCACCTCACACACTGGAAATCTACAATGGATTCACAAAAGTCTACCTACTGAGAATGTGTAAATGTCCAAACTGTAAATAAAAGTAAACTTGGTCTTTTCAAGAGGCAGTTGAGAACTCTACCATCACAAGAGATTTCTGGATAGCGTGGAAATCTAACACATATTTTTACCTCTGGAGATTGCATAATTGTCAGAATTTCATGTTCGAAAGCTGTTGCATTGGCCGGGAATCATATAGGTACTTCATTGGTGGATATAGTGCTGACAAGTTATTATGCACAGAACGGTGGGTCGGCCGTGTGAACAAATTAGGAGTGTTGGGTGCAATGTCACTAAGTCAGTGTAAAAACATTAGGAGTGTTGGGCGCTAACCCTAACCCTTCTCACAAAAACGTCTATAGAGACTGAATGGTTTGAGCTAGAAACTACTATGACCCATCTATGGAAAGCTGAGACTCTCAAAAACACGTACATGTAATAGGTTCTGCTCTATAACGCTCACAAGCCACACAAAAGCAGTTAGAAGGTAATGCGTTGTTCTACATAGAACATTGAGGGAAATCCCAAGGCATTGTTGTCACAAACTCCGAACTCAACACAGTTGTCACTGACTTGTTGGATATATTCGTTTCTCATTGAACAACTAATGTTTAGCACAAAGTAAATCACCTCACACACTGGAAATCTACAATGGATTCACAAAAGTCTACCTACTGAGAATGTGTAAATGTCCAAACTGTAAATAAAAGTAAACTTGGTCTTTTCAAGAGGCAGTTGAGAACTCTACCATCACAAGAGATTTCTGGATAGCGTGGAAATCTAACACATATTTTTACCTCTGGAGATTGCATAATTGTCAGAATTTCATGTTCGAAAGCTGTTGCATTGGCCGGGAATCATATAGGTACTTCATTGGTGGATATAGTGCTGACAAGTTATTATGCACAGAACGGTGGGTCGGCCGTGTGAACAAATTAGGAGTGTTGGGTGCAATGTCACTAATTCAGTGTGAAAACATTAGGAGTGTTGGGCGCTAACCCTAACCCTTCTCACAAAAACGTCTATAGAGACTGAATGGTTTGAGCTAGAAACTAATATGACCCATCTATGGAAAGCTGAGACTCTCAAAAACACGTACATGTAATAGGTTCTGCTCTATAACGCTCACAAGCCACACAAAAGCAGTTAGAAGGTAATGCGTTGTTCTACATAGAACATTGAGGGAAATCCCAAGGCATTGTTGTCACAAACTCCAAACTCAACACAGTTGTCACTGACTTGTTGGATATATTCGTTTCTCATTGAACAACTAATGTTTAGCACAAAGTAAATCACCTCACACACTGGAAATCTACAATGGATTCACAAAAGTCTACCTACTGAGAATGTGTAAATGTCCAAACTGTAAATAAAAGTAAACTTGGTCTTTTCAAGAGGCAGTTGAGAACTCTACCATCACAAGAGATTTCTGGATAGCGTGGAAATCTAACACATATTTTTACCTCTGGAGATTGCATAATTGTCAGAATTTCATGTTCGAAAGCTGTTGCATTGGCCGGGAATCGAACCAGGGCCTCCCGCGTGGCAGGCGAGAATTCTACCACTGAAACACCAATGCCTTACAAGGTTGAAATTACCCCATAGGCTAGAAATCGTATATCAGAAAGCAGTAGATTGAATATATTGCGTTTATTCTGCTATGTGGACTTAGTGACGTCTTACACCATATATACGCCTCATAAAAAGACTAAATACTCCCCGTCGGGGAATTGAACCCCGGTCTCCCGCGTGACAGGCGGGGATACTCACTACTATACTAACGAGGAGCAGGTGGTTACATTTTGCCCCTTTATAGTAGAAAAGTATGGAGGTCCGTAAGGCCTCTTCCCTCAGCTGGCATACCATATAGGTACTTAATTGGTGGATATAGTGCTGACAAGTTATTATGCACAGAACGGTGGGTCGGCCGTGTGAACAAATTAGGAGTGTTGGGTGCAATGTCACTAAGTCAGTGTGAAAACATTAGGAGTGTTGGGCGCTAACCCTAACCCTTCTCACAAAAACGTCTATAGAGACTGAATGGTTTGAGCTAGAAACTACTATGACCCATCTATGGAAAGCTGAGACTCTCAAAAACACGTACATGTAATAGGTTCTGCTCTATAACGCTCACAAGCCACACAAAAGCAGTTAGAAGGTAATGCGTTGTTCTACATAGAACATTGAGGGAAATCCAAGGCATTGTTGTCACAAACTCCAAACTCAACACAGTTGTCACTGACATGTTGGATATATTCGTTTCTCATTGAACAACTAATGTTTAGCACAAAGTAAATCACCTCACACACTGGAAATCTACAATGGATTCACAAAAGTCTACCTACTGAGAATGTGTAAATGTCCAAACTGTAAATAAAAGTAAACTTGGTCTTTTCAAGAGGCAGTTGAGAACTCTACCATCACAAGAGATTTCTGGATAGCGTGGAAATCTAACACATATTTTTACCTCTGGAGATTGCATAATTGTCAGAATTTCATGTTCGAAAGCTGTTGCATTGGCCGGGAATCATATAGGTACTTCATTGGTGGATATAGTGCTGACAAGTTATTATGCACAGAACGGTGGGTCGGCCGTGTGAACAAATTAGGAGTGTTGGGTGCAATGTCACTAAGTCAGTGTGAAAACATTAGGAGTGTTGGGCACTAACCCTAACCCTTCTCACAAAAACGTCTATAGAGACTGAATGGTTTGAGCTAGAAACTACTATAGAAGGATTCCTTTATCCTATCCCAGGTATTCCTTAAAGAGGTGGGGTTTCAAATGTCTCCGGAAGGTGGTGAGTGACTCCGCTGTCCTGGCGTCGTGAGGGAGCTTGTTCCACCATTGGGGTGCCAGAGCAGCGAACAGTTTTGACTGGGCTGAGCGGGAACTATGCTTCCGCAGAGGAAGGGGAGCCAGCAGGCCAGAGGTGGATGAGCGCAATGCCCTCGTTTGGGTGTAGGGACTGATCAGAGCCTGAAGGTACAGAGGTGCCGTTCCCCTCACTGCTCCATAGGCAAGCACCATGGTCTTGTAGCGGATGCGAGCTTCAACTGGAAGCCAGTGGAGTGTGCGGAGGAGGGGGGTGACGTGAGAGAACTTGGGAAGGTTGAACACCAGACGGGCTGCGGCATTCTGGATGAGTTGTAGGGGTTTAATGGCACAGGCAGGGAGACCAGCCAACAGCGAGTTGCAGTAGTCCAGACGGGAGATGACAAGTGCCTGGATTAGGACCTGTGCCGCTTCCTGTGTAAGGCAGGGTCGTACTCTCCGAATGTTGTAGAGCATGAACCTGCAGGAGCGGGTCACCGCCTTGATGTTGGCGGAGAACGACAGGGTGTTGTCCAGGGTCACGCCTAGGCTCTTCGCACTCTGGGAGGAGGACACAGCGGAGTTGTCAACCGTGATGGCGAGATCATGGAACGGGCAGTCCTTCCCCGGGAGGAAGTGTTCAAGTGGTTTTGAAGTCGGAACAATTCTTAAACCAATAAGATTGGCAACAACATTTTCACTATTTCTCACTTGTAAATCCTACTTGGAGGGTCATTCAAGTGAAACTTCCCAGTCGGAACTAGGTATTTCCGATAACTCTGATAGCACTCTGAACACGACATTAATATGTGTGATCGACAACAGTAGGGTCTGGGTCCCGGCGTGTCCAGTCCCCATACCCATTCCATAGGAGTGAGTGTCAGTAGTCTACTATATGTCCGTGCTATGTGAAGTAAGTATGGTGATTATTATTAAGGTTCTGGTCGTCTGAGATACCAACAAGTAAGGCTATACAACATACAATATCAATAAATATATATTTTCTCCTATTAGTGTATTTGAGTTTGTTCTGTCGTTTCTGGATGATTTAATTGAAATTGCAACCAACTTTCTATGGCTTGTTTTAGATATAGTGATATTTGAGAGATTATTTCATTTCAAATAACTGAAAGTGAGAGGTTGTAATTTGAATAAATGGGGGAAATACCATTACTGAACATGTGGTGATTAGAACAAAAGATTTTACTCTTGACTTTGATGAATATTATCGCGCGGCAGTGTCCTAATGCCTGCGCGCAGTGGACTATTGGCATCGTTCGCCATAGCAGGCTGACATTAGATTAGAACATAAGATTTCACTCTTGACTTCAGCGACTATTATTGCGCATAAAGGGCCGGCAGTGTACTTTTGCGCGCACATTGTGCTTTTGCCTGCGCGCAGTGTGCAGTTGCATCCGCGCAGTGTACTATTGGCCTCGTTTGCCATAGCAGGCTAGCATTAAATTATAACACAAGATTTCACTCTTGACTTCAGCGACTATTATTGCGCATAAAGGGCCGGCAGTGTACTTTTGCGCGCACATTGTGCTTTTGCCTGCGCGCAGTGTGCAGTTGCATCCGCGCAGTGTACTATTGGCCTCGTTTGCCATAGCAGGCTAGCATTAAATTATAACACAAGATTTCACTCTTGACTATGGCGACTATTATTGCCTGTAAAGGCCAGCAGGGATCTATTGTTTTGGGCGCGCAGTGTATTATTGCGGGCGCACGCAAAGTGTATTGTTTTTTGGCGTACAGTGTGTTTTATGGGCACGCAGTGTATTGTTTTGGGTGCGCAGTGTACTGTTTTGGGTGCGCGGTCAAAAAAAAAGAGAAGCAAAGCATCCCTTCCGATAGCCGACAAAGGAGGCCTCCGTAACGGGCCAATCGGGGTGGTGGGGAGATGGTGTCCAATCAGCAGATGCCACTGCCGGCTTTATACATTTCACATGGGCATTTCGAGGCTATACTCCGACTGTCTAAGAAGGAAGCTAGCGCCATGGCCAGAACCAAGCAAACCGCTCGCAAATCCACCCGTGGCAAAGCCTACAGGATGCAGTTCGCCGCCATGGCTGCGCGCAGGAGAGCCTCCCCGTTACAGGCCTGGCACCGTGTCTCAGAGAGATCCGTCGTTACCAAAGCTCCACTGAGCTGCTCATCCGCAATGTGCCCTTCCAGCGCCTGGGGAGAAAAATCGCCCTGTTCTTCAAGACCGACCTGCGCTTCCAGAGCTCCGCCGTGATGGCCCTGCAGGAGGCCAGCGAGGCTTACCTGGTCGGTCTGTTTGAGGACATCAAACTGTGTGCCATCCACGCAAAGAGGGTGCATATCGTGCCCTAGGACATCGAGCTGGCCCGCCTTATTTGCAGAGAGCGCGCGTAAATTATGAAGTGATCTCCAAAATCCCACCTCAATATTTCCATCAAAAAGGCATAATTGATCTATTTATACGTGGTCCTCTGTAGCTCAATTGGTAGAGCATGGCGCTTGTAACGCCAGGGTAGTGGGTTCCATCCCTGGGACCACCCATACGTAAACATGTATGCGCACATGACTGTAAATCGCTTTGGATAAAAGCGTCTGCTAAATGGCATATTATTATTATATACGCGCACGTCTACATTTCCAACCACTTCGCCGGGAAAGAGCGACGCTACCGGCTACGGAAGAGACACCAACGGCCGGGTGAGTCCATTCAAAGCTACGTGGCTAATCTGAGGGATTTGGCTAGCTCTTGTAACTATGGGACACTTCAGGACGAGATCATCAGGGATCAGTTGATAGAGGGGACGTTATGTGAAAAGACATGGGAGAAACTGCTTTTGGAATCGGATAATTTACAACTAGATGGAGCTATTAAAATAGCACTCCACGTTGAAGCGGCGTTGGAATGCTCTTCAATGCTAACAGACAGCTCTGCAGCATACACTCGGCCCCCAGCCATTCTCACACAGCAGCTTCAGCCCGAGCAGGCGCACTACAACGATCACGCGCTGCGCACGCCCTCCCACGTCGATAGCTGCATGGACACAGACACCGGCATGCCCGTGCAGCAGGCACACAGACAAACCAACAGAAGTAGCTGTGGCAACTGTGGGGCTAGCTCTCACAATTCAAGGGCTTCAAACTGCCCAGCCCGTGGGAAAATATGCAAGAACTGTTCAAAATACAATCACTTTGCGAAAGTGAGTGTGTCGTTCGGCCCCTGCTACTAGCTCGAATTTGTCGATCATCCAAGTGTCAGACTGGGTCCGAGCCCGACGGCCTCAGCAGTACAACAAAATGCCCTCATTCTGGTCGGACCCCTTGCAGGTCAGTCGACAACTGGGGCCCGCCATATTTCATGATGAGCAATGGATCACGCTGGCACGCCAGCCGCCTCAGAAAAGTCCCTGCCCCTCGAGGAACACAAAGGCACACAAAACAGACATGCAGGCCAGAGACGCCACCGGATGGACCTCCTCCACCACTACCACCCGAGCCCCAGCCTCTGTGGGCTCCCCAAGGGCCAGATCCACAAGCGGTGGCGGATGAAGAAAGGCCTATGCGGGCACGAACTCGCCCTGCTTATCTGGGGGACTACTTAACCTCTTTTCATTCTTAGGCTCCGTTAGGTGTCTTAGTCAACCTCCAGGTTAATGGACTGAACTGGCTAGTTTGGAGAGTCCATCCGTTTAAGGGTTAATGTTTATTTCTTACAGGTATCACTCTAGGTTCTTGCCCTATGGACATTTTATATATGGTACCAGTCCCTGGTTTTGGAAAGGGGGGGAAATGTTATGTATGGTACGACGTGCTGTACGTCGTACTGTACGTTGTTATGGTTTACGATAGTGTGCTGCTTTACGGATGAATGGGTTGTCAGAATGTGTGGCACATTCATTAAACGACAGAGTGATGTACAATGTGAAACTGTGCAGATGTCCGTTCTTCTACAGCTAGGCTAGATATAACAAATATGACTCAAGTAAAAGTAGTCATCCAAATAATTACTTGAGTAAGAGTAAAAAAGTACTTGGTGAAAAAACTACTCAAGTACTGAGTAACTGTTGAGTTACTCGAGTTTATTTTTTAACACAAGGCAACAATCAGACAGACAAAAATACAAAATAATCATCTTTAGGCAAATTATAGTTCATCCAACAATAAAATAAATTAAAAATGAATTACAAAATAGCTTAAATTAAAATAATTCCGGTAAATTCAAGTACTTATCAAATAAAAAATAAAAAATAAAAAATAAAAAAATAAGCACAAGTAACACACATTTCCAAACCTTTATACTTTTTTTTACCAGGCAGAACTAGAATGAGGCAGCCCATAAACTCTCATAAACTGTGTATGTGTGTGTCTCCACAGTGACAGAACAACAGAAGGAAACACAAACATTTCATACCAGGTATGCTGAACAGAAAACTGCACACCAGAAGGAAGCGGTCAACATAAAATAATCAATAGGTGTTGATTAGGCCTACTCAGTACCTTTGTATTGCATGGCAAGCAACAGCCCTTTTTCTGTGTGCCTAGAAATTAATACTCTGATCTGTGATTAGGCCACACTGCACATCTCACTGAGCAGAGGAAAAGAGCAGCAATACACATCAACTGAAAAAGCACCAGTCCATGATAGATGGCCAAATAAAACAATATTGTAGGCGTAGTATCCCAGAACACAAATTAAGCTGAATGCATGTTCTCTAAAAGGCATCAGAGGAGAGTGATGTAGTTGTAGATGGGGCATTATGTTTACTTCCAGCTCCAATATCTAACAAGAAAAGTCATCAAAAAAAAAGTCACACTTGTCCCCACCCCCCCAAGATAAGCAGCATAAAGCATGTATGATGTGTCTTTACAATGGAGTTATACATTAATAGCTCTGTGCTCTCTAGCACAACCATTACACAGTTAAGGGGATTACACGCTTTGCTCAAAAGCAGCTGAGAGAGGAGCAGCTTCCCCCATCTAGACTCCCACAGGCAGACAATAGATTTGGCAATATTCTAACCTTTAGGCTGACACTGGCCCTTTGACTGGTTGACTTCAGTCAACACTCCAGGAACTCTTTGGCACAGTAACATGAAAACCCTTTTATATTGAAGGCCCCAATGGGAGTTTGTGTGTGTGTGTCAAAACATGCAGAAACAAACTATTTCACCAAAGAATCGCTCAGTGATGTCACTATTAAGCTTCAACAGTAGCTGGCTCTCAAGGTTCTTGCTGTGAAGCTGTGATCGTTCAGCAGTGAACAAGAGTCCTGCATGACTGAAAAGTCTCTCACAGGCTGCAGATGCAGGAAGACCTGTGTTGACTTTGAGTGACAGCTTCTTGATGCGAGGAAAGGTGTGGAGTAGATCCATACCTGCAGGGGACAGACATGAAAGGTACCTCTCCAGCTCTCCTACTTGTGATTTTCCCAACTCCATGGATGCAAAGAAGTCGTCTTCATCAGAGAGGCCGCTGTTTGCGCTGGTGACATCATCCAAGTCGGTGTTGAGGTGATTTCTGATGTAGTCAAGGCCTGTGGGTTTTAGGGCAAGATAAATCGTTTTTCAAACGAATTAAGTCTGCACATTATTCTTACCCTTCTACTGTATAGGCTGTCAAGCTGCTGATGTTTGACATTAAAAGCTACCTGAGCTTCTAACTATATTGCCACCCTGTGGTTTGTCACTGACACACTATAATCCTAAATTACAGTAATATTATACAGAGTTATATAGGTCAATGTCTACTGGTTCACATTTGAATTGATAAACAATTATATTTACCAGCATTCAAGATGTTCTCCTCTGTGGTCCAGGATGTTCTGAATCTTGGTAGGAGTATTGCTGCTGCAATCAGCTCAGGCTCTTTCATGACGTCTCCAAAACGTTTCTGGATCCCTTGCTGCAGGGCGTGAACAAGAGGTGTACACATTTTGCAAGTTGACTTCAACCTCTTCAGCTTGTCCCGCAACTGGTAAGGTGTTGGCAGCAGGAGGCCCATATGCACAGATGATTCCCCTTGGAGGATATTAAGGACCATGGCAACAGGCTTCATCACAGCAGCATACTCGACCAAAAACCCAATTTCAGCTGGATTGAACCTATAAAAGATGTAACGATAAAACAATTACTTATAGCTATTTCTGGTACAATGTGTTTATTATGCATTGTACATGTTAAATGCACAAATAAATAAAAATAAAATAAATTAGTTAAATTATTTCATTCAAGTCATCCACAATTGTCACACCACCATGCAAAGAAAACTTAGTTACTTGAGACAAGTGGAATCACCCATTAATCAGCAAGGCTTATTTATTTATATTATTCTTTTAAAACAAAATATACATTTTGTCAACTTACATCTTTATCTTTAATGCTGTGCAGACATTGCGAATTGCTTGTTCTCCTTGCTCTCGGTGAATGCGCACAATCCTTTCTACAGCGAGGAACAGGGAGCTCCAGCGTGTCTGATTGGGTCGGAGAAACAGCAGCTTGCATTCACGTTCCACTGTTTACATTTACATTTACATTTTAGTCATTTAGCAGACGCTCTTATCCAGAGCGACTTACAGGAGCAATTAGGGTTAAGTGCCTTGCTCAAGGGCACATTTACGTCATTTAGCAGACGCTCTTATCCAGAGCGACTACAAATTGATGCATTCACCCTATAGCCAATGTGATAACCACTTTACAATTATATATATATATATTTTTGTTTTTCATTTGTTTTAATTTTTAATTTTTTTAATTTAAATTTTCTTTTATTTATTTTTTCTTATTTTTTTATTTTTTTTGGGGGGGGGGGGTACTTACTTTATCCTATCCCAGGTGTTCCTTAAAGAGGTGGGGTTTCAAATGTCTCCGGAAGGTGGTGAGTGACTCCGCTGTCCTGGCGTCGTGAGGGAGCTTGTTCCACCATTGGGGTGCCAGAGCAGCGAACAGCTTTGACTGGGCTGAGCGGGAACTATGCTTCCGCAGAGGAAGGGGAGCCAGCAGGCCAGAGGTGGATGAAGGCAATGCCCTCGCCTGGGTGTAGGGACTGATCAGAGCCTGAAGGTACGGAGGTGCCGTTCCCCTCACTGCTCCATAGGCAAGCACCATGGTCTTGTAACGGATGCGAGCTTCAACTGGAAGCCAGTGGAGTGTGCGGAGGAGGGGGGTGACGTGAGAGAACTTGGGAAGGTTGAACACCAGACGGGCTGCGGCATTCTGGATGAGTTGTAGGGGTTTAATGGCACAGGCAGGGAGCCCAGCCAACAGCGAGTTGCAGTAATCCAGACGGGAGATGACAAGTGCCTGGATTAGGACCTGTGCCGCTTCCTGTGTAAGGCAGGGTCGTACTCTCCGAATGTTGTAGAGCATGAACCTGCAGGATCGGGTCACCGCCTTGATGTTGGCGGAGAACGACAGGGTGTTGTCCAGGGTCACACCAAGGCTCTTCGCACTCTGGGAGGAGGACACAACGGAGTTGTCAACCGTGATGGCGAGATCATGGAACGGGCAGTCCTTCCCCGGGAGGAAGAGCAGCTCCGTCTTGCCAGGGTTCAGCTTGAGGTGGTGATCCGTCATCCATACTGATATGTCGGCCAGACATGCAGAGATGCGATTCGCCACCTGGTTATCAGAAGGGGGAAAGGAGAAGATTAGTTGTGTATCGTCAGCGTAGCAATGATAGGAGAGGCCATGTGAGGATATGACAGAGCCAAGTGACTTGGTGTATAGGGAGAAAAGGAGAGGGCCTAGAACTGAGCCCTGGGGGACACCAGTGGTGAGAGCACGTGGTGCGGAGACAGCTTCTCGCCACGCCACTTGGTAGGAGCGACCGGTCAGGTAGGACGCAATCCAGGAGTGAGCCGCGCCGGAGATGCCCAGCTCGGAGAGGGTGGAGAGGAGGATCTGATGGTTCACTGTATCAAAGGCAGCAGACAGGTCTAGAAGGACAAGAGCAGAGGAGAGAGAGTTAGCTTTAGCAGTGCGGAGAGCCTCCGTGACACAGAGAAGAGCAGTCTCAGTTGAATGACCAGTCCTGAAACCTGACTGGTTTGGATCAAGAAGGTCATTCTGAGAGAGATAGCAAGAGAGTTGGCTAAAGACAGCACGCTCAATAGTTTTGGAAAGAAAAGAAAGAAGGGATACTGGTCTGTAGTTGTTGACATCAGTGGGATCGAGTGTTGGTTTTTTGAGAAGGGGTGCAACTCTCGCTCTCTTGAAGACGGAAGGGACATGGCCAGCGGTCAAGGATGAGTTGATCAGCGAGGTGAGGTAGGGGAGAAGGTCACCGGAGATGGTCTGGAGAAGAGAGGAGGGGATGGGGTCAAGCGGGCAGGTTGTTGGGCGGCCTGCAGTCACTAGTCGCAAGATTATATCTGGAGAGAGAGGGGAGAAAGAAGTCAAAGCATAGGGTAGGGCAGTGTGAGCAGGACCAGCAGTGTCATTAGACTTAACAAACGAGGATCGGATGTCGTCAACCTTCTTTTCAAAGTGGTTGACAAAGTCATCCACAGAGAGGGAGGAGGGGGGGGGGGGATTCAGCAGTGAGGAGAATGTGGCAAAGAGCTTCCTAGGGTTAGAGGCAGATGCTTGGAATTTAGAGTGGTAGAAAGTGGCCTTAGCAGCAGAAACAGATGAAGAAAATGTAGAGAGGAGGGAGTGAAAAGATGCCAGGTCGGCAGGGAGTTTAGTTTTCTTCCATTTCCGCTCAGCTGCCCGGAGCTCTGTTCTGTGAGCTCGCAATGAGTCATCAAGCCACAGAGCTGGAGGGGAGGACCGAGCCGGCCGGGAGGATAGGGGACACAGGGAGTCAAAGGATGCAGAAAGGGAGGAGAGGAGGGTTGAGGAGGCAGAATCAGGAGATTGGAGGGAGAAGGATTGAGCAGAGGGAAGAGATGATAGGATGGAAGAGGAGAGAGTAGTGGGAGAGAGAGAGAGTGAAGGTTGCGGCGGCGCGTTACCATCTGTGTAGGGGCAGAGTGAGTAGTGTTGGAGGAGAGCGAGAGAGAAAAGGATACAAAGTAGTGGTCGGAGACATGGAGGGGAGTTGCAGTGAGATTAGTAGAAGAGCAACATCTAGTAAAGATGAAGTCAAGCGTATTGCCTGCCTTGTGAGTGGGGGGGGATGGTGAGAGGGTGAGGTCAAAAGAGGAGAGGAGTGGAAAGAAGGAGGCAGAGAGAAATTAGTCAAATGTAGACGTGGGGAGGTTGAAATCCCCCAAAACTGTGAAGGGTGAGCCATCCTCAGGAAAGGAACTTATCAAGGCGTCAAGCTCATTGATGAACTCTCCAAGGGAACCTGGAGGGCGATAGATGACAAGGATATTAAGCTTAAATGGGCTAGTGACTGTGACAGCGTGGAATTCAAATGAGGAGATAGACACATGGGTTAGGAGAAAAATTGAGAATGACCACTTGGGAGAGATGAGGATTCCTGTGCCACCACCCCTCTGACCAGATGCTCTCGGGGTATGCGAGAACACATGGTCAGACGAGGAGAGAGAAGTAGGAGTAGCAGTGTTTTCAGTGGTAATCCATGTTTCCGTCAGTGCCAGGAAGTCGAGGGACTGGAGGGTAGCATAGGCTGGGATGAAGTCAGCCTTGTTGGCGGCAGAACGGCAGTTCCAGAGGCTGCCTGAGACCTGATACTCCAGGTGTGTGGTGCGTGCAGGGACCACCAGGTTAGAGAGGCAGCAGCCACGCGGTGTGAGGCGTTTGTGTAGCCTGTGCGGAGAGGAGAGAACAGGGATAGGCAGAGGCAGAGGCATAGTTGACAGGCTGCAGCAAATGGCTACAATAATGCAGAGGAGATCGGAATAAAATGAACTAAACATCAGGGAAAGGAGAGAGCTGGCCTCCCTCACCAAAAAAAAAGAAATATATATATATATATAACTCTCCCAACTTCCACCTCAGAAACTATAATTGTTTCACTGAACCACCCGAGTAAAACTCTCACAACTTCCACTTTAGAAATTAGAATTGTTGTAAACTACAGCAGACTGTTATCAGACTGGTTGACCTGCGGGTTTTATTCCAAAGAGCATGACACTTTGCAAAATCAGACCGAGACAGCCTCTTGTAGGTTTCGTTTGCAGCTCCTCCTGCAGCAGTGGCATCAACTGTGGATATAAGATTGAGGAGATGGCATGCACACTTTTGGTGCCTTGGAAGTTGGTACTCAAGGCCTGTGTTGTCATCCAGAATAGCAGACACATCTTGACACTCCACCTCTGACTCACTCTGATCTTCTGTTGCATCATCAAGGGTGGAGTCACTCTTCTTGTACATTGATGGCTTCCTCCTTTTTCTCCTCACCATATAATCAAAAGGCCTTCAGGAAGTTTGAGCCACTGTCTGTTGTCGCCATGGTCAATTTTTCCCTGATGTGGTACTCAGAATGTATTTCCTCTAATGCAGCAGCACGGACATCAAACGTGTGCGAGCCTTTGACAGGTCTACAAGCCAATGCAGCGGAGTGCCTCTCCAGTGAGGTGTTGTCTATCCAGTGACAGGTGACACCTAAGTAGCTACGTTGTCTGGCAGACCAGCAGTCTGTTGTGGTAGCAACATAGTTCACAGCACTCAGCTTTTTGATGATTATGCTCTTCTTGTGTTTTGCAGCTTCTTGTATTCTTGTGCATAACTTTTTCCTTGTCATTACTGTTTGAGGTTGCAAGGTTTCTATCAAAGTCTTGAAGGATGGCGTCTCAACCACAGAAAATGGTTGGTTGGCCTCACATACAAAATTTAGCACCAGCTTGTCAAGCGTTGCTTGTGTTACCCGTCCTGGGGCAGCAAAGGCTATGATTTTTGCATTTTTCACAAGAGTATCACTGGAAGAGGAGGACTTACGCTTTCTGTGGTTCTCTAGTAAGTCTGTGTACTTTGCCAGTTTGTTGGGGAGAACCCTCTGTGGATAAAAAAAAAAACTGTAATTTTCATCATACATGTCAACTATGACAGACAAATTGAGAAATTTGTTTCCAGAAAATCACATTGTAGGATTTTTTATGAATTTATTTGCAAATGATGGTCGGAAATAAGTATTTGGTCACCTACAAACAAGCAAGATTTCTGGCTCTCACAGACCTGTGACTTCTTCTTTAAGAGGCTCCCCTGTCCTCCACTCGTTACCTGTATTAATGGCACCTGTTTGAACTTGTTATCAGTATAAAAGTCACCTGTCCACAACCTCAAACAGTCACACTCCAAACTCCACTATGGCCAAGACCAAAGAGCTGTCAAAGGAACCAGAAACAAAATTGTAGACCTGCACCAGGCTGGGAAGACTGAATCTGCAATAGGTAAGCAGCTTGGTTTGAAGAAATCAACTGTGGGAGCAATTATTATGAAATGGAAGACATACAAGACCACTGATAATCTCCCTCGATCTGGGGCTCCACACAAGATCTCACCCCGTGGGGTCAAACTGATCACAAGAACGGTGAGCAAAAATCCCAGAACCACACGGGGGGACCTAGTGAATGACCTGCAGAGAGTTGGGACCAAAGTAACAAAGCCTACCATCAGTAACACACTACGCCGCCGGGGACTCAAATCCTGCAGTGCCAGACGTGACCCCCTGCTTAAGCCAGTACATGTCCAGGACCGTCTGAAGTTTGCTAGAGTGCATTTGGATGATCCAGAAGAGGATTGGGAGAATGTCATATGGTCAGATGAAACCAAAATATAACTTTTTGGTAAAAACTCAACTTGTCGTGTTTGGAGGACAAAGAATGCTGAGTTGCATCCAAAGAACACCATACCTATTGTGAAGCATGGGGGTGGAAACATCATGCTTTGGGGCTGTTTTTCTGCAAAGGGACCAGGACGACTGATCCGTGTAAAGGAAAGAATGAATGGGGCCATGTATCGTGAGATTTTGAGTGAAAACCTCCTTCCATCAGCAAGGGCATTGAAGATGAAACGTGGCTGGGTCTTTCAGCATGACAATGATCCCAAACACACCACCCGGGCAACAAAGGAGTGGCTTCGTAAGAAGCATTTCAAGGTCCTGGAGTGGCCTAGCCAGTCTCCAGATCTCAACCCCATAGAAAATCTTTGGAGGGAGTTGAAAGTCCGTGTTGCCCAGCGACAGCCCCAAAACATCACTGCTCTAGAGGAGATCTGCATGGAGGAATGGGCCAAAATACCAGCAACAGTGTGTGAAAACCTTGTGAAGACTTACAGAAAACATTTGACCTGTGTCATTGCCAACAGAGGGTATATAACAAAGTATTGAGTAACTTTTGTTATTGACCAAATACTTATTTTCCACCATAATTTGCAAATAAATTCATTAAAAATCCTACAATGTGATTTTCTGGATTTTTTTTCTTCTCATTTTCTCTGTCATAGTTGACCTATGATGAAAATTACAGGCCTCTCATCTTTTTAAGTGGGAGAACTTGCACAGTTGGTGGCTGACTAAATACTTTTTTCCCCCACTGTGTGTATGTATATATATATATATACACACACACACACACACAGTATCTCACAAAAGTGAGTACACCCCTCACATTTTTGTAAATATTTGAGTATATCTTTTCATGCGACATCACTGAAGAAATGACACTTTGCTACAATGTAAAGTATTGAGTGTACAGCTTGTATAACAGTGTAAATTTGCTGTCCCCTCAAAATAACACAACACACAGCCATTAATGTCTAAATCGCTGGCAACAAAAGTGAGTACACCCCTAAGTGAAAATGTCCAAATTGGGCCCAAAGTGTCAATATTTTGTGTGGCCACCATCATTTTCCAGCACTGCCTTAACCCTCTTGGGCATGGAGTTCACCAGAGCTTCACAGGTTGCCACTGGAGTCCTCTTCCACTCCGCCATGACGACATCACGGAGCTGGTGGATGTTAGAGACCTTGGTTCCCTCAATGAACTGTAGCTCCCCAGTGCCGGCAGCACTCATGCAGCCCCAGACCATGACACTCCCACCACCATGTTTGACTGTAGGCAAGACACTTGTCTTTGTATTCCTCACCTGGTTGCCGCCACACACGCTTGACACTATCTCAACCAAATAAGTTTATCTTGGTCTCATCAGACCACAGGACATGGTTCCAGTAATCCATGTCCTTAGTCTGCTTGTCTTCAGCTAAATGTTTGCGGTCTTTCTTGTGCATCATCTTTAGAAGAGGCTTCCTTCTGGGACGACAGCCATGCAGACCAATTTGGTGCAGTGTATGGTCTGAGCACTGACAGGCTGACCCCCGACCCCTTCAACCGCTGCAGCAATGCTGGCAGCACTCATACGTCTATTTCCCAAAGACAACCTCTGGATATGACGCTGAGCACGTTCACTCAACTTCTTTGGTCGACCATGGTGAGGCCTGTTCTGAGTGGAACTTGTCCTGTTAAACCGCTGTATGGTCTTGGCCACCGTGCTGCAGCTCAGTTTCAGGGTCTTGGCAATCTTCTTATAGCCCAGGCCATCTTTATGTAGAGCAACAATTCTTTTTTTCAGATCCTCAGAGTTATTTGCCATGAGGTGCCATGTTGAACTTCCAGTGACCAGTATGAGGGAGTGTGAGAGCGATGACACCAAATTTTAACACACCTGCTCCCCATTCACACCTGAGACCTTGTAACACTAACGAGTGAACATTTTCACTTAGGGGTGTACTCACTTTTGTTGCCAGCGGTTTAGACATTAATGGCTGTGTGTTGAGTTATTTTGAGGGGACAGCAAATGTACACTGTTATTCAAGCTGTACATTCACTACTCTACAATGTAGCAAAGTGTCATTTCTTCAGTGTTGTCACATGAAAAGATATACTCCAAACTGCTACAGACCTATATCCATCCTGCCCTGCCTTTCGAAAGTATTCGAAAGCCAAGTTAACAAACAGATCATCGACCATTTCGAATACCACCGTACCTTCTCCGCTATGCAATCCGGTTTCCGAGCTGGTCACGGGTGCACTTCAGCCACGCTCAAGGTCCTAAACGATATTATAACCGCGATTGATAATAGACAGTACTGTGCAGCCGTCTTCATCGACCTGGCCAAGGCTTTCGACTCTGTCAACCACCGCATTCTTATTGGCAGACTAAATAGCCTTGGTTTCTCAAATGACTGCCTCGCCTGGTTCACCAACTACTTCTCAGATATAGTTCAGTGTGTCAAATCGGAGGGCTTGTTGTCTGGACCTATGGCAGTCTCTATGGGGGTGCCACAGGCTTCAATTCTTGGGCCGACACTTTTCTCCGTGTATATCAATGATGTCGCTCTTGCTGCTGGTGACTCTCAGATCCACCTCTACGCAGACGACACCATTTTGTATACATCTGGCCCTTCATTGGACACTGTGTTAACAAACCTCCAAACGAGCTTCAATGCCATACAACAATCCTTCAGTAGCCTTCAACTGCTCTTAAACACTAGTAAAACTAAATGCATGCTTTTCAATCGAACGCTGCTAGCACCCGCCCACCCGACTAGAATCACCACTCTCGACGGGTCTGACCTAGAGTATGTGGACAACTACAAATATCTAGGTGTCTGGTTAGACTGTAAACTCAACTTCCAGACTCACATAAAGAATCTCCAATCCAAAGTTAAATCTAGAATCGGCTTCCTATTTCGCAACAAAGCCTCCTTCACTCATGCTGCCAAACATGCCCTCGTAAAACTGACTATCCTACCGATCCTTGACTTCGGCGATGTCATTTACAAAATAGCCTCCAACACTCTACTCAGCAAATTGGATGTAGTCTATCACAGTGCCATCCGTTTTGTCTCCAAAGCCCCATACACTACCCACCACTGTGACCTGTACGCTCTTGTTGGCTGGTCCTCACTACAAGAAACACGAGCAATGGACATTAGACCGGTGGAAATGTGTCCTTTTGGTCTTGAGTCCAAATTGGAGATTTTTAGTTCCAACCTCCGTGTCTTTGTGAGACGCGGTGTAGGTGAACGGATGATCTCCGCATGTGTAGTTCCCACCATAAAGCATGGAGGAGGAGGTGTTATGTAGCTCAGTTGGTAGAGCATGGCGTTTGCAACGCCAGGGTTGTGGGTTCGATAAAATAATGTATGCGCTAACTGTAAGTCGCTCTGGATAAGAGCGTCTGCTAAATGACTAAAATGTAAATGTAAATGTTATGGTGTGGGGGTGCTTTGCTGGTGACACTGTCTGATTTATTTAGAATTCAAGGCACACTTAGCCAGCATGGCTACCACAGCATTCTGCAGCGATACACCATCCCATCTGGTTTGGGCTTAGTGGGACTATCATTTGTTTTTCAACAGGACAATGACCCAACACACCTCCAGGCTGTGTAAGTGCTATTTTACCAAGAAAGAGAGAGATGGAGTGCTGCATCAGATGACCTGGCCTCCACAATCCCCCGACCTCAACCCAATTTGAGATGGTTTGGGATGAGTCGGACGGCAGAGTGAAGGAAAAGCATTCAACAAATGCTCAGCAGATGTGGGAACTCCTTCAAGACTGTTGGAAAAACATTCCAGGTGAAGCTCGTTGAGAGAGTGCAAAGAGTGTGCGGGGCTGTCATCAAGGCAGAGGGTGGTTATTTGAAGAATCTCAAATATAGAATGTATGTTTATTTGTTTAGCACTTTTTGGGTTACTACATGATTCCATATGTGTTATTTCATAGTTTTGATGTCTTCACTATTATTCTACAATGTATAAAATAGTAAAAAATAAAGAAAAACACGAATGAGTGGGTGTGTCCAGACTTTTGACTGGTACTGTATATTTTCTTTTTTATATGAACAAGTGGATTTTTTTAAACCTCTGGTGCCTTAATTTCTACAGGACCAGAATATCTGCATGTACTGCTGCTCCTTTATATACTCTATGTATCTTTGAGTTCACTACTTTTTGAATCATGGAAGCTTTTTATAATAAGTAGCTCACATGGGATGCATTGTTATTATTTAGCATGAACTGAGCCTTTTTTTGTTTTACTCATATACCTCTCTAGTCTACCTTACCATTTAATGTCAGTGAACAGTTAGCTGTCAAGAAGAGCAACCTCAGTGATTTTCTTCCAAAGTTGTACTCACCTCTACCTTGCCTATTATACACTTAATGATTACTCAGTAATGATCTATTCTTGCTATCATGTGATTATTGTATAGGTTATGGAAGGTCCTGTGCTCTAATGTATATAACCTTTTATTTAACTGATTTCATTTGTGTCCTTTATGATGAGTTATAGGTTTTCACAATCAGGTGACAAGTTGTATCAAGTGCTACATGAAACAAGGTGCTCACTGCCTACTATCCTCAAATTTATTTACGCTTCTACTCAACAAGAAATCATGTGTTTTCATTTAGTTTTATGTTGTAAACATTATGTTTAGTATATTATTCCAAACATACTTTCATTTATAGCAACAAGAATGGCCTTTTTTACTAATCACAGAAACCTGATTGTCAGACCTTTATTTCTTTGGCTACGATGCATCTTTCTGGAATTGGCTTAAAGTAAGTTTGAGGGAGAGATTATGAACTTTGTGGGATGCTATGATGCAGGGTAATTTGTCCTGGAGAAAGTTCAGTATGTGAAATATTGAAGGGTTTTTGAGTCCAAGAAGAAGTAAAATGTCGTAACTCATAGCCAAACACTATTCATTGCACCTTATAATTTTTATTATACAGGAATTAATATTTTAAATAAATATGAGCTGGGATATGTTTAAGAAGTGATTTTGTTCATTCTGTTTTCTTAATGTCATGTTTCATTTGATTAGTATGACTTGATTATAACATTGACAGACACTTTTTTTTATGATTGTAGTTTTATATAGTAATATAAGTCAATTCTAAGCCATGTAAGACAGCCCTTCAGGTTCTGTCCACAATGTAATCTTTGCTAAAGATAACTCTGTATATCATACACTTGTGTCAGAGAAAGATATCACTCCTGTTCAGACAATGCTGTTCAATGTATTTAGTAATTTATCTAGCTTTTAATGATATATAATTGTGAAAATGGGTATATGTGCTATTACACTACACTATTGTCATTCCACATTACCTCCATATTTATGATCTGTTTGTTGAGCTCATTCCAAGACGGATATTTACAATCGGATTATATTGGCTTTTTGTTTTATTGTGGTTAGTCATAGTAGAGGTAGAATACTAACTTTCTGCTTGTTGTTTAGTATCACTATTTACGTTGTAATCTTAACCAAGGTGGAGAGTAGCCCTTTGTACAAGGATAGGGAAATGGCAAATCTTCTTGTTCATTTTTCATATATATGTGGATGCCATCATCACTAATTTTGTGACTTGCACTATTCAACATAAGATCATGGGAAATGGCAAACCAAGATGGGAAAAGTCCAGCTATCATGTAAGTGGACAGATTATAATTTGCTCAGTGCTTTTTTTGTAAAGAATATCAGGACTCAAATAATGTTTGAATTGGAAAAATGTTTAATCGTCCTTTCCACCTCCCAGACATATCGTAATGTTCTTTGTAATAAGTAAAATGAAAACGACTATTATGAAGGACTGTTAAACTGGTGTGTATTTTTTGCTGCCCTCATTGATTTGACTCCACTTCATTGTAAGCAATTTTGCTAATACTGTGAAAATGTTTGTTGTGTAGCAGCTCTAATTTAGATTTTGTAGTTACATTGTGGCTTCACGACCAAATGCATTGTTCTGGCTAAGCATACAATGTATAGAAAAACCACTAAAGATACAGTATGTTTGATACAGAGGTCCTTTGGAAATGTGTTTTGTCATTTTTGTGTGAAAATAATCATAATTTTACTGTTATGTGTCAAATATAGAGATAATCATGCACAGTGCATGCGCTCATGCCACCAGTTGTGTTAATGCAGATGTTTGTGGTCCTCTGTAGCTCAGCTGGTAGAGCACGGCGCTTGTAACGCCAAGGTAGTGGGTTCGATCCCCGGGACCACCCATACACAAAAAATGTATGCATGCACGACTGTAAGTCGCTTTGGATAAAAGCGTCTGCTAAATGGCATATTACATTATATTACATGTTCGTCGTCAAACCCACTGGCTCCAGGCCATCTATAAATCACTGCTAGGCAAATCCCCGCCTTATCTTAGCTCATTGGTCACCATAGCAGCACCCACCCGTAGTCTGCGCTCCAGCAGGTATATCTCACTGGTCATTCCCAAAGCCAACACCTCCTTTGGCCGCCATTCCTTCCAGTTCTCTGCTGCCAATGACTGGAACGAATTGCAAAAATCTCTGAAGCTGGAGACTCTTATCTCCCTCAATAACTTTAAGCATCAGTTGTCAGAGCACCTTACCGATCACTGCACCTGTACACAGCCCATCTGAAATTAGCCCACCCAACTACCTCATCCCTATATTGTTATTTATTTTGCTCTTTTGCACCCCAGTATCTCTATTTGCACATAATCTCTTGCACATCTAGCATTCCAGTGTTAATACTATTGTAATTATTCTGCACTATAGCCTATTTATTGCCTTACCTCCATAACTTGCTACATTTGCACACACTGTATATATATTTTCTGTTTTATTTCTGACTTTATGTTTTTTTTACCCCATATGTAACTCTGTGTTGTTTTTATTGCACTACTTTGCTTTATCTTGGCCAGGTCGCAGTTGTAAATGAGAACCTGTTCTCAACTGGCTTACCTGGTTAAATAAAGGTGAAATAAAAAAAATAAAAAATAAATAAAAAAAACTCAAATATTTACAAAAGTGTGAGGGGTGTACTCACTTTTGTGAGATACTGTATATATGTGTATATGTTTGGGAGGGAACAGCTATGTGTTTGATATTTTCTAAGAAGTGATATGTGTCCCTAAAATAACTGGGGTGCTTAGTGGAGAGGGGGTTGATATAATTAAGATGTTGTAGGACTCACTGTTGCAGTCAGAAACCATTTCTCTTCCGGGGGGAACCTCAACGGGTACTATCCAGGTGTCTGGTTCTTTGTGTATACACCCACTCAATTGGTTGGCACTTAAAATAGCCTTTGGGGGGTTGAGTAGTCAAGTTGAAGCCGCAGTAGCGAATTTACTTGGCTTTGACGGCATTCTCGGTCTTCTTGGGGAGTAGCACCGCCCGGATGTTGGGTCCTCGTCGTTACGGAAGGCCAGCTGCAGGTGACAGGGGATGATGTGAGTTTTGGTGTTAGCTTCACACGCTAACGGCGAAGCTAACGGCGGAGCTAACAGCTAATACCGGAGCAAACAGCGAATCAAACGGGCCTGGAGGCCATTTGTGGTCGAGGCGAGAAGGGATACAGCTACGTCCGTGTTTGGTTGTATTTGGAAGGGACTAGTTCGCTTCATGTGGACTCTTCATTTGGACTGGACTGACTGACTCGACATGTAGGCGGGGTTCGGGAGCTTCAGAGCTAAGGGCAGGGCTACAGATTAGGTGTCCCTAAAGAACCGCTTGTCTAACAGTAGTTCCGCATTACATTAATTAATTTGCACTCAAATTTGATTTATTTTTATACTGTGTATTCTCCGTGTAAATTCATGTACCGTACCGAGACGCCCGTACCATTTCGGTTCAATACAAATACATGTACTGTTCCACCCCTACATCCAACTGTAATCAAAATTGCCACAGCCATAGTTTCAGTAAATGTGATTAGTATATGTTCTCCCTTTCATTTTTTAAAGGATGTTATGGATGAGCCAGACCTGTGGGATGCATCAGTGGTCCTCCTTACAACAGTCAGTGATGATGCCACAAGCCCAGTTCACTACCACCCAGTGAGAGTCTCTGTCGTCCTAGAGGGTGATGTGGTTGTCAATCTCCCCAGGCTTGCTGATGCCTTCCTGGTAATGTTCGGCCTGATTTATGCACTACATCTCAGCTATCCCAAGGGACTGACAAACACTTTTGAGTTCACACAGGAAATCTTACTTGGTCTTGATGACTCTAAACTGTCACCCAAGCTGCAGAATCTTAAAAATGAGCTGATGTTGTATGTGTAACTGAAGATCCAAAAAGGAGTGGTGGATTCTGATGGCTCACTCTGTTAGAGCATAGTCCATAATGAGAATATGTCATGTCAGGTCCATGTTGAATACTGTTCAACTGTTTATGTTAAAGTTGCTGCTCTACTCAACGGGTTTTCAGCCAAATGGCACAAAGTACACAGTGTCTTTGTACGTTTTACTGTACATTTAATTGTTGTTAAACTGAAATTCAGGGTTGAATTAAGTGTTTATATATGGAGGATATTTTTATTCATAATTCAAATTGAAAGGCCAAAGGGAAAACGAAGCGAGATCAAATTAAAAATATTATTATTTTACTACACTACTAGGAAAAATCATGCCATAATTAAATTTAAAAAGTCAAATTTAAAATGCAAAGTTTCAACTGTCAGCTGGAAGTCGTTTCAGACCCTCCCACCAGCAGTTGGGCCATGCCTCCTCATTTAAATTGACACCTGTCACTTCTAAATGAAAAGCTTAAATCAAAATGTAAAAGGTGAATCTGAAAATGTCAATGTCAAATGTAAAACGTAAAATTCAAAAGATAAAATGTCGAATTGAAAATTATAAAGGGGAAAGGCTAAAATAAAACAATTATATTTTAGATTTTAATTGAAGTATTTCCATTTTAAGCTTTTACATCATACATTTAATTATGGCATGATTTTTCCTAGTAGCGTAGTAAAATAATACTATTAATTTGATCTTGCTTCTTTTTCTCTTTGGACTTTCAATTTGAATTATGAATAAATATATCCTCCATATTTATACACTATGGCATTTTGTTTTTAAAAGGTGTACTATATAGCTTTGGGAAGTACATTTTTATCAGAAAGGAAAGCTCTTCATTGATACATTTTCATAAATAAATAAACTGTCCTCAAAGTTTCAGGCTACTTTACTTTAAAGTAGCCACCTTTCTAGTTGGAAACAGTGTTATAGGGACTTTATTTTCTTCTGAGGATGGGATGTTTATTCAGTTATGGAAATGGTTAAATACTTTTTATTGTCTTATTAATATTGTTAATTTTGCTTTTCGAGTTTGAATTAATTTCCTAAAACTATACAGTGCACCCTGAAGTTGCTAGATTTGAACTAGATAGCCAAAGGAAGGCTAAACACTGCCTTTGTACATGTTAATGTACGTTTTGAAATTTTAGCAGTTTTAGTTGTGAAGAATTTACAAGCAATTTGTTTATACATTGCTGCACTGCAAGTTTACAACCAGATGGCCAAAAGCGTGGCTTTGTAATTGTTTATTTAAATCTCTTTTTAATTCTTAATTATTTGTATTACTATTATTGTTATATTACTATTATTATTAAATAGATTGTTTCATTTTGTGCTAAAAGGCACAGGTGTGGGCAAATAATATTTCTAAACAAATGTTTGGTCACCACCCAAGACTTGCTGATGCCCTCCTGGTAATGTTGTATTAACAGTATATAAGCTATTTGTGATATAAAGATATTTTCTTAATGTAATTTTAGCTTTTCTGAGTTTGAATATGTTCTACTATTACATAGTTCATCTTAAAGTATAAACAAAATGCCCAGAAGTAGACTTGTTAATTGTTATTTTTTATTAATGTTTTTTTAATTCATATTTTTTTGCTAAAAGACTGGGCAAGAAAAGTTTATACTAAACATCTGAATAGATGATGTTTTTTTGTTTGACCTTTAAGTCAAGAGTACTTATTATTTTTAAGGCAATCAGTTGCCACAAATATTTTAAGTTTGGTGGTAAATGATTTTGAGTTGTAACAAGTCTATGCTTTTGAGTTATGGGTAATCAGAAGATTGATTGAAAAAACGAATAAATGTTAAGTTAACTCAGGATATTTATGTTTCATTTTCATGCTTGAAATTATTAAGTTCTCTTGAGATATTGCAATGAGAAAGATGAATAAATATTCTGAGTAGCATAAACTGAAAATGTTTGAGTTGGCTTAATCAGTACATTTAATTATAATTAAAAATTACATTTAACATGAACTCCAAATATATAAGCAATGATATACTCAAATGTTTGAGTTTATGAACTCAAAAAAACAGTGGCAACGGATTGCCTCACTTTCTTAAAGTTCTGCTTACTTATTCGGGTTTACAGTGATATGTCTGTGCTATGTGCAGGCAGCTAGTATAATTATTGTTTGTGAAGTAAGTATGGTGATTATTATTAAGTTTCTGGTCGTCTGAGATACCAACAAGTAGGCTATACAATATCAAGACATATGTATTTTTCTATTAGTGTATTTGAGTTTGTTCTGTCGTTTCTGGATGATTAAATTGAAATTGCATCCAACTTTATATGGCTTGTTTTAGATATAGTGATATTTGAGAATTGATTTCATTTCAAATAACTGAAAGTGAGAGGTTGTAATCTGAATAAAGGGGGGAAATGCCATTTATTGAACGTGGTGAGACAGTCTTACACATTTCTAGAGAACCAGTTCGGATTTAAGTATAACTTTTGTATGACTGAAGCTTTTAGTGGTAGGTCCAAGCTTAAAATATTTAATCAATTCTGTCCTCTCTATTGATATTCATTTTATAAATAGGCCCGTTTAATTTTGTCTGGCTTGCTGTTCCAAATCAAATGGAATATTTATTTTTCATATCAATTAAAAAACTGTTCGCTAGGTGTAGGCAAGACCGTAAACTGGGATAATACTATAG
Source organism: Coregonus lavaretus (assembly GCF_964263955.1). Classification (NCBI taxonomy): domain Eukaryota; kingdom Metazoa; phylum Chordata; class Actinopteri; order Salmoniformes; family Salmonidae; genus Coregonus; species Coregonus lavaretus. The sequence continues at coordinate 37,617,910 of NC_140020.1, forward strand.
AGTTAATCAGTGTAATGTGAGGCTTCTTGTTTGCACGGGCAATGTCTCCGGCCAACTCCAGGATCTCAGCAGTCAGGCACTCGAGCACGGCAGCCAGGTAGACTGGTGCGACAGCGCCCACACGCTCTGCATAGTTGCCTTTGCGCATAAGCCTGGACATCTCGTAATCATTCTTGATTTAAATGTTCATGTAAAATGTGTTCCCAACATTGAAAGAATGTCTGTGTTTGTGTGTGATTTTTTTATTCGAGGAAGATGAAGGGGGTGATGTCCTGCAGGACCTAGCAAAACATGCAAGGAAAATCGTTGTGTACTAACCTGGGATATTTACGTTAAGGATTATGTTTACCAATAGATGACAGTATTGACTCAATACGGGGTTTGCTTTCCGCTATCCGTAGCCGTTCAAATGTCTGACATATAACCGTGCTCGAGAAAACCACAGGTAGCATAATGTATTTCAGCAGATTTCGTGCGTTTCTGTGTGAAAAGACACGAATTTATGTGCTACTTAATTCGTGCGAAAAGACACCAATTTAACCAGTAAGCTACACACAACAACCATAAACGGATAGCCTATTTTTCTTTATTATAGTTGTGAATATACAGAAATGTTGTCTTTATTTAATAATGTTTCAAACATTGTAGTTGTATGCCTATGTACTGTTTGAGATTTTCTGAACATAATTTGTGAGAAAATACACACATTTACGTGGGAAAAATTGTTTTATTACATTTTAGTCATTTAGCAGATGCTCTTATCCAGAGCGACTTACAGGAGCATTTAGGGTTAAGTGCCTTGCTTAAGGGCACATCGACAGATTTTTCACCTAGTCGGCCCGGGGACTAGAACCAGCGACCTTTCGGGTACTGGCACAACGCTCTTACCCACTAACCTACCTGCCACCCTTATTAATGTTACCGCTGTTTTCTATGCTTGATTTCGATTAATACTTTGGGATACTGGTGCACTTTTGGTCAGAAAGGCCACTTTTCCGTGTAGGCAACAGTACACGATTTTCTTCATAATGCATTTCATATTTCGTAGAGTCTAAATTACACAATTTTCTTCATTATTCATTTAATACATGTTAAAGAGGTTAATGTAAAAATAATGAAATATGTCGGCTTTCACTTATGGCACTTCCAAGGCCTTTCTATTGTGGTTATGTCAATCATATTATATACTTAGGCTATTGTAACGCGTTCAACCAGTTAGCAAGTCAGAAATGTCCGTTTCCTAGTACCGACTAGCACTTGAATGTTGTATTATGCCAACTTCACATTCTCGTGGAAAATGGGAAGTTGTAACTCCCACATGATTGTGTTCAAGTGGTTTTGAAGTCGGAACAATTCTTAAACCAATAAGATTGCCAACAACATTTTCACTATTTCTCACTTGTAATTCCTACTTGGAGGGTCATTCAAGTGAAACTTCCCAGTCGGAACTAGGTATTTCCGATAACTCTGATAGCACCCTGAACACGACATTAATATGTGTGATCGACAACAGTAGGGTCTGGGTCCCGGCGTGTCCAGTCCCCATACCCATTCCATAGGAGTGAGTGTCAGTAGTCTACTATATGTCCGTGCTATGTGAAGTAAGTATGGTGATTATTATTAAGGTTCTGGTCGTCTGAGATACCAACAAGTAAGGCTATACAACATACAATATCAATAAATATATATTTTCTCCTATTAGTGTATTTGAGTTTGTTCTGTCGTTTCTGGATGATTTAATTGAAATTGCAACCAACTTTCTATGGCTTGTTTTAGATATAGTGATATTTGAGAGATTATTTCATTTCAAATAACTGAAAGTGAGAGGTTGTAATTTGAATAAAGGGGGGAAATGCCATTACTGAACATGTGGTGATTAGAACAAAAGATTTTACTCTTGACTTTGGCGAATATTATCGCGCGGCAGTGTCCTAATGCCTGCGCGCAGTGTACTATTGGCATCGTTCGCCATAGCAGGCTGGCATTAGATTAGAACATAAGATTTCACTCTTGACTTCAGCGACTATTATTGCGCATAAAGGGCCGGCAGTGTACTTTTGCACGCACATTGTGCTTTTGCCTGCGCGCAGTGTGCAGTTGCATCCGCGCAGTGTACTATTGGCCTCGTTTGCCATAGCAGGCTAGCATTAAATTATAACACAAGATTTCACTCTTGACTATGGCGACTATTATTGCGTGTAAAGGCCAGCAGTGATCTATTGTTTTGGGCGCGCAGTGTATTATTGCGGGCGCACGCAAAGTGTATTGTTTTTTGGCGTACAGTGTGTTTTATGGGCGCGCAGTGTATTGTTTTGGGTGCGCAGTGTACTGTTTTGGGTGCGCGGTCAAAAAAAAAGAGAAGCAAAGCATCCCTTCCGATTGCCGACAGAGGAGGCCTCCATAACGGGCCAATCGGGGTGGTGGGGAGATGGTGTCAAATCAGCAGATGCCACTGCCGGCTTTATACATTTCACATGGGCATTTCGAGGCTATACTCCGACTGTCTAAGAAGGAAGCTAGCGCCATGGCCAGAACCAAGCAAACCGCTCGCAAATCCACCCGTGGCAAAGCCTACAGGATGCAGCTCGCCGCCAAGGCTGCGCGCAGGAGAGCCTCCCCGTTACAGGCCCGGCACCGTGTCTCAGAGAGATCCGTCGTTACCAAAGCTCCACTGAGCTGCTCATCCGCAATGTGCCCTTCCAGCGCCTGGGGAGAAACATCGCCCTGTTCTTCAAGACCGACCTGCGCTTCCAGAGCTCCGCCGTGATGGCCCTGCAGGAGGCCAGCGAGGCTTACCTGGTCGGTCTGTTTGAGGACACCAAACTGTGTGCCATCCACGCAAAGAGGGTGCATATCGTGCCCTAGGACATCGAGCTGGCCCGCCTTATTTGCAGAGAGCGCGCGTAAATTATGAACTGATCTCCAAAATCCCACCTCAATATTTCCATCAAAAAGGCATAATTGATCTATTTATACGTGGTCCTCTGTAGCTCAATTGGTAGAGCATGGCGCTTGTAACGCCAGGGTAGTGGGTTCCATCCCTGGGACCACCCATACGTAAACATGTATGCGCACATGACTGTAAATCGCTTTGGATAAAAGCGTCTGCTAAATGGCATATTATTATTATATACGCGCACGTCTACATTTCCAACCACTTCGCCGGGAAAGAGCGACGCTACCGGCTACGGAAGAGACACCAACGGCCGGGTGAGTCCATTCAAAGCTACGTGGCTAATCTGAGGGATTTGGCTAGCTCTTGTAACTACGGGACACTTCAGGACAAGATCATCAGGGATCAGTTGATAGAGGGGACGTTATGTGAAAAGACATGGGAGAAACTGCTTTTGGAATCGGATAATTTACAACTAGATGGAGCTATTAAAATAGCACTCCAGGTTGAAGCGGCGTTGGAATGCTCTTCAATGCTAACAGACAGCTCTGCAGCATACACTCGGCCCCCAGCCATTCTCACACAGCAGCTTCAGCCCGAGCAGGCGCACTACAACGATCACGCGCTGCGCACGCCCTCCCACGTCGATAGCTGCATGGACACAGACACCGGCATGCCCGTGCAGCAGGCACACAGACAAACCAACAGAAGTAGCTGTGGCAACTGTGGGGCTAGCTCTCACAATTCAAGGGCTTCAAACTGCCCAGCCCCTGGGAAAATATGCAAGAACTGTTCAAAATACAATCACTTTGCGAAAGTGAGTGTGTCGTTCGGCCCCTGCTACTAGCTCGAAGTTGTCGATCATCCAAGTGTCAAACTGGGTCCGAGCCCGACGGCCTCAGCAGTGCAACAAAATGCCCTCATTCAGGTCGGACCCCTTGCAGGTCAGTCGACAACTGGGGCCCGCCATATTTCATGATGAGCAATGGATCACGCTGGCACGCCAGCCGCCTCAGAAAAGTCCCTGCCCCTCGAGGAACACAAAGGCACACAAAACAGACATGCAGGCCAGAGACGCCACCGGATGGACCTCCTCCACCACTACCACCCGAGCCCCAGCCTCTGTGGGCTCCCCAAGGGCCAGATCCACAAGCGGTGGCGGATGAAGAAAGGCCTATGCGGAAACGAACTCGCCCTGCTTATCTGGGGGACTACTTAACCTCTTTTCATTCTTAGGCTCCGTTAGGTGTCTTAGTCAACCTCCAGGTTAATGGACTGAACTGGCTAGTTTGGAGAGTCCATCCGTTTAAGGGTTAATGTTTATTTCTTACAGGTATCACTCTAGGTTCTTGCCCTATGGACATTTTATATATGGTACCAGTCCCTGGTTTTGGAAAGGGGGGGAAATGTTATGTATGGTACGACGTGCTGTACGTCATACTGTACGTTGTTATGGTTTACGACAGTGTGCTGCTTTACGGATGAATGGGTTGTCAGAATGTGTGGCACATGTCATTAAACGACAGAGTGATGTACAATGTGAAATTGTGCAGATGTCCGTTCTTCTACAGCTAGGCTAGATATAACAAATATGACTCAAGTAAAAGTAAAAAGTAGTCATCCAAATAATTACTTGAGTAAGAGTAAAAAAGTACTTGGTGAAAAAAATACTCAAGTACTGAGTAACTGTTGAGTTACTTGAGTTTATTTTTTAACACAAGGCAACAATCAGACAGACAAAAATACAAAATAATCATCTTTAGGCAAATTATAGTTCATCCAACAATAAAATAAATTAAAATGAATTACAAAATAGCTTAAATTAAAATAATTCCGGTAAATTCAAGTACTTATCAAATAAAATAATAATAATAAAAAAATAAGCACAAGTAACACACATTTCAAAACCTTTATACTATTTTTTACCAGGCAGAACTAGAATGAGGCAGCCCATAAACTCTCATAAACTGTGTATGTGTGTGTCTCCACAGTGACAGAACAACAGAAGGAAACACAAACATTTCATACCAGGTATGCTGAACAGAAAACTGCACACCAGAAGGAAGCGGTCAACATAAAATAATCAATAGGTGTTGATTAGGCCTACTCAGTACCTTTGTATTGCATGGCAAGCAACAGCCCTTTTCTGTGTGCCTAGAAATTAATACTCTGATCTGTGATTAGGCCACACTGCACATCTCACTGAGCAGAGGAAAAGAGCAGCAATACACATCAACTGAAAAAGCACCAGTCCATGATAGATGGCCAAATAAAACAATATTGCAGGCCTAGTATCCCAGAAAGGGGCGGTGTGTTCATTAGGGCGATATGGGCGACGCACTGCAAAACGGGAAAAGGAAGGGATTTTTTTTCTAATCAATTATATCACGGCAACAGTAGTTATCAGTGTTCTAATCTAGACGTCTGATCTGCCACTAAATGTCCAATCAGGCTAAAGTCGTGCTTCAAATGGCCCCGCCCCTTTTGGGGCGATTTCAGTCAGGTTGAAAATCGCCCAGGGGTCTCTCATAGACTATCATGTAAAATCTATTTTTTTTCAAATATCAGAGCTTTCAATACAATCTCTATGGGTTTCTGAGGGCTTGCACTTACGCGCTTTCGTCATACGTAACATAACCATGAACGTAACTAAGAAAAGAGCGGGTAGCAGCGTCAATCAATTCACGTACTACTATCAACATGGCTAGCGTTCAGTGCAACTCGATTGTCTCTTTGAAAGAAGTTCACATCAAAGACCATTCAAAACGAGCTACTGGAGTGTATGCTAGCGGTCATGAGGGAACATATTGTGTAGGAGGTGAAGTCGGCGAACTTCGTAGCTATCCAAGCTGACGAGACCACGGACGTTTCTACACAGACACAGCTGGTGCTTGTGCTGAGGTACATAGATAGCAACCACAAAGTGCAGGAGCGCTTTTTTGAGTTCCTTCCCATCTCGGAATCAACCTCAGTCTCAATCGCCAGTGTGCTTTTGGAGAGACTGAACGGTCTTTTTGCCGATGACGTGAAAGTCAAACTGTAGTGCACTGGCACTGTACCAGGTTCTCATGAGCTACAACCTCCAGGAGACGTTCTCTGAGACTGTGACTCTGTTGAACATCCTCATAACTACTCCCATGACAACAGCTGAAGCTGAGAGATGTTTCTCAACTTTGACACGAGTTAAGACATTCCTGCGAAATTCAATGGGCCAGGAACGTCTGAATGCACTGGCCATGCTTTCCATGGAGAGTGAACTAGTCCTCAGCATGCCTGATTTCAATGAGAAAGTCATTGACCGCTTTGCTGCATTGAAAGAGAGAAGAGAACAGTTTCAGTACAAGTAATGTAGCCTCTCTCTCTTTGTCCCTCCCTGTCTGTCTCTTTAACACACACACACCCAAATCAGTTCACAGTTGATGTTGTTTAAAATAGTTATTTTTCATTTAAAAAAAAGTAAAAAATAAATAATAATCTGTTCATGTTCATTTTTACAAATCTATACAATTGGCCAGAATATGGTTGTTCATATTTACAAATCTATACAATTGGCCAGAATATGGTTGTTCATTTTTACAAAGCCATACAGATAGCTGTGTTTACCTTTTCTAGAAATTATTTTCAAATTCTGTTTTCAGGCAAAATGTCTATCACTGTTCATTTTCACAAATCTATACAAGAGGGCAGAATATGGAAGTCTATAAAAAATTATTATTACCAATAACTTGCATCAATGTTTTCAGTAGCCTCTATCAAAAGCTCCTGCTTGCTTGTTGTGAATTATGCTCAGGTGCACATATTTCCAATTCAACCATGAGGCAGAAAATGTGGTAAAAGCTCTTGTTGATCCTGCAATCTGAACAAATACCAAGATGCTGTATTTTCAGCTGATATTTCATTTGTTTATGGAAATGCATATTGTTTATGCAGTGTTGAGGAATGTGAAAGAACACCCTTGATTATTTTTACTGTGATAACTTATTTTGCTTTTGTAAGCCAACACTTTTGAGATCAGTCAATAAATGCTTCTGGCATTGACTTATATGCTGCCCCTGTCTTCATGATGTTGCTGGACATATCTTTTTTAAAATGTGTGTAGGTCACCTAAATCATCAGAAAAATTGCCCCCCCTGAGAATTTTTTCAGGAGCCGCCACTGATCCCAGAACACAAATTAAGCTGAATGCATGTTCTCTAAAAGGCATCAGAGGAGAGTGATGTAGTTGTAGATGGGGCATTATGTTTACTTCCAGCTCCAATATCTAACAAGAAAAGTCAGCAAAAAAAAAGTCACTTGTCCCCACCCCCCCAAGATAAGCAGCATAAAGCATGTATGATGTGTCTTTACAATGGAGTTATACATTAATAGCTCTGTGCTCTCTAGCACAACCATTACACAGTTAAGGGGATTAAACGCTTTGCTCAAAAGCAGCTGAGAGAGGAGCAGCTTCCCCCATCTAGACTCCCACAGACAGACAACAGATTTGGCAATATTCTAACCTTTAGGCTGACACTGGCCCTTTGACTGGTTGACTTCAGTCAACACTCCAGGAACTCTTTGGCACAGTAACATGAAAACCCTTTTATATTGAAGGCCCCACTGGGAGTTTGTGTGTGTGTGTGTGTCAAAACATGCAGAAACAAACTATTTCACCAAAGAATCGCTCAGTGATGTCACTATTAAGCTTCAACAGTAGCTGGCTCTCAAGGTTCTTGCTGTGAAGCTGTGATCGTTTAGCAGTGAACAGGAGTCCTGCATGACTGAAAAGTCTCTCACAGGCTGCAGATGCAGGAAGACCTGTGTTGACTTTGAGTGAAAGCTTCTTGATGCGAGGAAAGGTGTGGAGTAGATCCATACCTGCAGGGGACAGACATGAAAGGTACCTCTCCAGCTCTCCTACTTGTGATTTTCCCAACTCCATGGATGCAAAGAAGTCGTCTTCATCAGAGAGGCCGCTGTTTGCGCTGGTGACATCATCCAAGTCGGTGTTGAGGTGATTTCTGATGTAGTCAAGGCCTGTGGGTTTTAGGGCAAGATAAATCGTTTTTCAAACGAATTAAGTCTGCACATTATTCTTACCCTTCTACTGTATAGGCTGTCAAGCTGCTGATGTTTGACATTAAAAGCTACCTGAGCTTCTAACTATATTGCCACCCTGTGGTTTGTCACTGACACACTATAATCCTAAATTACAGTAATATTATACAGAGTTATATAGGTCAATGTCTACTGGTTCACATTTGAATTGATAAACAATTATATTTACCAGCATTTAAGATGTTCTCCTCTGTGGTCCAGGATGTTCTGAATCTTGGTAGGAGTATTGCTGCTGCATTCAGCTCAGGCTCTTTCATGACGTCTCCAAAACGTTTCTGGATCCCTTGCTGCAGGGCGTGAACAAGAGGTGTACACATTTTGCAAGTTGACTCCAACCTCTTCAGCTTGTCCCGCAACTGGTAAGGTGTTGGCAGCTATAGGCCCATATGCACAGATGATTCCCCTTGGAGGATATTAAGGACCATGGCAACAGGCTTCATCACAGCAGCATACTCGACCAAAAACCCAATTTCAGCTGGATTGAACCTATAAAAGATGTAACGATAAAAAAATTACTTATAGCTATTTCTGGTACAATGTGTTTATTATGCATTGTACATGTTAAATGCACAAATAAATAAAAATAAAATAAATTTGTTAAATGATTTCATTCAAGTCATCCACAATTGTCACACCACCATGCAAAGAAAACTTAGTTACTTGAGACAAGTGGAATCACCCATTAATCAGCAAGGCTTATTTATTTTTATTATTCTTTTAAAACAAAATATACATTTAGTCAACTTACATCTTTATCTTTAATGCTGTGCAGACATTGCGAATTGCTTGTTCTCCTTGCTCTCGGTGAATGCGCACAATCCTTTCTACAGCGAGGAACAGGGAGCTCCAGCGTGTCTGATTGGGTCGGAGAAACAGCAGCTTGCATTCACGTTCCACTGTTTCATGAGCCATGGTTGACCTGCTGGTTTTATTCCAAAGAGCATGACACTTTGCAAAAGCAGACCGAGACAGCCTCTTGTAGGTTTCGTTTGCAGCTCCTCCTGCAGCAGTGGCATCAACTGTGGATATAAGATTGAGGAGATGGCATGCACACTTTTGGTGCCTTGGAAGTTGGTACTCAAGGCCTGTGTTGTCATCCAGAATAGCAGACACATCTTGACACTCCACCTCTGACTCACTCTGAACTTCTGTTGCATCATCAAGGGTGGAGTCACTCTCCTCTTGTACATTGATGGCTTCCTCCTTTTTCTCCTCACCATATAATCGAAAGGCCTTCAGGAAGTTTGAGCCACTGTCTGTTGTCGCCATGGTCACTTTTTCCCTGATGTGGTACTCAGAATGTATTTCCTCTAATGCAGCAGCACGGACATCAAACGTGTGCGAGCCTTTGACAGGTCTACAAGCCAATGCAGCGGAGTGCCTCTCCAGTGAGGTGTTGTCTATCCAGTGACAGGTGACACCTAAGTAGCTACGTTGTCTTGCAGACCAGCAGTCTGTTGTGGTAGCAACATAGTTCACAGCACTCAGCTTTTTGATGATTATGCTCTTCTTGTGTTTTGCAGCTTCTTGTATTCTTGTGCATAACGTTTTCCTTGTCATTACTGTTTGAGGTTGCAAGGTTTCTATCAAAGTCTTGAAGGATGGCGTCTCAACCACAGAAAATGGTTGGTTGGCCTCACATACAAAATTTAGCACCAGCTTGTCAAGCGTTGCTTGTGTTACCCGTCCTGGGGCAGCGAAGGCTGTGATTTTTGCATTTTTCACAAGAGTATCACTGGAAGAGGAGGACTTACGCTTTCTGTGGTTCTCTAGTAAGTCTGTGTACTTTGCCAGTTTGTTGGGGAGAACCCTCTGTGGATGAAAAAAAATCTGTAATTTTCATCATACACGTCAACTATGACAGACAAATTGAGAAATTTGCTTCCAGAAAATCACATTGTAGGATTTTTTATGAATTTATTTGCAAATTATGGTGGAAAATAAGTATTTGGTCACCTACAAACAAGCAAGATTTCTGGCTCTCACAGACCTGTAACTTCTTCTTTAAGAGGCTCCCCTGTCCTCCACTCGTTACCTGTATTAATGGCACCTGTTTTAACTTGTTATCAGTATAAAAGACACCTGTCCACAACCTCAAAACAGTCACACTCCAAACTCCACTATGGCCAAGACCAAAGAGCTGTCAAAGGAACCAGAAACAAAATTGTAGACCTGCACCAGGCTGGGAAGACTGAATCTGCAATAGGTAAGCAGCTTGGTTTGAAGAAATCAACTGTGGGAGCAATTATTATGAAATGGAAGACATACAAGACCACTGATAATCTCCCTCGATCTGGGGCTCCACGCAAGATCTCACCCCGTGGGGTCAAACTGATCACAAGAACGGTGAGCAAAAATCCCAGAACCACACGGGGGGACCTAGTGAATGACCTGCAGAGAGCTGGGACCAAAGTAACAAAGCCTACCATCAGTAACACACTACGCCGCCGGGGACTCAAATCCTGCAGTGCCAGACGTGTCCCCCTGCTTAAGCCAGTACATGTCCAGGCCCGTCTGAAGTTTGCTAGAGTGCATTTGGATGATCCAGAAGAGGATTGGGAGAATGTCATATGGTCAGATGAAACCAAAATATAACTTTTTGGTAAAAACTCAACTTGTCGTGTTTGGAGGACAAAGAATGCTGAGTTGCATCCAAAGAACACCATACCTACTGTGAAGCACGGGGGTGGAAACATCATGCTTTGGGGCTGTTTTTCTGCAAAGGGACCAGGACGACTGATCCGTGTAAAGGAAATAATGAATGGGGCCATGTATCGTGAGATTTTGAGTGAAAACCTCCTTCCATCAGCAAGGGCATTGAAGATGAAACGTGGCTGGGTCATTCAGCATGACAATACTCCCAAACACACCGCCCGGGCAACGAAGGAGTGGCTTCGTAAGAATCATTTCAAGGTCCTGGAGTGGCCTAGCCAGTCTCCAGATCTCAACCCCATAGAAAATCTTTGGAGGGAGTTGAAAGTCCGTGTTGCCCAGCGACAGCCCCAAAATATCACTGCTCTGGAGGAGATCTGCATGGAGGAATGGGCCAAAATACCAGCAACAGTGTGTGAAAACCTTGTGAAGACTTACAGAAAATGTTTGACCTGTGTCATTGCCAACAAAGGGTATATAACAAAGTATTGAGAAACTTTTGTTATTGACCAAATACTTATTTTCCACCATAATTTGCAAATAAATGTATTAAAAATCATACAATGTGATTTTCTGGAGAAAAAAAATCTAATTTTGTCTGTCATAGTTGACGTGTATCTATGATGAAAATTACAGGCCTCTCATCTTTTTAAGTGGGAGAACTTGCACAATTGGTGGCTGACTAAATACTTTTTTTCCCCACTGTATATTACTTTGGTCATTTTTCCTTTAACCCATTAATGTTGTAGGTGCGCCTTTTTTCAACAGTTCCCAATAGAAATCTGTACCGCACCTGCTGCTATTTCAACCTCTAAATGGCCGCCTATGAAAAGCCAAGTGACATTTACTCCTGATGTACCGACTGACCTGTTGCAACCTCTACAACCACTGTGCTTATTATTTGACCCTGCTGGTCTTCTATGAACGTTTGAACATCTTGGAGAGAAATGTGCCCTTAATGGCCACGTATTGTTGTAATCTCCACCCGGCACAGGCAGAAGGGCACTGGGCACCCCTCAGAGCCTGGTTGTTCTCTAGGTTTGTGCCTTTCTAGGCAGTTTTTCCTAGCCACCGCGTTTCTACATCTGCATCGCTTGCCGTTTGGGGTTTTAGGCTGGGTTTCTGCATAGCACTTTGTGACATCTGTTGATGTAAAAAGGGCTTTATAGATCCACTTCAGTGATTGATTGATTGATGGTATAATTGTCAAAATACCAGTGGTAAAAGGTGTGTACCTTGATGAAACCTCAAAATGGTACGTACAACGGATTCAAAAATGGACATTTCAAACCGCAACTGTATGGGAACAAAATGGACATTACATTTTACAATGACATCCTTCATTAAAAACACCTATTTGGTATCTCTTGTATACAAAAACACAATGGAAAATACAGTGGCAGTGACCCTTTAAAACACACCTTGCAGAATAAACGTGTCTTCCTTACCCTCTAACCTCTTTAGGCTAGATGACCGCCACGGGCCCATCGGGGACGGGGTCCCAGACCGCCATGTGCTCGAGCCCCGCCTCTCGGTGACCATCCCCCGGTAGGCAGAGGTTGGTCCCAGCACAGATTCTGTGCCCCAGGCGGCTTCACCAACAACAAGCGGGCCTGTGGTAGAGGACACCGTTCCTGACCTGCTACCAGAAAAAATGAAGCGAGAGAAGAGTTCCAAAAGGCACCTCAGCGTTTAACTACGAAGGTGTTACAAAGTAACCGTGACATTCAGTCTATGACAATTGTCCTCTGGCCTGTCATTCTGCTTAAGACAGTCATTTGTTCTTGAGGCCTGTCATCTTGACATTGAGCTTTGAGCAGTCCAGCTCCACAAACACTTTCTTGAATGCCTTGAACGTGTACTCCGGCTTTTGGGGGTGGCTGAGATTCAGAGCATACAGTGAGGGGAAAAAGTATTTGATCCCCTGCTGACTTTGTACGTTTGCCCACTGACAAAGACATGATCAGTCTATAATTGTAATGGTAGGTTTATTTGTACAGTGAGAGACAGAATAACAACAAAACAATCCAGAAAAACGCATGTCAAAAATGTTATAAATTCATTTGCATTTTAATGAGGGAAATAAGTATCTTGTCCCTGACATCCTTGGAGAGGTCTTTGGTCTTGGCCACGGCGGAGTGTATGGAATCTGATTGATTGATTGCTTCTGTGGACCGGTGTCTTTTATACAGGTAACACGCTGAGATTAGGAGCATTCCCTTTATGAGTGTGCTCCTAATCTCAGCTCGTTACCTGTATAAAAGACACCTGGGAGCCAGACATCTTTCTGATTGAGAGGGGGTCAAATACTTATTTCCCTCATTAAAATGCTAATCAATTTATAACATTTTGGACATGCGTTTTTCTGGAAGTTTTTGCTGTTATTCTGTCTTTCACTGTTCAAATAAACCTACCATTCAAATTATAGACTGATCATTTCTTTGTCAGTGGGCAAACGTACAGAATCAGCAGGGGATCAAATACTGTTTTCCCCTCACTGTATGTCATGCCAAGAAGAATGGCAGAAGCCTTTGCAAAACTCAGACCGGTGATCACTTAAGGATGACGCCTACCTCCTCTGGACCATCACTCGCCACGGCACCCTCCTCGTTGATCGCATAGATTTGCTTTACATGTTGCGCAAGGTCTTGCAGGAAATGACCCCCCTCAGCTTCCTGTAGAATAAATAACACACAAATACAGACATTCTGTCAATGTGGGGAACACATTTTATTCCACCTGGATTACGACATGCCCTTATTTGTTATCAGATTGCAGTGAACATTCTCTCCCTCTCTCACACACTCACACACGTGATCGAATATCCATGGATGAAAATGCTTTATTGCCCCCACACGGTAGTCTTTAATGAGGCCACCTCCAGTAAAGCTGAACAATAATTCCTCACTGAACTCACATCATGACCCTGATATAGAATATAATCACTGATCTCATTGGATTCAATCTGTGCATGTGAAATATATGAAATCACAGACCCAAGTATCCTATATTAGCAAAAGGTGTACAATAGCACAGTGGGGCCCGTGGCTTAAATTGCAGCACCGAACATCAGCCAGCTAAATACAAAACAGTGCATTTTTCCTGAGGATACTTTACCATCCAGCATGACCCGCAATCTGTCTGAAAGTACTCCTCCCTTGGAATGGAATAAGGACAGCAGCTTAGGGGTGTCCTGCATAAACCTTGCCTCAAGATGCTTTGCGGTGAGCCTGTGGAATTGTTCATTGATCTGAAAGACAAATACTGAAATATCATCAAGCAAGGCTCATAACAAAGAGGTTTGTCATAGTGACAACATCATTTGGCATTTTCTTTTTTTGCCTGCCGACTCACCTGAGAGGCTTCTAAACAGAGCAGGCTATCTGTCTCAACACGGTTGATACGCTACTAGCTAGTTCGCGCTAATACAGACAAACCTAAATTAGCTAACGTTAGCTTAGCTTAGAAAGTAACCTAGCTAGCTACCTACTAGCTAAAGGTAGTATGACACAAATAAGGGGACGCGGAAACGTAGCGTGGGACGCCGTATTCTCGGCATATTCAACAGCGTTTAAATAATGCATTACCTTCAACAATGTTATCTTGTGATCAAGCCATCAATGTTAGGTGATTTTTGGTGATGTCAAAATGTTAGCAATTAGCAAGTTTGAAATTTCAGTGAAAATACTATTTTCAGCTTTTTGATGAGCGGTTTTGAGAAAAAAAACCTCACGTATTATCGCCATTCGGGCCCCAGTTGTTGGCCACCTTACTATTCAGTTCCATTACAAGATATATCCGTTCAATTTTGTTCAAGAGACACACGGCCCGCGTACCGGAAGTGTTTGACTAGTTGGCTAGGCTTCCGGTAAAAAATAATGAATTTCCTGTCCAGTTTTCATTGCGTGGCCCGGGGCGCCCTCTTGAGGACGATTAAAAAATGGTCCATCAGCTACAATGTCTCATCATTTGTCTTATAGATTAATCTTATGTTTTGAGAAAGTAGATAACAGTTTAAATCTAAAATATGAGTATTAATAATTTACATCAAATAAACCTTTATTTTCAGTGATGTGCATTGACATAAACAATGAAAACACTTGGAGTTTGTTGCAGAGATGCACTTGGAAAGTAAAGGAAGAACTACACAAGAGTGGTTCCATATATATATATAGCATTTTAGACTTATTTTTTTGTACAAATAAATAATTTCTTATGAACACAAACAATTAAATCTCGACCTCCATCCTTATATTGTCACAAAAATCACAATAATATTCCAGCTCCACCGCTACCTCTTGATCCCACTGCACACACCTGCAGTGGAACCAGTGCTGGCAGAAGTCACAGCACAACCATGGCACCTCGGATCTACACTCCTGAGAGGAGCTTGCAGGCGGATCACGCTCCCCGCAGTGAGCACAGCAGGTGGTCTTCTTTTATACCAAATAATAGATGGATTAATATGGTTTTACAAAATGTAGAAGTTCTTCAGCAACAATAGTAATTGATACAACTGAGAGAGAGAGAGAGAGAGAGAAAAACAGATGAAGTACCTGAGAGCGGTGCCATGGGTGGCGTGACCGACGTGACCGGTGGAGCTTTTCTCTTCCTTTTCTGTGCTGCAGTTTGAGAAAAAGTACTGTTAGACAGAGCATGTTTCATGAAAACCCTTTTCCACTTTTTTACACCAACACCTCTGGAGGAAGCCGCAGAGGTTTTGGAGGAGGTGGAGATGACTTGAGGGCTGGTGCTATGCACTGTAGATATGTAAAGAGATATTCTGTTGTTTACATTGCTGTTGTATAAAACAGATAACAAACAGTCATTTTTATGTAATTTAACACGCGTTTACCTGTGGAGGTGGCGGTATTCAAATTGCAGGGGGCCAGGGACACCAGATGAGGCCGCTACGGTGGTGTGACCAGGGGAGTCTGAGGAGGCAGTTGGTCCAGAGGAGGCCGTGTTGGTGGTGACAGACAGGGTGGGTGGTGTGCATCGCGGTGGCGGTGGACAAAACCGCCGACGATGGCTTGGAGGAGCCGGTGTTTGTAACGGTGGGGTTGAGGGGCGCGTGTATTCCTCCCCGGTGAGGCACGTGGCGACCACAGCGACTCTTCTGTATCGGTCCATCCGATACTTCAGGACAGTAAGGATGTGCGCCAGGTCCTTCGCTATCAGCCCACCCTCTATTAGGGGGTGCTCTTCTAGAGCTAGGACTGGGACTGGGACTGGAGATGGGGCTGAGGGTCCTCCTGTGGTCGCTGGGGAGGAGGCGCTGACAGATGGCACAGTGCTGCTGGTTCCAGGAGAGACGGTGGTGGGACACAGTAGGGACAGAGACAACATTAAACGGGACCCTTCAATGGCTGAAGGGTCAAAAAGGGAAGAGGCCACACTTATTAAACCCTTCCACCACATAGCGCATGTCCTTGCATCGCTGGTACGAGTAGCGGAATACTCTGGCAAATTCTGATTTGTTTACCATGTAGGAGTGGTCAAAATGGCTAAGGTCTCCAGCTACCTTGGAGAACTCAGCCTTTAAAGGGCCAAAGTATGCCACGTCCAGCGGCTGCAGGACACGGGTGCAGTGTGGTGGAAGACAAAGAAGTAGAACCCCTTCCCTTAGTGCCGCCGCGAGCACCTCCGGGTCCATGTGGCTATTGTGCCCATCGAAGAGGAGAAGGAGAGGGCGCTCCTTCACTGCATGCTTAATGAAGTGCAGAAACCACTTCCTGAACATGGTCCCCGTCAATGTAGCCACCGCTAGCCAAGGCTTGGGGGGGGGCATCCAAGTGTGTAGTGGCCACCGGGGAAACACTTGGGGTAGATGATAAAGGGGGAGGGGGGAGAATTGGGGGGGGGGACATCCTCCCCAGCTGCGTTGACACAGGCCAGCACTGTGATGTGCTCCTTGGTCCCAGGAGCCTGCTGGTACACGTGTTTTGCGGGCCGGGGAGCAAGCACTTTGTGCCTGCTCTGGTCGCTACGAAACCCAGACTCATCGCAGTTATAGATTTGTCTGGGTTTCTCCCTCAACCCACTCTCCTTCAAGTGCTTCTCATAAGAAGCGAAGAAGGTGTCCATCGTCAGACGCGTGCCACACTCAGCACTCCCCCTGTCCTGGGTGTCCGGCCTCCTCACGCGCAGGTTCTCGTGGCTCCTCCTGAACATTTCCCACCACCGCTTCCCCAGTGGTGGGATTGTTTCCCCTGGGTGCCGAAACCTACAATAGAATAGAATACATATAAGTGTCCATCCAGGATGAAAATGTTTGTTTTGGCATCACCATACACATCCACATTTACATCACACACATTGAGAACAGTCAGTCAACCAGTCTACATACATAAATACAGAGAACACCAAATACCTGCATATTTTGTCAGCGTATTTCATCAGCCTCTGTCTGGTGAAGGGGATCCCACGGCCGACGCAGTAGATACAGTACTGCACCAGAGAATTTTCATCCTCTGGTGCAAGCAACGTGGGCGGTCCACTGCGACAACCACGGGTCACCAGGCCGCTCAGCCTGTCCGCCAGGGTCTGCCGAGGTACACCACGCACCTTGGTAGATAAGAAAACCAAACTGTTACTAGCAGATAAACATCACATACACACGGTACTCTCCTAATAACAAAATAAGCCTAACCTTGGCAGCCTGGGGGATAGCCATCCCTGCCCAGCAGTCCTCCATGGCACGGAACACGTCCACTGCTTCCTCTTGACTTTCTCCACGCTGTGGTGTTAATACATGTACCTAAATAACTTGGCATACTATACACATTTTGGAAAGATATCTGAATATGTATACACATTTACATTTCACAGCCAAGGCATTGAAAGGTGATGAACGTTTACACAATAACTAAAAGTGTACCCAAGTTTTTTGTGTGATGTTATCTGTAATGACAATTAGTGTCCCAATGAGTTTAATATTGATGGATACATTGTACAATTTGACTAAATACTACCTCGATGTAGCTGTTGTAAGACGAAACATACCCAACAGTGATAGGTGTCAAACAGTTCACGGGTCAAAGTTCCAAATACATTTTTGCAGATTGTGCAAAACGCCTCCGTCTGATACGATAAAGCTTGACCACATTCCGCTGTTTTCGTGATATGTATTATCTAACGCTTTAAATGTTTTCCCTTTTTGCTGTCTTAGCACTTCTATCAACATTTAGCAACTAAGCTAGTAACATTAGAAAATCCGTTAGCTATTTTTCAGAGGTAAACAGATGGATATTACATGATGTGTGGTCTGTCGCGCAGTCGAATTTTAGAATACGCAGCGTGTTCCACTAAATGTGTACATATAACTTATTTGAAAACGCTCAAAACCTGCCTTCACTTTCTCAAATTGCACTGAAAATGGGTGGTCAGCTAGCTAGAAGGGTGTCGTTAGAAGCAAAACGTACCGTTGAATTTAAACGTTGACCTCGCAGCGATTTAGTCATCCTACCGCTAGAGAGTGTCAGAGGTTTGGGGAAAATTAGCTACAAGTTAGCTAGCTAGTCTAGGCTAGGCTACGTTAGCTAGTAACACATGACCAAACGAGAGCTCGCTAACCATCGGTCACATACGACCCAACAAATGTGCAGACAAAACATGTCATCCAAAAAACTGTCATGCAGAGGCCCAAACTTTACAGTGGAGCACGGAGGCCATCTTGTGGTTAAATGTGGGTACTGCACCTCATGGTGATTCCCTTTCAGCATTTGCTCTTTAGGCCAGCGTTTCCCAAACGCGGTCCTGGGGTCCCCAAGGGGTGCGCGTTTTGCGTTTTGCCCTAGCACTCCACAACTGATTCTAATACTCCAGCTTGATGATGATGAGTTTATTATTTGAATCAGCTGTGTAGTGCTAGGGCAAAAACTCCCAAAACGTGGCCCGAGTTTGGGAAACCCTGCTTTAGGCTAATACTAGCCTATTAGGATGACTTGGTTCGATCACTTTAATGGCAACTGCTGAACTCTGGTTTTCACTAATTACTTGTCCCAGGTCACCATTATGAATCCAATAGCAAAACAAATGTTTCAAAATTGCTCAATAGTGAAAAAAGGCCAGGAAACGATGGGTTCTCAGCAATATTTCACCAACAACCAATCACTATTCACGCATAGACATTAGGATCATCAACAAATATTCCTAAGTCATACTACAAAAGGGTTGTAACTAAATGGATTTGTCTGTTCAATGCAAGTTCAACGTCAAAGAAAAAGTGCATCACCACAACAAACGTGTCTTTAGATACACTGTAAAAAATGACTTTGTGGAATGTACTCAAGCTATTACAGTCAACAAAAGCACACGTCATATTGTTGAGTAGATCTTTTTGCTTGTTTTTATGAGTAGATAAGCTTGAGTAAGTTGAGTTGATGTGGTCCAATACATTGAGTAAAGATGATAGAGACGTAAAAATTATTATATTACGTTGATTCGACTCAAATAGACATTGTGTTATTTTACCTGAATGATTCATCCTATTATGTATTTAGACCAACTTACTTTGGATTCACTCAATCACATCCCTTAAGAGAAAAGGTATCCGGACACCGGGAATCCATTTATTTAAACATCAACGGTTTGCAAAACATCTGTTATTATGAGTTGACAAATTACTGAATTGCTATCAACACTGCAGGTAAATCCTGATTGCTGCAGGTAGGAAACACCGTAGAAATAGGAACTACAACACTAACAACAAGTGACATTTACTCCTGATGTACTGACTGACCTGTTGCAACCTCTACAACCACTGTGCTTATTATTTGACCCTGCTGGTCATCTATGAACGTTTGAACATCTTGGAGAAAAATGTGCCCTTAATGGCCACGTATACTGTTATAATCTCCACCTGGCACAGGCAGAAGGGCACTGGCCACCCCTCAGAGCCTGGTTGTTATCTAGGTTTGTGCCTTTCTAAGGAGTTTTTCCTAGCCACCGCGTTTCTACATCTGCATCGCTTGCCGTTTGGGGTTTTAGGCCGGGTTTCTGTATAGCACTTTGTGACATCTGTTGATGTAAAAAGGGCTTTATAGATCCACTTAATTGATTGATGGTAGAATTGTCAAAATACCAGTGGTAAAAGGTGTGTGACCTTGATGAAACCTCAAAATGATACAACGGATTCCAAAAAGGAAATTTCAAACCGCAACTGTACGGGAACAAAATGGACATTACATTTCACAATGACATCCTTCATTAAAAACACCTCTTTTGTATCTTTCGTATACAAAAACGCAATGGAAAATACAGTGGCAGTGACCCTTTAAAACACACCTTGCAGAATAAACGTGTCTTCCTTACCCTCTAACTTCTTTAGCGTAGATGACCGCCACGGGCCCATCGGGGACGGGGTCCCAGACCGCAATGTGCTCGAGTCCCGCCTCTCGGTGACCATCCCCCGGTAGGCAGAGATTGGTCCCAGCACAGATTCTGTGGGCCAGGCGGCTTCACCAACAACAAGCGGGCCTGCGGTAGAGGACACCGTTCCTGACCTGCTACCAGAAAAAATGAAGGGATAGAAGAGTTCCAAAAGGCACCTCAGCGTTTAACTACGAAGGTGTTACAAACTAACCCTGACATTCAGTCTATGACAATTGTCCTCTGGCCTGGCATTCTGCTTAAGACAGTCATTTGTTCTTGAGGCCTGTCATCTTGACTGTGTGCTTTGAGCAGTCCAGCTCCACAAACACTTTCTGGAATGTCTTGAACGTGTACTCCGCCTTTTAGGGGTGGCTGAGATTCAGAGCATATGTCACGCCAAGAAGAATTGCAGAAGCCTTTGCAAAACTCCGACCGGTGATCACTTACGGATGACGCCTACCTCCTCTGGACCATCACTCGCCACGGCACCCTCCTCGTTGATCGCATACATTTCCTTTACATGTTGCGCAAGGTCTCGCAGGAAATGACCCCCCTCAGCTTCCTGTAAAATAAATAACACAAAAATACAGACATTCTGTCAATGTGGGGGACACAGTTTATTCCACCTGGATTACGACATGCCCTTATTCGTTATCAGATTGCAGTGAACATTCTCTCCCTCTCTCACACACACACACACACACACACACGTGATGGAATATTCATGGCTGAAAATGCTTTATTGGCCCCACATGGTAGTCTTTAATGAGGCCACCTCCAGTAAAGCTGAACAATATTTCCTCACTGAACTCACATCATGACCCTGATATAGAATAAAATCATTGATCTCATAGGATTCAATCTGTGCATGTGAAATCTATGAAATCACCGATCCAAGTATCCTATATTAGCAAAAGGTTGATCACTTCCTGTCTTTTGTCGTGCAAATGTCTAGCTAGCTAGCTAGTCTAGGCTACGTTAGCTAGTAACACATGGCCAAACGAGAGCTCGCTAACCATCGGTCACATACGACCCAACAAATGCGCAGACAAAACATGTAATCAAAAAACTGTCATTAAAATAATGTGCATTTGTCCAGCATAGATTTGACTTGCAAAAGTGGCTGATTTTTGCGCATCATTTCCTGTATTTATGTTAAATTATTTGGAATACATTCACCACACTAAATCATGTTCACACGCACAAACAAATAATTTACTTCAAGATTTAAAGTTTAAGAGAGTGAGTACTCAATTGGACGACATTTCATTGTTACATACCTAGTCTCGTCTCAGATCAATTTATTATCAGACTTCTTGAGGTAGTGACGTTTTTGTATTTCGCAGCAATAGTATCTCTTCTTCTGTCACTAACTTCGGGGTGCAGCGCATATGGTTCAGTGGCGCTCATCAGCGCCATCTACCGTCGGGGAGTTTGAAAAAGGAACATTTTGCTCTACTTACCGTGAAGTAAAATCATAATAGTCATCATCATAATAGTAGTACATTACAGTATATATTTGAGTAAAATAGTACAATTTAAAGGGATTATGTCAGGGTCAATTACTGACAAATGAGAACACACCTCAGGGGTCATTTTGGGACAAAACGCACCACTTTGTGAAGGTTTTGTTTTGATTGAAGAGCAAGAAAAGTATTAATTGGTTCCACTTCTTTCCCTTCTAAATGCGTTTGCCTAAGGAAAGCCAGTATGCACATATCTAAATGTTATAAAACATTTTTTTTTTTTTTGCCACTCAGAACACAGACATTTACCTTAAGGGGAGTTACCCTCATTTTAGACTTCCCAACCATACATTTTCATGACAGTGTTCCTAATCTGTAGTAGGCAAAGCAGTTGAAAATCGGTAGGTTAACACCAAACCGTTAAGTGATTATGAATTCAGAGCAGTCAGATTAGGTCATAGTCAAATACATTTGAACAAATGAACAACAATATCACATGGAAAGTGATGTGAGCATTGCATTGTGGAAAGCAATGACTTTACAAGAACATGTATTGCAATGCGAAGCATGTATTTCTAGATTAAACACTGATTCAGTGTGGTGAACAAGTGCCTGTATTATTTGGTGTGCTCTACTTGAACATGTGCTTAGAGTTTTGAAACCACTGCCTATATGATGAGCTGTTGTATTTATTTTTTTACCACATACTTATGAAAATTGCACCGGTTGAGAGATGATGGCTCTCTGAGCCTACGGTAAAGAGTACTTCTAATCCAGCAGGAGGTGCTAAGATCCCTCCCTATATTACTTGAATGATGAGTTGACTTATTCCTTATAGCTCGCTCTCTGCCAATAAGGCGGGCCAGCTGGATGTCCTAGGACACGATGGTCACCCTCTTTGCGTGGATGGCACACAGTTTGGTGTCCTCGAACAGACCGACCAGGTAAGTCTCGCTAGCCTCCTGCAGGGCCATCACGGTGGAGCTCTGGAAGCGCAGGTCAGCGATTTTTCTCCACAGGCGCTGGAAGGGCACAATGCGGACGAGCATCTCAGTGGCCGACGGATCTCTCTGAGACACGGTGCCGGGCCTATAACTGGGAGGCGCTCCTGTGCGCAGACTTGGCGTTGAGCTGCTTCCTGTAGGCTTTGTCAAGGGTGGATTTGCAGTCGGAGTATAGCCTCGAAATGCCCATGTGAAATGTATAAAGACGGCAGTGGCATCTGCTGATTGGACACCATCTCCCCACCACCCCGATTGGCCCATTGCGGAGGACTCCTCTGTCGGTTACTGGAAGGGATGCTTTGCTTCTTTTTTTTTAGGACCGCGCGCCCAACACAATACACTGGGCGCCCAAAACAATAGTCCACTAAGCGCGTGCATACAATAGCACACTGCTGGCCCTTTGCGCGCAATAATAGTCGTCAAAGTCAAGAGTGAAATCTTGTGTTATATTTTAATGCTAGCCTGTTATGGCAAACGAGGCCAATGGTACACTGCCTGCACACAACTACACACTGCGCGCCGGCAAAAGCACACTGTGCGCGCGCAACAGCACACTGACGGCCCTTTATGCGGAATATTAGTCTCCAAAGTCCAGAGTGAAATCTTGTGTTCTAATCTAATGCTTGCCTGCTATGGCAAACGAGGCCTAGTAGGTGTTATTGTTCATTCATGGCCTCATATGGGAACATGATATAGTGCCATGTATGTAAGTAATAGTCGACATAATTGTGTATACACCCACTCAATTGGTTGGCTCTTAAAATAGCCTTTGGAGGTTGAGTTGTCAAGTTGAAGCCGCAGTAGCGAATTTACTTGGCTTTGACGGTCTTCTTGGGGAGTAGGTAATGGGGGCTTCTTGTTTGCACGGGCAATGTCTCCGACCAACTCCAGGATCTCAGCAGTCAGGCACTCGAGCACGGCAGCCAGGTAGACTGGTGCGACAGCGCCCAAACGCTCGGCATAGTTTTGCGCATCAGCCTGGGCATCTCTTAATCCATCTTGATTTAAATGTTCATGTAAAATTTGTTCCCAACATTGAAAAATGTCTGTGTTTGTGTGTAATTTTTTTCCCCAGCAAGATGAAGGGGGTGATGTCCTGCAGGACCTAGCACAACATGTAAGGAAAATCGTTGTGTACTAACCTGGGATATTTACGTTAAGGATTATGTTTACCAATCGATGACAGTATTGACTCAATACGGGGTTTGCTTTCCGCTATCCGTCGCCGTTTAAATGTCTGACATATAACCGTGCTCGAAAAAACCACAGGTAGCATAATGTATTTCAGCAGATTTCGTGCGTTTCTGTGTGAAAAGACACGAATTTATGTGCTACTTAATTCGTGCGAAAAGACAGCAATTTAACACACAACAACCATAAACGGATAGCCTATTTTTCTTTATTTTCTTTATTATGGCTAATTAAACGTTATGAATATACAGAAATGTTGTCTTTATTTAATAATGTTTCAAACATTGTAGTTGTATGCCTATGTACTGTTTGAGATTTTCTGAACATCATTTGTGAGAAAATACACACATTTACGTGCAACTTAATTCGTGGGAAAAATTGTTTTATTAATGCTAACGCTGTTTTCTATGCTTGATTTCGATTAATACTTTGGGATACTGGTGCACTTTTGGTCAGAAAGGCCCCTTTTCCGTGTAGGCAACAGTACACGATTTTCTTCATAATGCATTTCATATTTCGTAGAGTCTAAATTACACAATTTTCTTCATTATTCATTTAATACATGTTAAAGAGGTTAATGTAAAAATAATGAAATATGTCGGCTTTCACTTATGGCACTTCCAAGGCCTTTCTATTGTGGTTATGTCAATCATATTATATACTTAGGCTATTGTAACGCGTTCAACCAGTTAGCAAGTCAGAAATGTCCGTTTCCTAGTACCGACTAGCACTTGAATGCTGTATTATGCCAACTTCACATTCTCGTGGAAAATGGGAAGTTGTAACTCCCACATGATTGTGTTCAATTGGTTTTGAAGTCGGAACAATTCTTAAACCAATAAGATTGGCAACAACATTTTCACTATTTCTCACTTGTAATTCCTACTTGGAGGGTCATTCAAGTGAAACTTCCCAGTCGGAACTAGGTATTTCCGATAACTCTGATAGCACCCTGAACACGACATTAATATGTGTGATCGACAACAGTAGGGTCTGGGTCCCGGCGTGTCCAGTCCCCATACCCATTCCATAGGAGTGAGTGTCAGTAGTCTACTATATGTCCGTGCTATGTGAAGTAAGTATGGTGATTATTATTAAGGTTCTGGTCGTCTGAGATACCAACAAGTAAGGCTATACAACATACAATATCAATAAATATATATTTTCTCCTATTAGTGTATTTGAGTTTGTTCTGTCGTTTCTGGATGATTTAATTGAAATTGCAACCAACTTTCTATGGCTTGTTTTAGATATAGTGATATTTGAGAGATTATTTCATTTCAAATAACTGAAAGTGAGAGGTTGTAATTTGAATAAAGGGGGGAAATGCCATTACTGAACATGTGGTGATTAGAACAAAAGATTTCACTCTTGACTTTGGCTAATATTATCGCGCGGCAGTGTCCTAATGCCTGCGCGCAGTGGACTATTGGCATCGTTCGCCATAGCAGGCTGGCATTAGATTAGAACATAATATTTCACTCTTGACATCAGCGACTATTATTGCGCATAAAGGGCCGGCAGTGTACTTTTGCGCGCACATTGTGCTTTTGCCTGCGCGCAGTGTGCAGTTGCATCCGCGCAGTGTACTATTGGCCTCGTTTGCCATAGCAGGCTAGCATTAAATTATAACACAAGATTTCACTCTTGACTATGGCGACTATTATTGCGTGTAAAGGCCAGCAGTGATCTATTGTTTTGGGCGCGCAGTGTATTATTGCGGGCGCACGCAAAGTGTATTGTTTTTTGGCGTACAGTGTGTTTTATGGGCGCGCAGTGTATTGTTTTGGGTGCGCAGTGTACTGTTTTGGGTGCGCGGTCAAAAAAAAAGAGAAGCAAAGCATCCCTTCCGATTGCCGACAGAGGAGGCCTCCATAACGGGCCAATCGGGGTGGTGGGGAGATGGTGTCAAATCAGCAGATGCCACTGCCGGCTTTATACATTTCACATGGGCATTTCGAGGCTATACTCCGACTGTCTAAGAAGGAAGCTAGCGCCATGGCCAGAACCAAGCAAACCGCTCGCAAATCCACCCGTGGCAAAGCCTACAGGATGCAGCTCACCGCCAAGGCTGCGCGCAGGAGAGCCTCCCCGTTACAGGCCTGGCACCGTGTCTCAGAGAGATCCGTCGTTACCAAAGCTCCACTGAGCTGCTCATCCGCAATGTGCCCTTCCAGCGCCTGGGGAGAAACATCGCCCTGTTCTTCAAGACCGACCTGCGCTTCCAGAGCTCCGCCGTGATGGCCCTGCAGGAGGCCAGCGAGGCTTACCTGGTCGGTCTGTTTGAGGACACCAAACTGTGTGCCATCCACGCAAAGAGGGTGCATATCGTGCCCTAGGACATCGAGCTGGCCCGCCTTATTTGCAGAGAGCGCGCGTAAATTATGAACTGATCTCCAAAATCCCACCTCAATATTTCCATCAAAAAGGCATAATTGATCTATTTATACGTGGTCCTCTGTAGCTCAATTGGTAGAGCATGGCGCTTGTAACGCCAGGGTAGTGGGTTCCATCCCTGGGACCACCCATACGTAAACATGTATGCGCACATGACTGTAAATCGCTTTGGATAAAAGCGTCTGCTAAATGGCATATTATTATTATATACGCGCACGTCTACATTTCCAACCACTTCGCCGGGAAAGAGCGACGCTACCGGCTACGGAAGAGACACCAACGGCCGGGTGAGTCCATTCAAAGCTACGTGGCTAATCTGAGGGATTTGGCTAGCTCTTGTAACTACGGGACACTTCAGGACGAGATCATCAGGGATCAGTTGATAGAGGGGACGTTATGTGAAAAGACATGGGAGAAACTGCTTTTGGAATCGGATAATTTACAACTAGATGGAGCTATTAAAATAGCACTCCAGGTTGAAGCAGCGTTGGAATGCTCTTCAATGCTAACAGACAGCTCTGCAGCATACACTCGGCCCCCAGCCATTCTCACACAGCAGCTTCAGCCCGAGCAGGCGCACTACAACGATCACGCGCTGCGCACGCCCTCCCACGTCGATAGCTGCATGGACACAGACACCGGCATGCCCGTGCAGCAGGCACACAGACAAACCAACAGAAGTAGCTGTGGCAACTGTGGGGCTAGCTCTCACAATTCAAGGGCTTCAAACTGCCCAGCCCCTGGGAAAATATGCAAGAACTGTTCAAAATACAATCACTTTGCGAAAGTGAGTGTGTCGTTCGGCCCCTGCTACTAGCTCGAAGTTGTCGATCATCCAAGTGTCAAACTGGGTCCGAGCCCGACGGCCTCAGCAGTGCAACAAAATGCCCTCATTCAGGTCGGACCCCTTGCAGGTCAGTCGACAACTGGGGCCCGCCATATTTCATGATGAGCAATGGATCACGCTGGCACGCCAGCCGCCTCAGAAAAGTCCCTGCCCCTCGAGGAACACAAAGGCACACAAAACAGACATGCAGGCCAGAGACGCCACCGGATGGACCTCCTCCACCACTACCACCCGAGCCCCAGCCTCTGTGGGCTCCCCAAGGGCCAGATCCACAAGCGGTGGCGGATGAAGAAAGGCCTATGCGGAAACGAACTCGCCCTGCTTATCTGGGGGACTACTTAACCTCTTTTCATTCTTAGGCTCCGTTAGGTGTCTTAGTCAACCTCCAGGTTAATGGACTGAACTGGCTAGTTTGGAGAGTCCATCCGTTTAAGGGTTAATGTTTATTTCTTACAGGTATCACTCTAGGTTCTTGCCCTATGGACATTTTATATATGGTACCAGTCCCTGGTTTTGGAAAGGGGGGGAAATGTTATGTATGGTACGACGTGCTGTACGTCATACTGTACGTTGTTATGGTTTACGACAGTGTGCTGCTTTACGGATGAATGGGTTGTCAGAATGTGTGGCACATGTCATTAAACGACAGAGTGATGTACAATGTGAAATTGTGCAGATGTCCGTTCTTCTACAGCTAGGCTAGATATAACAAATATGACTCAAGTAAAAGTAAAAAGTAGTCATCCAAATAATTACTTGAGTAAGAGTAAAAAAGTACTTGGTGAAAAAAATACTCAAGTACTGAGTAACTGTTGAGTTACTTGAGTTTATTTTTTAACACAAGGCAACAATCAGACAGACAAAAATACAAAATAATCATCTTTAGGCAAATTATAGTTCATCCAACAATAAAATAAATTAAAATGAATTACAAAATAGCTTAAATTAAAATAATTCCAGTAAATTCAAGTACTTATCAAATAAAATAATAATAATAAAAAAATAAGCACAAGTAACACACATTTCAAAACCTTTATACTATTTTTTACCAGGCAGAACTAGAATGAGGCAGCCCATAAACTCTCATAAACTGTGTATGTGTGTGTCTCCACAGTGACAGAACAACAGAAGGAAACACAAACATTTCATACCAGGTATGCTGAACAGAAAACTGCACACCAGAAGGAAGCGGTCAACATAAAATAATCAATAGGTGTTGATTAGGCCTACTCAGTACCTTTGTATTGCATGGCAAGCAACAGCCCTTTTCTGTGTGCCTAGAAATTAATACTCTGATCTGTGATTAGGCCACACTGCACATCTCACTGAGCAGAGGAAAAGAGCAGCAATACACATCAACTGAAAAAGCACCAGTCCATGATAGATGGCCAAATAAAACAATATTGCAGGCCTAGTATCCCAGAAAGGGGCGGTGTGTTCATTAGGGCGATATGGGCGACGCACTGCAAAACGGGAAAAGGAAGGGATTTTTTTTCTAATCAATTATATCACGGCAACAGTAGTTATCAGTGTTCTAATCTAGACGTCTGATCTGCCACTAAATGTCCAATCAGGCTAAAGTCGTGCTTCAAATGGCCCCGCCCCTTTTGGGGCGATTTCAGTCAGGTTGAAAATCGCCCAGGGGTCTCTCATAGACTATCATGTAAAATCTATTTTTTTTCAAATATCAGAGCTTTCAATACAATCTCTATGGGTTTCTGAGGGCTTGCACTTACGCGCTTTCGTCATACGTAACATAACCATGAACGTAACTAAGAAAAGAGCGGGTAGCAGCGTCAATCAATTCACGTACTACTATCAACATGGCTAGCGTTCAGTGCAACTCGATTGTCTCTTTGAAAGAAGTTCACATCAAAGACCATTCAAAACGAGCTACTGGAGTGTATGCTAGCGGTCATGAGGGAACATATTGTGTAGGAGGTGAAGTCGGCGAACTTCGTAGCTATCCAAGCTGACGAGACCACGGACGTTTCTACACAGACACAGCTGGTGCTTGTGCTGAGGTACATAGATAGCAACCACAAAGTGCAGGAGCGCTTTTTTGAGTTCCTTCCCATCTCGGAATCAACCTCAGTCTCAATCGCCAGTGTGCTTTTGGAGAGACTGAACAGTCTTTTTGCCGATGACGTGAAAGTCAAACTGTGCACTGGCACTGTACCAGGTTCTCATGAGCTACAACCTCCAGGAGACGTTCTCTGAGACTGTGACTCTGTTGAACATCCTCATAACTACTCCCATGACAACAGCTGAAGCTGAGAGATGTTTCTCAACTTTGACACGAGTTAAGACATTCCTGCGAAATTCAATGGGCCAGGAACGTCTGAATGCACTGGCCATGCTTTCCATGGAGAGTGAACTAGTCCTCAGCATGCCTGATTTCAATGAGAAAGTCATTGACCGCTTTGCTGCATTGAAAGAGAGAAGAGAACAGTTTCAGTACAAGTAATGTAGCCTCTCTCTCTTTGTCCCTCCCTGTCTGTCTCTTTAACACACACACACCCAAATCAGT
Source organism: Coregonus lavaretus (assembly GCF_964263955.1). NCBI lineage: Eukaryota > Metazoa > Chordata > Actinopteri > Salmoniformes > Salmonidae > Coregonus > Coregonus lavaretus. The sequence continues at coordinate 37,647,362 of NC_140020.1, forward strand.
TCACAGTTGATGTTGTTTAAAATAGTTATTTTTCATTTTAAAAAAAGTAAAAAATAAATAATAATCTGTTCATGTTCATTTTTACAAATCTATACAATTGGCCAGAATATGGTTGTTCATATTTACAAATCTATACAATTGTCCAGAATATGGTTGTTCATTTTTACAAAGCCATACAGATAGCTGTGTTTACCTTTTCTAGAAATTATTTTCAAATTCTGTTTTCAGGCAAAATGTCTATCACTGTTCATTTTCACAAATCTATACAAGAGGGCAGAATATGGAAGTCTATAAAAAATTATTATTACCAATAACTTGCATCAATGTTTTCAGTAGCCTCTATCAAAAGCTCCTGCTTGCTTGTTGTGAATTATGCTCAGGTGCACATATTTCCAATTCAACCATGAGGCAAAAAATGTGGTAAAAGCTCTTGTTGATCCTGCAATCTGAACAAATACCAAGATGCTGTATTTTCAGCTGATATTTCATTTGTTTATGGAAATGCATATTGTTTATGCAGTGTTGAGGAATGTGAAAGAACACCCTTGATTATTTTTACTGTGATAATTTATTTTGCTTTTGTAAGCCAACACTTTTGAGATCAGTCAATAAATGCTTCTGGCATTGACTTATATGCTGCCCCTGTCTTCATGATGTTGCTGGACATATCTTTTTTAAAATGTGTGTAGGTCACCTAAATCATCAGAAAAATTACCCCCCTGAGAATTTTTTCAGGAGCCGCCACTGATCCCAGAACACAAATTAAGCTGAATGCATGTTCTCTAAAAGGCATCAGAGGAGAGTGATGTAGTTGTAGATGGGGCATTATGTTTACTTCCAGCTCCAATATCTAACAAGAAAAGTCAGCAAAAAAAAAGTCACTTGTCCCCACCCCCCCAAGATAAGCAGCATAAAGCATGTATGATGTGTCTTTACAATGGAGTTATACATTAATAGCTCTGTGCTCTCTAGCACAACCATTACACAGTTAAGGGGATTAAACGCTTTGCTCAAAAGCAGCTGAGAGAGGAGCAGCTTCCCCCATCTAGACTCCCACAGACAGACAACAGATTTGGCAATATTCTAACCTTTAGGCTGACACTGGCCCTTTGACTGGTTGACTTCAGTCAACACTCCAGGAACTCTTTGGCACAGTAACATGAAAACCCTTTTATATTGAAGGCCCCACTGGGAGTTTGTGTGTGTGTGTGTGTCAAAACATGCAGAAACAAACTATTTCACCAAAGAATCGCTCAGTGATGTCACTATTAAGCTTCAACAGTAGCTGGCTCTCAAGGTTCTTGCTGTGAAGCTGTGATCGTTTAGCAGTGAACAGGAGTCCTGCATGACTGAAAAGTCTCTCACAGGCTGCAGATGCAGGAAGACCTGTGTTGACTTTGAGTGAAAGCTTCTTGATGCGAGGAAAGGTGTGGAGTAGATCCATACCTGCAGGGGACAGACATGAAAGGTACCTCTCCAGCTCTCCTACTTGTGATTTTCCCAACTCCATGGATGCAAAGAAGTCGTCTTCATCAGAGAGGCCGCTGTTTGCGCTGGTGACATCATCCAAGTCGGTGTTGAGGTGATTTCTGATGTAGTCAAGGCCTGTGGGTTTTAGGGCAAGATAAATCGTTTTTCAAACGAATTAAGTCTGCACATTATTCTTACCCTTCTACTGTATAGGCTGTCAAGCTGCTGATGTTTGACATTAAAAGCTACCTGAGCTTCTAACTATATTGCCACCCTGTGGTTTGTCACTGACACACTATAATCCTAAAATTCAGTAATATTATACAGAGTTATATAGGTCAATGTCTACTGGTTCACATTTGAATTGATAAACAATTATATTTACCAGCATTTAAGATGTTCTCCTCTGTGGTCCAGGATGTTCTGAATCTTGGTAGGAGTATTGCTGCTGCATTCAGCTCAGGCTCTTTCATGACGTCTCCAAAACGTTTCTGGATCCCTTGCTGCAGGGCGTGAACAAGAGGTGTACACATTTTGCAAGTTGACTCCAACCTCTTCAGCTTGTCCCGCAACTGGTAAGGTGTTGGCAGCTATAGGCCCATATGCACAGATGATTCCCCTTGGAGGATATTAAGGACCATGGCAACAGGCTTCATCACAGCAGCATACTCGACCAAAAACCCAATTTCAGCTGGATTGAACCTATAAAAGATGTAACGATAAAAAAATTACTTATAGCTATTTCTGGTACAATGTGTTTATTATGCATTGTACATGTTAAATGCACAAATAAATAAAAATAAAATAAATTAGTTAAATGATTTCATTCAAGTCATCCACAATTGTCACACCACCATGCAAAGAAAACTTAGTTACTTGAGACAAGTGGAATCACCCATTAATCAGCAAGGCTTATTTATTTTTATTATTCTTTTAAAACAAAATATACATTTAGTAAACTTACATCTTTATCTTTAATGCTGTGCAGACATTGCGAATTGCTTGTTCTCCTTGCTCTCGGTGAATGCGCACAATCCTTTCTACAGCGAGGAACAGGGAGCTCCAGCGTGTCTGATTGGGTCGGAGAAACAGCAGCTTGCATTCACGTTCCACTGTTTCATGAGCCATGGTTGACCTGCTGGTTTTATTCCAAAGAGCATGACACTTTGCAAAAGCAGACCGAGACAGCCTCTTGTAGGTTTCGTTTGCAGCTCCTCCTGCAGCAGTGGCATCAACTGTGGATATAAGATTGAGGAGATGGCATGCACACTTTTGGTGCCTTGGAAGTTGGTACTCAAGGCCTGTGTTGTCATCCAGAATAGCAGACACATCTTGACACTCCACCTCTGACTCACTCTGATCTTCTGTTGCATCATCAAGGGTGGAGTCACTCTCCTCTTGTACATTGATGGCTTCCTCCTTTTTCTCCTCACCATATAATCGAAAGGCCTTCAGGAAGTTTGAGCCACTGTCTGTTGTCGCCATGGTCACTTTTTCCCTGATGTGGTACTCAGAATGTATTTCCTCTAATGCAGCAGCACGGACATCAAACGTGTGCGAGCCTTTGACAGGTCTACAAGCCAATGCAGCGGAGTGCCTCTCCAGTGAGGTGTTGTCTATCCAGTGACAGGTAACACCTAAGTAGCTTCGTTGTCTGGCAGACCAGCAGTCTGTTGTGGTAGCAACATAGTTCACAGCACTCAGCTTTTTGATGATTATGCTCTTCTTGTGTTTTGCAGTTTCTTGTATTCTTGTGCATAACGTTTTCCTTGTCATTACTGTTTGAGGTTGCAAGGTTTCTATCAAAGTCTTGAAGGATGGCGTCTCAACCACAGAAAATGGTTGGTTGGCCTCACATACAAAATTTAGCACCAGCTTGTCAAGCGTTGCTTGTGTTACCCGTCCTGGGGCAGCGAAGGCTGTGATTTTTGCATTTTTCACAAGAGTATCACTGGAAGAGGAGGACTTACGCTTTCTGTGGTTCTCTAGTAAGTCTGTGTACTTTGCCAGTTTGTTGGGGAGAACCCTCTGTGGATAAAAAAAAATCTGTAATTTTCATCATACACGTCAACTATGACAGACAAATTGAGAAATTTGTTTCCAGAAAATCACATTGTAGGATTTTTTATGAATTTATTTGCAAATTATGGTGGAAAATAAGTATTTGGTCACCTACAAACAAGCAAGATTTCTGGCTCTCACAGACCTGGTAACTTCTTCTTTAAGAGGCTCCCCTGTCCTCCACTCGTTACCTGTATTAATGGCACCTGTTTGAACTTGTTATCAGTATAAAAGACACCTGTCCACAACCTCAAACAGTCACACTCCAAACTCCACAATGGCCAAGACCAAAGAGCTGTCAAAGGAACCAGAAACAAAATTGTAGACCTGCACCAGGCTGGGAAGACTGAATCTGCAATAGGTAAGCAGCTTGGTTTGAAGAAATCAACTGTGGGAGAAATTATTATGAAATGGAAGACATACAAGACCACTGATAATCTCCCTCGATCTGGGGCTCCACGCAAGATCTCACCTCGTGGGGTCAAACTGATCACAAGAACGGTGAGCAAAAATCCCAGAACCACACGGGGGGACCTAGTGAATGACCTGCAGAGAGCTGGGACCAAAGTAACAAAGCCTACCATCAGTAACACACTACGCCGCCAGGGACTCAAATCCTGCAGTGCCAGACGTGTCCCCCTGCTTAAGCCAGTACATGTCCAGGCCCGTCTGAAGTTTGCTAGAGTGCATTTGGATGATCCAGAAGAGGATTGGGAGAATGTCATATGGTCAGATGAAACCTCATTTTCATTTTCTCTGTCATAGTTTACGTGTACCTATGATGAAAATTACAGGCCTCTCTCATCTTTTTAAGTGGGAGAACTTGCACAATTGGTGGCTGACTAAATACTTTTTTCCCCCACTGTATACACACAGTGGGGGAAAAAAGTATTTAGTCAGCCACCAACTGTGCATGTTCTCCCACTTAAAAAGATGAGAGGGAAATGACACATTTTCTAAAACTATACAGTGCACCCTGAAGTTGCTAGATTTGAACCAGATAGCCAAAGGAAGGCTAAACACTGCCTTTGTACATGTTAATGTACCGTTTTGAAATTTTAGCAGTTTTAGTTGTGAAGAATTTACAAGCAATTTGTTTATACATTGCTGCACTGCAAGTTTACAACCAGATGGCCAAAAGCGTGGCTTTGTAATTGTTTATTTAAGTCTCTTTTTAATTCTTAATTATTTGTATTACTATTATTGTTATATTACTATTATTATTAAATAGATTGTTTCATTTTGTGCTAAAAGGCACAGGTGTGGGCAAATAATCTTTCTAAACAAATGTTTGGTCACCACCCAAGACTTGCTGATGCCCTCCTGGTAATGTTGTATTAACAGTTTATAAGCTATTTGTGATATAATGATATTTTCTTAATGTAATTTTAGCTTTTCTGAGTTTGAATATGTTCTACTATTACATAGTTCATATTAAAGTATAAACAAAATGCCCAGAAGTAGACTTGTTAATTGTTATTTTTTATTAATGTTTTTTTATTTCATATTTTTTTGCTAAAAGACTGGGCAAGAAAAGTTTATACTAAACATCTGAATAGATGATGTTTTTTTGTTTGACCTTTAAGTCAAGAGTACTTATTATTTTTAAGGCAATCAGTTGCCACAAATATTTTAAGTTTGGTGGTAAATGATTTTGAGTTGTAACAAGTCTATGGTTTTGAGTTATGGGTAATCAGAATATTGATTGAAAAAACGAATAAATGTTAAGTTAACTCAGGATATTTATGTTTCATTTTCATGCTTGAAATTATTAAGTTCTCTTGAGATATTGCAATGAGAAAGATGAATAAATATTCTGAGTAGCATAAACTGAAAATGTTTGAGTTGGCTTAATCAGTACATTTAATTATAATTAAAAATTACATTTAACATGAACTCCAAATATATAAGCAATGATATACTCAAATGTTTGAGTTTATGAACTCAAAAAAACAGTGGCAACGGATTGCCTCACTTTCTTAAAGTTCTGCTTACTTATTCGGGTTTACAGTGATATGTCTGTGCTATGTGCAGGCAGCTAGTATAATTATTGTTTGTGAAGTAAGTATGGTGATTATTATTAAGGTTCTGGTCGTCTGAGATACCAACAAGTAGGCTATACAATATCAAGACATATGTATTTTTCTATTAGTGTATTTGAGTTTGTTCTGTCGTTTCTGGATGATTAAATTGAAATTGCATCCAACTTTATATGGCTTGTTTTAGATATAGTGATATTTGAGAATTGATTTCATTTCAAATAACTGAAAGTGAGAGGTTGTAATCTGAATAAAGGGGGGAAATGCCATTTATTGAACGTGGTGAGACAGTCTTACACTTTTCTAGAGAACCAGTTCGGATTTAAGTATAACTTTTGTATGACTGAAGCTTTTAGTGGTAGGTCCAAGCTTAAAATATTTAATCAATTCTGTCCTCTCTATTGATATTCATTTTATAAATAGGCCCGTTTAATTTTGTCTGGCTTGCTGTTCCAAATCAAATGGAATATTTATTTTTCATATCAATTAAAAAACTGTTCGCTAGGTGTAGGCAAGACTGTAAACTGGGATAATACTATAGAGTTAATCAGTGTAATGTGAGGCTTCTTGTTTGCACGGGCAATGTCTCCGGCCAACTCCAGGATCTCAGCAGTCAGGCACTCGAGCACGGCAGCCAGGTAGACTGGTGCGACAGCGCCCACACGCTCGGCATAGTTGCCTTTGCGCATCAGCCTGGGCATCTCGTAATCCATCTTGATTTAAATGTTCATGTAAAATGTGTTCCCAACATTGAAAGAATGTCTGTGTTTGTGTGTGATTTTTTTATTCCAGGAAGATGAAGGGGGTGATGTCCTGCAGGACCTAGCAAAACATGCAAGGAAAATCGTTGTGTACTAACCTGGGATTGTCAGGGCGTGTGGTAGGTGTAGTGTAGGAATCAAACGCAGGACGCAGACTGAATGTTCCAAAGGCTGTATTACTGGCCCAACACAGGCAACAGGACAACTAAGCCCGACAGCAAAACCACGCACGAAGGCGAAAGGTAAATGCGCACTAACAGGTGCGACAAAATGTAACGGTGCACACACAGGTGCAAATAAGCTCCAGCACAGTGGAGAAATACGCTCAACCGAGCAAAACACAACACTGACGGAAACAATCACACACAACACTAGACAAACACAACGAGAAACTTATAGGACACTAATTACGTCAAAACAGAAACAGGTGTGGAAACAAACAGACAAAAGCAAACGAACATGAAACATATAGCGGTGGCAGCTAGAATTCCGGAGACGACGAACGCCGAAGCCTGCCCGAACAAGGGAGAGAGGCAGCCTCGGCCGAAACCGTGACAGTACCCCCCCCTTGACGCGCGGCTCCAGACGTGCGCCGACTCCGGCCTCGGGGACGACCAGGAGGACGCGGAGCAAGGCGCGTCGGATGCCTCCGATGGAACTCCGTCAGGAGCGACGGGTCCAACACGTCTCTCCTCGGCACCCAGCACCGCTCCTCCGGACCGTACCCCTCCCACTCCACTAGATACTGGAGACCCCCCATCCGACGTCTCGAATCCAAGATGGATCTCACGGAGTACGCCGGTGCCCCCTCAATGTCCAACGGGGGCGGAGGAGTCTCCAAGATCTCATCTTCTTGGAGTGGGCCCGCTACCACCGGCCTGAGAAGGGACACATGGAACGAGGGGTTAATACACTTATACTCCACAGGTAGCTGTAATCTATAACATACCTCGTTCAACCTTCTCAGGACTTTAAATGGCCCTACAAACCGCCAACCCAGTTTCCGACAGGGCAGGCGGAGGGGCAGGTTTCTGGTAGAGAGCCAGACTCGATCACCAGGTGCGTACACCGGTGCCTCACTGCGGTGGAGATCAGCGCTCACCTTCTGACGTCGGAGGGCCCGCTGCAGGTGGACGTGTGCAGCGTTCCAAGTCTCCTCCGAGCGCTGCGCCCACTCATCCACCGCAGGAGCCTCGATCTGGCTCTGCTGCCAGGGTGCCAGAACCGGCTGGTAACCTAACACACATTGAAATGGAGTTAGGTTAGTGGAGGAATGGCGTAGGGAATTCTGGGCCATCTCGGCCCAGGGAACGTACCTTGACCACTCCTCCGGCCGGTCCTGGCAGTATGTTCTGAGAAACCTACCCACATCCTGGTTTACGCGTTCCACCTGCCCATTGCTCTCCGGGTGGTAACCCGAGGTGAGGCTCACCGAGACCCCCAACCGCTCCATAAACGCTCTCCAGACTCTGGAGGTGAATTGGGGACCCCGATCAGCCACAATGTCCTCGGGTACCCCGTAGTGCCGGAACACATGGGTAAACAGTGCCTCGGCAGTTTGCAGGGCCGTAGGAAGACCCGGCATGGGGAGCAAACGACAGGCCTTAGAGAACCGGTCCACAACGACCAGGATGGTAGTATTCCCTTGGGAGAGGGGAAGGTCTGTTATAAAGTCCACTGAGAGGTGGGACCATGGCCGTTGTGGAACGGGCAGGGGTAGCAACTTACCCCTAGGTAGATGTCTAGGCGCCTTACACTGGGCGCACACCGAGCAGGAGGAAACATAAACCCTCACATCCCTTGCCAACGTGGGCCACCAGTACTTGGCACTAAGACAGTGCACTGTCCGGCCGATACCCGGATGTCCAGAGGAGGGTGACGTGTGAGCCCAATAGATCAATCGATCCCGAACCTCGAGCGGAACGTACTTCCGACCCTCCGGGCACTGTGGTGGACTAGGGTCGGTGCGTAACGCCCGCTCGAGTTCAGCATCGACCTCCCACACTACCGGTGCCACCAGACACGACTCAGGCAGTATGGGAGTGGGCTCCACGGACCTCTCCTCCGCGTCATACCGCCGAGACAGCGCATCTGCCTTGCCATTCTGTGACCCAGGGATGTACGTGATCTTAAAAGTAAACCTGGTCAAGAACATACTCCATCTTGCCTGGCGAGGGTTCAGCCTCCTCGCCGCCCGGATGTACTCCAGGTTACGGTGGTCCGTCAAAATGAGGAAAGGGTGTTGAGCCCCCTCAAGCCAGTGCCTCCACACCTTTAGAGCCTGTACCACGGCTAACAGCTCCCTGTCCCCTACGTCATAGTTCCGCTCCGCCGGACTGAGCTTCTTAGAATAAAAAGCACAGGGGCGGAGTTTAGGTGGCGCGCCAGACCGTTGTGAAAGCACGGCTCCTAAACCGGCCTCCGACGCGTCCACCTCTACTTGGAACGGCAAAGAGGGATCCGGATGCGCCAGCACCGGGGCCGAGGTAAACAGGTCCTTCAGCCTCCCAAACGCCCTGTCCGCCTCGGCCGACCACTGCAGACGCACCGGACCCCCCTTCAACAGAGACGTGATGGGAGCTGCCACCTGTCCAAAACCCCGGATAAACCTCCTGTAGTAATTTGCAAACCCCAAAAACTGCTGCACCTCCTTCACAGTGGTTGGTGTTTGCCAATTACGCACGGCCGACACCCGGTCTACCTCCATCTTCACCCCTGACGCAGACAACTGATAACCCAAAAAGGAGACCGACTCCTGGAAAAACAGACACTTCTCTGCCTTCACATACAGGTCGTGCTCCACCAGCCTCCGCAACACCCTGCGCACCAGGGCCACATGCTCGACACGGGTAGGTGAGTACACGAGAATGTCATCAATGTACACCACCACCCCCTGCCCCTGCATGTCCCTGAAGATCTCATCCACAAATGATTGGAAAACTGACGGAGCGTTCATCAACCCATATGGCATGACCAGATACTCGTAATGGCCCGAGGTGGTACTAAAGGCTGTTTTCCATTCATCACCCTCCCTGATGCGCACCAAGTTGTACGCGCTCCTGAGATCTAATTTCGTGAAGAAACGCGCCCCATGCAACGACTCAGTCATGGTCGCAATCAGCGGGAGTGGATAACTATACTTCACCGTAATCTGATTGAGACCACGGTAATCGATGCACGGACGCAAACCACCATCCTTTTTCTTCACGAAAAAGAAACTTGAGGACGCGGGGGAAGTGGACGGCCGTATGTATCCTTGTCTCAGCGATTCGTCTATGTAAATCTCCATAGCTTTCTTCTCCTCCTGAGACAGAGGATACACATGGCTCCGTGGGAGCGCAGCTCCTGCCTGGAGGTTTATCGCACAATCCCCCTGCCTATGGGGTGGCAACCGCGTCGCCCTTGCCTTACTAAACGCAATAGCCAAATCCCCATACTCAGGTGGAACGTGCAATGCGGGCACCTGGTTTGGACTCTCCACCGAGGTAGCCCCTACGGAAACGCCCAAACATCTACCCACACACTGCGCAGACCACTCCATCAGAGCCCTCTCCTGCCACGAAATCGCTGGGTTATGGGTACTCAACCAGGGCATGCCCAGCACCACCGGATACGCAGGAGAGTCAATCAGGAACAGCTGAATCATCTCCTGATGATCCCCCTGCGCACACATCCTAAGTGGCGCCGTGACCTCCCTGATTAAGCCCGTACCCAACGGACGACTATCTAGGGCGTGAACGGGAAAAGGAACATCAACAGGAATGAGGGGAATCCCTAACGCTAAACAAAACTTTTTATCAATAAAATTCCCAGCCGCGCCTGAATCTACCAGCGCCTTATGCTGGGAATGAGGTGCTACCTGTGGAAAACGTACAGGCATACAAAAATGGGCAACAGTGAGCTCTGGGTGAGTGGGGCGCCTACTCACCTGGAGGGAATCCCCAGTGCGGGACCTGTCGTCATCTCCCCTAGGAGGCCATCCCCAGCACCTAGCCGCGGTGTGTCCTCCCCGACCACAGTTGGTGCAGTGGATGGACCCCCTAGCCTGCCGACTCCTCCTCTCTCTAGCGCCAGCGCCCCCGAGCTCCATAGGACACGGCTCGGAGGCGCTGGAGGGTGGAATGGACGGACCCTCCGCAGGACGTCCGCGGGTAGCCAGCAGGGTATCCAGCCTGATGGACATATCAACCAGCTGGTCGAAAGTGAGGCTGGTGTCCCTACAAGCCAGCTCCCGACGGACGTCCTCTCGTAGGCTACATCGGTATAGATCGATGAGGGCCCGATCATTCCACCCTGCATCTGCCGCTAGAGTACGGAATTCGAGCGCGAATTCCTGGGCACTTCTCCTCCCCTGCCGGAGGAAGACCAGACGCTCCCCCCGCCGCTTTCCCCTCCGGGGGATGGTCAAACACCGCCCTGAAGCGGCGGGAGAACTCGGTGTACGTAATCGTCGTGGCGTCGATCTTCCTCCACTCCGCGTTGGCCCACTCCAACGCTTTTCCGGCCAGGCAGGAGATCAGGGCGGACACGCTCTCATGCCCTGAAGGTGCCGGGTGCACTGTGGCCAGGTATAGCTCTACCTGGAGCAGGAATCCCTGACACCCAGCCGCAGTCCCGTCGTAGGCCCTCGGCAGAGATAGTCGGACTCCTCGAGGTTCCGGCGCTGGAATGGGCGGGCTGGCCGATGGTGCTGGCAGGGCGGGCGGCGGTGGAGGCGAACCCCAGCCTCGGAGTGTGGTAATCACCTCCTGCAGGGCGGTCCCCATCTGCAGGAGCTGCTCTTGCTGGTCCCGAACCTGGGCTTCCAGTCTCGTCTGGGCTGCTTCGGCTCCTGCTGATTCCATTGACGGTGTGTGATTCTGTCAGGGCGTGTGGTAGGTGTAGTGTAGGAATCAAACGCAGGACGCAGACTGAATGTTCCAAAGGCTGTATTACTGGCCCAACACAGGCAACAGGACAACTAAGCCCGACAGCAAAACCACGCACGAAGGCGAAAGGTAAATGCGCACTAACAGGTGCGACAAAATGTAACGGTGCACACACAGGTGCAAATAAGCTCCAGCACAGTGGAGAAATACGCTCAACCGAGCAAAACACAACACTGACGGAAACAATCACACACAACACTAGACAAACACAACGAGAAACTTATAGGACACTAATTACATCAAAACAGAAACAGGTGTGGAAACAAACAGACAAAAGCAAACGAACATGAAACATATAGCGGTGGCAGCTAGAATTCCGGAGACGACGAACGCCGAAGCCTGCCCGAACAAGGGAGAGAGGCAGCCTCGGCCGAAACCGTGACAGGGATATTTACGTTAAGGATTATGTTTACCAATAGATGACAGTATTGACTCAATACGGGGTTTGCTTTCCGCTATCCGTAGCCGTTCAAATGTCTGACATATAACCGTGCTCGAGAAAGCCACAGGTAGCGTAATGTATTTCAGCAGATTTCGTGCGTTTCTGTGTGAAAAGACACGAATTTATGTGCTACTTAATTCGTGCGAAAAGACACCAGTTTAACCAGTAAGCTACACACAACAACCATAAACGAATAGCCTATTTTTCTTTATTATAGTTGTGAATATACAGAAATGTTGTCTTTATTTAATAATGTTTCAAACATTGTAGTTGTATGCCTATGTACTGTTTGAGATTTTCTGAACATCATTTGTGAGAAAATACACACATTTACGTGCAACTTAATTCGTGGGAAAAATTGTTTTATTAATGCTAACGCTGTTTTCTATGCTTGATTTCGATTAATACTTTGGGACACTGGTGCACTTTTGGTCAGAAAGCCCCCTTTTCCGTGTAGGCAACAGTACACGATTTTCTTCATAATGCATTTCGTAGAGTCTAAATTACACAATTTTCTTCATTATTCATTTAATACATGTTAAAGAGGTTAATGTAAAAATAATGAAATATGTCGGCTTTCACTTATGGCACTTCCAAGGCCTTTCTATTGTGGTTATGTCAATCATATTATATACTTAGGCTATTGAAACGCGTTCAACCAGTTAGCAAGTCAGAAATGTCCGTTTCCTAGTACCGACTAGCACTTGAATGCTGTATTATGCCAACTTCACATTCTCGTGGAAAATGGGAAGTTGTAACTCCCACATGATTGTGTTCAAGTGGTTTTGAAGTCGGAACAATTCTTAAACCAATAAGATTGGCAACAACATTTTCACTATTTCTCACTTGTAATTCCTACTTGGAGGGTCATTCAAGTGAAACTTCCCAGTCGGAACTTGGTATTTCCGATAACTCTGATAGCACCCTGAACACGACATTAATATGTGTGATCGACAACAGTAGGGTCTGGGTCCCGGCGTGTCCAGTCCCCATACCCATTCCATAGGAGTGAGTGTCAGTAGTCTACTATATGTCCGTGCTATGTGAAGTAAGTATGGTGATTATTATTAAGGTTCTGGTCGTCTGAGATACCAATAAGTAAGGCTATACAACATACAATATCAATAAATATATATTTTCTCCTATTAGTGTATTTGAGTTTGTTCTGTCGTTTCTGGATGATTTAATTGAAATTGCAACCAACTTTCTATGGCTTGTTTTAGATATAGTGATATTTGAGAGATTATTTCATTTCAAATAACTGAAAGTGAGAGGTTGTAATTTGAATAAAGGGGGGAAATGCCATTACTGAACATGTGGTGATTAGAACAAAATATTTCACTCTTGACTTTGGCGAATATTATCGCGCGGCAGTGTCCTAATGCCTGCGCGCAGTGGACTATTGGCCTCGTTTGCCATAGCAGGCTAGCATTAAATTATAACACAAGATTTCACTCTTGACTTCAGCGACTATTATTGCGCATAAAGGGCCGGCAGTGTACTTTTGCGCGCACATTGTGCTTTTGCCTGCGCGCAGTGTGCAGTTGCATCCGCGCAGTGTACTATTGGCCTCGTTTGCCATAGCAGGCTAGCATTAAATTATAACACAAGATTTCACTCTTGACTATGGCGACTATTATTGCGTGTAAAGGCCAGCAGTGATCTATTGTTTTGGGCGCGCAGTGTATTATTGCGGGCGCACGCAAAGTGTATTGTTTTTTGGCGTACAGTGTGTTTTGTGGGCGCGCAGTGTATTGTTTTGGGTGCGCAGTGTACTGTTTTGGGTGCGCGGTCAAAAAAAAAGAGAAGCAAAGCATCCCTTCCGATAGCCGACAGAGGAGGCCTCCGTAACGGGCCAATCGGGGTGGTGGGGAGATGGTGTCCAATCAGCAGATGCCACTGCCGGCTTTATACATTTCACATGGGCATTTCGAGGCTATACTCCGACTGTCTAAGAAGGAAGCTAGCGCCATGGCCAGAACCAAGCAAACCGCTCGCAAATCCACCCGTGGCAAAGCCTACAGGATGCAGCTCGCCGCCAAGGCTGCGCGCAAAGTCAACATGTAAGGAAAATCGTTGTGTACGAACCTGGGATATTTACGTTAAGGATTATGTTTACCAATCGATGACAGTATTGACTCAATACGGGGTTTGCTTTCCGCTATCCGTCGCCGTTTAAATGTCTGACATATAACCGTGCTCGAGAAAACCACAGGTAGCATAATGTATTTCATCAGATTTCGTGCGTTTCTGTGTGAAAAGACACAAATTTATGTGCTACTTAATTCGTGCGAAAAGACAGCAATTTAACACACAACAACCATAAACGGATAGCCTATTTTTCTTTATTTTCTTTATTATGGCTAATTAAACGTTATGAATATACAGAAATGTTGTCTTTATTTAATAATGTTTCAAACATTGTAGTTGTATGCCTATGTACTGTTTGAGATTTTCTGAACATCATTTGTGAGAAAATACACACATTTACGTGCAACTTAATTCGTGGGAAAAATTGTTTTATTAATGCTAACGCTGTTTTCTATGCTTGATTTCGATTAATACTTTGGGACACTGGTGCACTTTTGGTCAGAAAGCCCCCTTTTCCGTGTAGGCAACAGTACACGATTTTCTTCATAATGCATTTCGTAGAGTCTAAATTACACAATTTTCTTCATTATTCATTTAATACATGTTAAAGAGGTTAATGTAAAAATAATGAAATATGTCGGCTTTCACTTATGGCACTTCCAAGGCCTTTCTATTGTGGTTATGTCAATCATATTATATACTTAGGCTATTGTAACGCGTTCAACCAGTTAGCAAGTCAGAAATGTCCGTTTCCTAGTACCGACTAGCACTTGAATGCTGTATTATGCCAACTTCACATTCTCGTGGAAAATGGGAAGTTGTAACTCCCACATGATTGTGTTCAAGTGGTTTTGAAGTCGGAACAATTCTTAAACCAATAAGATTGGCAACAACATTTTCACTATTTCTCACTTGTAATTCCTACTTGGAGGGTCATTCAAGTGAAACTTCCCAGTCGGAACTTGGTATTTCCGATAACTCTGATAGCACCCTGAACACGACATTAATATGTGTGATCGACAACAGTAGGGTCTGGGTCCCGGCGTGTCCAGTCCCCATACCCATTCCATAGGAGTGAGTGTCAGTAGTCTACTATATGTCCGTGCTATGTGAAGTAAGTATGGTGATTATTATTAAGGTTCTGGTCGTCTGAGATACCAACAAGTAAGGCTATACAACATACAATATCAATAAATATATATTTTCTCCTATTAGTGTATTTGAGTTTGTTCTGTCGTTTCTGGATGATTTAATTGAAATTGCAACCAACTTTCTATGGCTTGTTTTAGATATAGTGATATTTGAGAGATTATTTCATTTCAAATAACTGAAAGTGAGAGGTTGTAATTTGAATAAAGGGGGGAAATGCCATTACTGAACATGTGGTGATTAGAACAAAATATTTCACTCTTGACTTTGGCGAATATTATCGCGCGGCAGTGTCCTAATGCCTGCGCGCAGTGGACTATTGGCCTCGTTTGCCATAGCAGGCTAGCATTAAATTATAACACAAGATTTCACTCTTGACTTCAGCGACTATTATTGCGCATAAAGGGCCGGCAGTGTACTTTTGCGCGCACATTGTGCTTTTGCCTGCGCGCAGTGTGCAGTTGCATCCGCGCAGTGTACTATTGGCCTCGTTTGCCATAGCAGGCTAGCATTAAATTATAACACAAGATTTCACTCTTGACTATGGCGACTATTATTGCGTGTAAAGGCCAGCAGTGATCTATTGTTTTGGGCGCGCAGTGTATTATTGCGGGCGCACGCAAAGTGTATTGTTTTTTGGCGTACAGTGTGTTTTGTGGGCGCGCAGTGTATTGTTTTGGGTGCGCAGTGTACTGTTTTGGGTGCGCGGTCAAAAAAAAAGAGAAGCAAAGCATCCCTTCCGATAGCCGACAGAGGAGGCCTCCGTAACGGGCCAATCGGGGTGGTGGGGAGATGGTGTCCAATCAGCAGATGCCACTGCCGGCTTTATACATTTCACATGGGCATTTCGAGGCTATACTCCGACTGTCTAAGAAGGAAGCTAGCGCCATGGCCAGAACCAAGCAAACCGCTCGCAAATCCACCCGTGGCAAAGCCTACAGGATGCAGCTCGCCGCCAAGGCTGCGCGCAAAGTCAACATGTAAGGAAAATCGTTGTGTACGAACCTGGGATATTTACGTTAAGGATTATGTTTACCAATCGATGACAGTATTGACTCAATACGGGGTTTGCTTTCCGCTATCCGTCGCCGTTTAAATGTCTGACATATAACCGTGCTCGAGAAAACCACAGGTAGCATAATGTATTTCATCAGATTTCGTGCGTTTCTGTGTGAAAAGACACAAATTTATGTGCTACTTAATTCGTGCGAAAAGACAGCAATTTAACACACAACAACCATAAACGGATAGCCTATTTTTCTTTATTTTCTTTATTATGGCTAATTAAACGTTATGAATATACAGAAATGTTGTCTTTATTTAATAATGTTTCAAACATTGTAGTTGTATGCCTATGTACTGTTTGAGATTTTCTGAACATCATTTGTGAGAAAATACACACATTTACGTGCAACTTAATTCGTGGGAAAAATTGTTTTATTAATGCTAACGCTGTTTTCTATGCTTGATTTCGATTAATACTTTGGGACACTGGTGCACTTTTGGTCAGAAAGCCCCCTTTTCCGTGTAGGCAACAGTACACGATTTTCTTCATAATGCATTTCGTAGAGTCTAAATTACACAATTTTCTTCATTATTCATTTAATACATGTTAAAGAGGTTAATGTAAAAATAATGAAATATGTCGGCTTTCACTTATGGCACTTCCAAGGCCTTTCTATTGTGGTTATGTCAATCATATTATATACTTAGGCTATTGAAACGCGTTCAACCAGTTAGCAAGTCAGAAATGTCCGTTTCCTAGTACCGACTAGCACTTGAATGCTGTATTATGCCAACTTCACATTCTCGTGGAAAATGGGAAGTTGTAACTCCCACATGATTGTGTTCAAGTGGTTTTGAAGTCGGAACAATTCTTAAACCAATAAGATTGGCAACAACATTTTCACTATTTCTCACTTGTAATTCCTACTTGGAGGGTCATTCAAGTGAAACTTCCCAGTCGGAACTTGGTATTTCCGATAACTCTGATAGCACCCTGAACACGACATTAATATGTGTGATCGACAACAGTAGGGTCTGGGTCCCGGCGTGTCCAGTCCCCATACCCATTCCATAGGAGTGAGTGTCAGTAGTCTACTATATGTCCGTGCTATGTGAAGTAAGTATGGTGATTATTATTAAGGTTCTGGTCGTCTGAGATACCAATAAGTAAGGCTATACAACATACAATATCAATAAATATATATTTTCTCCTATTAGTGTATTTGAGTTTGTTCTGTCGTTTCTGGATGATTTAATTGAAATTGCAACCAACTTTCTATGGCTTGTTTTAGATATAGTGATATTTGAGAGATTATTTCATTTCAAATAACTGAAAGTGAGAGGTTGTAATTTGAATAAAGGGGGGAAATGCCATTACTGAACATGTGGTGATTAGAACAAAATATTTCACTCTTGACTTTGGCGAATATTATCGCGCGGCAGTGTCCTAATGCCTGCGCGCAGTGGACTATTGGCCTCGTTTGCCATAGCAGGCTAGCATTAAATTATAACACAAGATTTCACTCTTGACTTCAGCGACTATTATTGCGCATAAAGGGCCGGCAGTGTACTTTTGCGCGCACATTGTGCTTTTGCCTGCGCGCAGTGTGCAGTTGCATCCGCGCAGTGTACTATTGGCCTCGTTTGCCATAGCAGGCTAGCATTAAATTATAACACAAGATTTCACTCTTGACTATGGCGACTATTATTGCGTGTAAAGGCCAGCAGTGATCTATTGTTTTGGGCGCGCAGTGTATTATTGCGGGCGCACGCAAAGTGTATTGTTTTTTGGCGTACAGTGTGTTTTGTGGGCGCGCAGTGTATTGTTTTGGGTGCGCAGTGTACTGTTTTGGGTGCGCGGTCAAAAAAAAAGAGAAGCAAAGCATCCCTTCCGATAGCCGACAGAGGAGGCCTCCGTAACGGGCCAATCGGGGTGGTGGGGAGATGGTGTCCAATCAGCAGATGCCACTGCCGGCTTTATACATTTCACATGGGCATTTCGAGGCTATACTCCGACTGTCTAAGAAGGAAGCTAGCGCCATGGCCAGAACCAAGCAAACCGCTCGCAAATCCACCCGTGGCAAAGCCTACAGGATGCAGCTCGCCGCCAAGGCTGCGCGCAAAGTCAACATGTAAGGAAAATCGTTGTGTACGAACCTGGGATATTTACGTTAAGGATTATGTTTACCAATCGATGACAGTATTGACTCAATACGGGGTTTGCTTTCCGCTATCCGTCGCCGTTTAAATGTCTGACATATAACCGTGCTCGAGAAAACCACAGGTAGCATAATGTATTTCATCAGATTTCGTGCGTTTCTGTGTGAAAAGACACGAATTTATGTGCTACTTAATTCGTGCGAAAAGACAGCAATTTAACACACAACAACCATAAACGGATAGCCTATTTTTCTTTATTTTCTTTATTATGGCTAATTAAACGTTATGAATATACAGAAATGTTGTCTTTATTTAATAATGTTTCAAACATTGTAGTTGTATGCCTATGTACTGTTTGAGATTTTCTGAACATCATTTGTGAGAAAATACACACATTTACGTGCAACTTAATTCGTGGGAAAAATTGTTTTATTAATGCTAACGCTGTTTTCTATGCTTGATTTCGATTAATACTTTGGGACACTGGTGCACTTTTGGTCAGAAAGCCCCCTTTTCCGTGTAGGTAACAGTACACGATTTTCTTCATAATGCATTTCGTAGAGTCTAAATTACACAATTTTCTTCATTATTCATTTAATACATGTTAAAGAGGTTAATGTAAAAATAATGAAATATGTCGGCTTTCACTTATGGCACTTCCAAGGCCTTTCTATTGTGGTTATGTCAATCATATTATATACTTAGGCTATTGTAACGCGTTCAACCAGTTAGCAAGTCAGAAATGTCCGTTTCCTAGTACCGACTAGCACTTGAATGCTGTATTATGCCAACTTCACATTCTCGTGGAAAATGGGAAGTTGTAACTCCCACATGATTGTGTTCAAGTGGTTTTGAAGTCGGAACAATTCTTAAACCAATAAGATTGGCAACAACATTTTCACTATTTCTCACTTGTAATTCCTACTTGGAGGGTCATTCAAGTGAAACTTCCCAGTCGGAACTTGGTATTTCCGATAACTCTGATAGCACCCTGAACACGACATTAATATGTGTGATCGACAACAGTAGGGTCTGGGTCCCGGCGTGTCCAGTCCCCATACCCATTCCATAGGAGTGAGTGTCAGTAGTCTACTATATGTCCGTGCTATGTGAAGTAAGTATGGTGATTATTATTAAGGTTCTGGTCGTCTGAGATACCAACAAGTAAGGCTATACAACATACAATATCAATAAATATATATTTTCTCCTATTAGTGTATTTGAGTTTGTTCTGTCGTTTCTGGATGATTTAATTGAAATTGCAACCAACTTTCTATGGCTTGTTTTAGATAGAGTGATATTTGAGAGATTATTTCATTTCAAATAACTGAAAGTGAGAGGTTGTAATTTGAATAAAGGGGGGAAATACCATTACTGAACATGTGGTGATTAGAACAAAAGATTTTACTCTTGACTTTGATGAATATTATCGCGCGGCAGTGTCCTAATGCCTGCGCGCAGTGGACTATTGGCATCGTTCGCCATAGCAGGCTGACATTAGATTAGAACATAAGATTTCACTCTTGACTTCAGCGACTATTATTGCGCATAAATGGCCGGCAGTGTACTTTTGCGCGCACATTGTGCTTTTGCCTGCGCGCAGTGTGCAGTTGCATCCGCGCAGTGTACTATTGGCCTCGTTTGCCATAGCAGGCTAGCATTAAATTATAACACAAGATTTCACTCTTGACTTCAGCGACTATTATTGCGCATAAAGGGCCGGCAGTGTACTTTTGCGCGCACATTGTGCTTTTGCCTGTGCGCAGTGTGCAGTTGCATCCGCGCAGTGTACTATTGGCCTCGTTTGCCATAGCAGGCTAGCATTAAATTATAACACAAGATTTCACTCTTGACTTTGGCGACTATTATTGCCTGTAAAGGCCAGCAGTGATCTATTGTTTTGGGCGCGCAGTGTATTATTGCGGTCGCACGCAAAGTGTATTGTTTTTTGGCGTACAGTGTGTTTTATGGGCGCGCAGTGTATTGTTTTGGGTGCGCAGTGTACTGTTTTGGGTGCGCGGTCAAAAAAAAAGAGAAGCAAAGCATCCCTTCTGATAGCCGACAGAGGAGGCCTCCGTAACGGGCCAATCGGGGTGGTGGGGAGATGGTGTCCAATCAGCAGATGCCACTGCCGGCTTTATACATTTCACATGGGCATTTCGAGGCTATACTCCGACTGTCTAAGAAGGAAGCTAGCGCCATGGCCAGAACCAAGCAAACCGCTCGCAAATCCACCCGTGGCAAAGCCTACAGGATGCAGCTCGCCGCCAAGGCTGCGTGCAAAGTCAACATGTAAGGAAAATCGTTGTGTACGAACCTGGGATATTTACGTTAAGGATTATGTTTACCAATCGATGACAGTATTGACTCAATACGGGGTTTGCTTTCCGCTATCCGTCGCCGTTTAAATGTCTGACATATAACCGTGCTCGAGAAAACCACAGGTAGCATAATGTATTTCATCAGATTTCGTGCGTTTCTGTGTGAAAAGACACGAATTTATGTGCTACTTAATTCGTGCGAAAAGACAGCAATTTAACACACAACAACCATAAACGGATAGCCTATTTTTCTTTATTTTCTTTATTATGGCTAATTAAACGTTATGAATATACAGAAATGTTGTCTTTATTTAATAATGTTTCAAACATTGTAGTTGTATGCCTATGTACTGTTTGAGATTTTCTGAACATCATTTGTGAGAAAATACACACATTTACGTGCAACTTAATTCGTGGGAAAAATTGTTTTATTAATGATAACGCTGTTTTCTATGCTTGATTTCGATTAATACTTTGGGATACTGGTGCACTTTTGGTCAGAAAGCCCCCTTTTCCGTGTAGGCAACAGTACACGATTTTCTTCATAATGCATTTCATATTTCGTAGAGTCTAAATTACACAATTTTCTTCATTATTCATTTAATACATGTTAAAGAGGTTAATGTAAAAATAATGAAATATGTCGGCTTTCACTTATGGCACTTCCAAGGCCTTTCTATTGTGGTTATGTCAATCATATTATATACTTAGGCTATTGTAACGCGTTCAACCAGTTAGCAAGTCAGAAATGTCCGTTTCTTGGTACCGACTAGCACTTGAATGCTATATTATGCCAACTTCACATTCTCGTGGAAAATGGGAAGTTGTAACTCCCACATGATTGTGTTCAAGTGGTTTTGAAGTCGGAACAATTCTTAAACCAATAAGATTGGCAACAACATTTTCACTATTTCTCACTTGTAATTCCTACTTGGAGGGTCATTCAAGTGAAACTTCCCAGTCGGAACTAGGTATTTCCGATAACTCTGATAGCACCCTGAACACGACATTAATATGTGTGATCGACAACAGTAGGGTCTGGGTCCCGGCGTGTCCAGTCCCCATACCCATTCCATAGGAGTGAGTGTCAGTAGTCTACTATATGTCCGTGCTATGTGAAGTAAGTATGGTGATTATTATTAAGGTTCTGGTCGTCTGAGATACCAACAAGTAAGGCTATACAACATACAATATCAATAAATATATATTTTCTCCTATTAGTGTATTTGAGTTTGTTCTGTCGTTTCTGGATGATTTAATTGAAATTGCAACCAACTTTCTATGGCTTGTTTTAGATATAGTGATATTTGAGAGATTATTTCATTTCAAATAACTGAAAGTGAGAGGTTGTAATTTGAATAAAGGGGGGAAATACCATTACTGAACATGTGGTGATTAGAACAAAATATTTTACTCTTGACTTTGATGAATATTATCGCGCGGCAGTGTCCTAATGCCTGCGCGCAGTGGACTATTGGCATCGTTCGCCATAGCAGGCTGACATTAGATTAGAACATAAGATTTCACTCTTGACTTCAGCGACTATTATTGCGCATAAATGGCCGGCAGTGTACTTTTGCGCGCACATTGTGCTTTTGCCTGCGCGCAGTGTGCAGTTGCATCCGCGCAGTGTACTATTGGCCTCGTTTGCCATAGCAGGCTAGCATTAAATTATAACACAAGATTTCACTCTTGACTTCAGCGACTATTATTGCGCATAAAGGGCCGGCAGTGTACTTTTGCGCGCACATTGTGCTTTTGCCTGCGCGCAGTGTGCAGTTGCATCCGCGCAGTGTACTATTGGCCTCGTTTGCCATAGCAGGCTAGCATTAAATTATAACACAAGATTTCACTCTTGACTTTGGCGACTATTATTGCCTGTAAAGGCCAGCAGTGATCTATTGTTTTGGGCGCGCAGTGTATTATTGCAGTCGCACGCAAAGTGTATTGTTTTTTGGCGTACAGTGTGTTTTATGGGCGCGCAGTGTATTGTTTTGGGTGCGCAGTGTACTGTTTTGGGTGCGCGGTCAAAAAAAAAGAGAAGCAAAGCATCCCTTCCGATAGCCGACAGAGGAGGCCTCCGTAACACGCCAATCGGGGTGGTGGGGAGATGGTGTCCAATCAGCAGATGCCACTGCCGGCTTTATACATTTCACATGGGCATTTCGAGGCTATACTCCGACTGTCTAAGAAGGAAGCTAGCGCCATGGCCAGAACCAAGCAAACCGCTCGCAAATCCACCCGTGGCAAAGCCTACAGGATGCAGCTCGCCGCCAAGGCTGCGCGCAAAGTCAACATGTAAGGAAAATCGTTGTGTACGAACCTGGGATATTTACGTTAAGGATTATGTTTACCAATCGATTACAGTATTGACTCAATACGGGGTTTGCTTTCCGCTATCCGTCGCCGTTTAAATGTCTGACATATAACCGTGCTCGAGAAAACCACAGGTAGCATAATGTATTTCATCAGATTTCGTGCGTTTCTGTGTGAAAAGACACAAATTTATGTGCTACTTAATTCGTGCGAAAAGACAGCAATTTAACACACAACAACCATAAACGGATAGCCTATTTTTCTTTATTTTCTTTATTATGGCTAATTAAACGTTATGAATATACATAAATGTTGTCTTTATTTAATAATGTTTCAAACATTGTAGTTGTATGCCTATGTACTGTTTGAGATTTTCTGAACATCATTTGTGAGAAAATACACACATTTACGTGCAACTTAATTCGTGGGAAAAATTGTTTTATTAATGATAACGCTGTTTTCTATGCTTGATTTCGATTAATACTTTGGGATACTGGTGCACTTTTGGTCAGAAAGCCCCCTTTTCCGTGTAGGCAACAGTACACGATTTTCTTCATAATGCATTTCATATTTCGTAGAGTCTAAATTACACAATTTTCTTCATTATTCATTTAATACATGTTAAAGAGGTTAATGTAAAAATAATGAAATATGTCGGCTTTCACTTATGGCACTTCCAAGGCCTTTCTATTGTGGTTATGTCAATCATATTATATACTTAGGCTATTGTAACGCGTTCAACCAGTTAGCAAGTCAGAAATGTCCGTTTCTTGGTACCGACTAGCACTTGAATGCTATATTATGCCAACTTCACATTCTCGTGGAAAATGGGAAGTTGTAACTCCCACATGATTGTGTTCAAGTGGTTTTGAAGTCGGAACAATTCTTAAACCAATAAGATTGGCAACAACATTTTCACTATTTCTCACTTGTAATTCCTACTTGGAGGGTCATTCAAGTGAAACTTCCCAGTCGGAACTAGGTATTTCCGATAACTCTGATAGCACCCTGAACACGACATTAATATGTGTGATCGACAACAGTAGGGTCTGGGTCCCGGCGTGTCCAGTCCCCATACCCATTCCATAGGAGTGAGTGTCAGTAGTCTACTATATGTCCGTGCTATGTGAAGTAAGTATGGTGATTATTATTAAGGTTCTGGTCGTCTGAGATACCAACAAGTAAGGCTATACAACATACAATATCAATAAATATATATTTTCTCCTATTAGTGTATTTGAGTTTGTTCTGTCGTTTCTGGATGATTTAATTGAAATTGCAACCAACTTTCTATGGCTTGTTTTAGATATAGTGATATTTGAGAGATTATTTCATTTCAAATAACTGAAAGTGAGAGGTTGTAATTTGAATAAAGGGGGGAAATACCATTACTGAACATGTGGTGATTAGAACAAAATATTTTACTCTTGACTTTGATGAATATTATCGCGCGGCAGTGTCCTAATGCCTGCGCGCAGTGGACTATTGGCATCGTTCGCCATAGCAGGCTGACATTAGATTAGAACATAAGATTTCACTCTTGACTTCAGCGACTATTATTGCGCATAAATGGCCGGCAGTGTACTTTTGCGCGCACATTGTGCTTTTGCCTGCGCGCAGTGTGCAGTTGCATCCGCGCAGTGTACTATTGGCCTCGTTTGCCATAGCAGGCTAGCATTAAATTATAACACAAGATTTCACTCTTGACTTCAGCGACTATTATTGCGCATAAAGGGCCGGCAGTGTACTTTTGCGCGCACATTGTGCTTTTGCCTGCGCGCAGTGTGCAGTTGCATCCGCGCAGTGTACTATTGGCCTCGTTTGCCATAGCAGGCTAGCATTAAATTATAACACAAGATTTCACTCTTGACTTTGGCGACTATTATTGCCTGTAAAGGCCAGCAGTGATCTATTGTTTTGGGCGCGCAGTGTATTATTGCAGTCGCACGCAAAGTGTATTGTTTTTTGGCGTACAGTGTGTTTTATGGGTGCGCAGTGTACTGTTTTGGGTGCGCGGTCAAAAAAAAAGAGAAGCAAAGCATCCCTTCCGATAGCCGACAGAGGAGGCCTCCGTAACACGCCAATCGGGGTGGTGGGGAGATGATGTCCAATCAGCAGATGCCACTGCCGGCTTTATACATTTCACATGGGCATTTCGAGGCTATACTCCGATTGTCTAAGAAGGAAGCTAGCGCCATGGCCAGAACCAAGCAAACCGCTCGCAAATCCACCCGTGGCAAAGCCTACAGGATGCAGCTCGCCGCCAAGGCTGCGCGCAAAGTCAACATGTAAGGAAAATCGTTGTGTACGAACCTGGGATATTTACGTTAAGGATTATGTTTACCAATCGATTACAGTATTGACTCAATACGGGGTTTGCTTTCCGCTATCCGTCGCCGTTTAAATGTCTGACATATAACCGTGCTCGAGAAAACCACAGGTAGCATAATGTATTTCATCAGATTTCGTGCGTTTCTGTGTGAAAAGACACGAATTTATGTGCTACTTAATTCGTGCGAAAAGACAGCAATTTAACACACAACAACCATAAACGGATAGCCTATTTTTCTTTATTTTCTTTATTATGGCTAATTAAACGTTATGAATATACAGAAATGTTGTCTTTATTTAATAATGTTTCAAACATTGTAGTTGTATGCCTATGTACTGTTTGAGATTTTCTGAACATCATTTGTGAGAAAATACACACATTTACGTGCAACTTAATTCGTGGGAAAAATTGTTTTATTAATGATAACGCTGTTTTCTATGCTTGATTTCGATTAATACTTTGGGATACTGGTGCACTTCTGGTCAGAAAGCCCCCTTTTCCGTGTAGGCAACAGTACACGATTTTCTTCATAATGCATTTCATATTTCGTAGAGTCTAAATTACACAATTTTCTTCATTATTCATTTAATACATGTTAAAGAGGTTAATGTAAAAATAATGAAATATGTCGGCTTTCACTTATGGCACTTCCAAGGCCTTTCTATTGTGGTTATGTCAATCATATTATATACTTAGGCTATTGTAACGCGTTCAACCAGTTAGCAAGTCAGAAATGTCAGTTTCTTGGTACCGACTAGCACTTGAATGCTATATTATGCCAACTTCACATTCTCGTGGAAAATGGGAAGTTGTAACTCCCACATGATTGTGTTCAAGTGGTTTTGAAGTCGGAACAATTCTTAAACCAATAAGATTGGCAACAACATTTTCACTATTTCTCACTTGTAATTCCTACTTGGAGGGTCATTCAAGTGAAACTTCCCAGTCGGAACTAGGTATTTCCGATAACTCTGATAGCACCCTGAACACGACATTAATATGTGTGATCGACAACAGTAGGGTCTGGGTCCCGGCGTGTCCAGTCCCCATACCCATTCCATAGGAGTGAGTGTCAGTAGTCTACTATATGTCCGTGCTATGTGAAGTAAGTATGGTGATTATTATTAAGGTTCTGGTCGTCTGAGATACCAACAAGTAAGGCTATACAACATACAATATCAATAAATATATATTTTCTCCTATTAGTGTATTTGAGTTTGTTCTGTCGTTTCTGGATGATTTAATTGAAATTGCAACCAACTTTCTATGGCTTGTTTTAGATATAGTGATATTTGAGAGATTATTTCATTTCAAATAACTGAAAGTGAGAGGTTGTAATTTGAATAAAGGGGGGAAATACCATTACTGAACATGTGGTGATTAGAACAAAAGATTTTACTCTTGACTTTGATGAATATTATCGCGCGGCAGTGTCCTAATGCCTGCGCGCAGTGGACTATTGGCATCGTTCGCCATAGCAGGCTGACATTAGATTAGAACATAACATTTCACTCTTGACTTCAGCGACTATTATTGCGCATAAAGGGCCGGCAGTGTACTTTTGCGCGCACATTGTGCTTTTGCCTGCGCGCAGTGTGCAGTTGCATCCGCGCAGTGTACTATTGGCCTCGTTTGCCATAGCAGGCTAGCATTAAATTATAACACAAGATTTCACTCTTGACTATGGCGACTATTATTGCGTGTAAAGGCCAGCAGTGATCTATTGTTTTGGGCGCGCAGTGTATTATTGCGGTCGCACGCAAAGTGTATTGTTTTTTGGCGTACAGTGTGTTTTATGGGCGCGCAGTGTATTGTTTTGGGTGCGCAGTGTACTGTTTTGGGTGCGCGGTCAAAAAAAAAGAGAAGCAAAGCATCCCTTCCGATAGCCGACAGAGGAGGCCTCCGTAACACGCCAATCGGGGTGGTGGGGAGATGGTGTCCAATCAGCAGATGCCACTGCCGGCTTTATACATTTCACATGGGCATTTCGAGGCTATACTCCGACTGTCTAAGAAGGAAGCTAGCGCCATGGCCAGAACCAAGCAAACCGCTCGCAAATCCACCCGTGGCAAAGCCTACAGGATGCAGCTCGCCGCCAAGGCTGCGCGCAAAGTCAACATGTAAGGAAAATCGTTGTGTACGAACCTGGGATATTTACGTTAAGGATTATGTTTACCAATCGATTACAGTATTGACTCAATACGGGGTTTGCTTTCCGCTATCCGTCGCCGTTTAAATGTCTGACATATAACCGTGCTCGAGAAAACCACAGGTAGCATAATGTATTTCATCAGATTTCGTGCGTTTCTGTGTGAAAAGACACAAATTTATGTGCTACTTAATTCGTGCGAAAAGACAGCAATTTAACACACAACAACCATAAACGGATAGCCTATTTTTCTTTATTTTCTTTATTATGGCTAATTAAACGTTATGAATATACATAAATGTTGTCTTTATTTAATAATGTTTCAAACATTGTAGTTGTATGCCTATGTACTGTTTGAGATTTTCTGAACATCATTTGTGAGAAAATACACACATTTACGTGCAACTTAATTCGTGGGAAAAATTGTTTTATTAATGATAACGCTGTTTTCTATGCTTGATTTCGATTAATACTTTGGGATACTGGTGCACTTTTGGTCAGAAAGCCCCCTTTTCCGTGTAGGCAACAGTACACGATTTTCTTCATAATGCATTTCATATTTCGTAGAGTCTAAATTACACAATTTTCTTCATTATTCATTTAATACATGTTAAAGAGGTTAATGTAAAAATAATGAAATATGTCGGCTTTCACTTATGGCACTTCCAAGGCCTTTCTATTGTGGTTATGTCAATCATATTATATACTTAGGCTATTGTAACGCGTTCAACCAGTTAGCAAGTCAGAAATGTCCGTTTCTTGGTACCGACTAGCACTTGAATGCTATATTATGCCAACTTCACATTCTCGTGGAAAATGGGAAGTTGTAACTCCCACATGATTGTGTTCAAGTGGTTTTGAAGTCGGAACAATTCTTAAACCAATAAGATTGGCAACAACATTTTCACTATTTCTCACTTGTAATTCCTACTTGGAGGGTCATTCAAGTGAAACTTCCCAGTCGGAACTAGGTATTTCCGATAACTCTGATAGCACCCTGAACACGACATTAATATGTGTGATCGACAACAGTAGGGTCTGGGTCCCGGCGTGTCCAG
The DNA here is from genome assembly GCF_964263955.1 of Coregonus lavaretus. Lineage (NCBI taxonomy): Eukaryota > Metazoa > Chordata > Actinopteri > Salmoniformes > Salmonidae > Coregonus > Coregonus lavaretus. The sequence goes on from NC_140020.1 coordinate 37,675,644, forward strand.
TCCCCATACCCATTCCATAGGAGTGAGTGTCAGTAGTCTACTATATGTCCGTGCTATGTGAAGTAAGTATGGTGATTATTATTAAGGTTCTGGTCGTCTGAGATACCAACAAGTAAGGCTATACAACATACAATATCAATAAATATATATTTTCTCCTATTAGTGTATTTGAGTTTGTTCTGTCGTTTCTGGATGATTTAATTGAAATTGCAACCAACTTTCTATGGCTTGTTTTAGATATAGTGATATTTGAGAGATTATTTCATTTCAAATAACTGAAAGTGAGAGGTTGTAATTTGAATAAAGGGGGGAAATACCATTACTGAACATGTGGTGATTAGAACAAAAGATTTTACTCTTGACTTTGATGAATATTATCGCGCGGCAGTGTCCTAATGCCTGCGCGCAGTGGACTATTGGCATCGTTCGCCATAGCAGGCTGACATTAGATTAGAACATAAGATTTCACTCTTGACTTCAGCGACTATTATTGCGCATAAAGGGCCGGCAGTGTACTTTTGCGCGCACATTGTGCTTTTGCCTGCGCGCAGTGTGCAGTTGCATCCGCGCAGTGTACTATTGGCCTCGTTTGCCATAGCAGGCTAGCATTAAATTATAACACAAGATTTCACTCTTGACTTCAGCGACTATTATTGCGCATAAAGGGCCGGCAGTGTACTTTTGCGCGCACATTGTGCTTTTGCCTGCGCGCAGTGTGCAGTTGCATCCGCGCAGTGTACTATTGGCCTCCTTTGCCATAGCAGGCTAGCATTAAATTATAACACAAGATTTCACTCTTGACTATGGCGACTATTATTGCGTGTAAAGGCCAGCAGTGATCTATTGTTTTCAATCAATCAATCAATTTTATTTTATATAGCCCTTCGTACATCAGCTAATATCTCGAAGTGCTGTACAGAAACCCAGCCTAAAACCCCAAACAGCTAGTAATGCAGGTGTAGAAGCACGGTGGCTAGGAAAAACTCCCTAGAAAGGCCAAAACCTAGGAAGAAACCTAGAGAGGAACCAGGCTATGAGGGGTGGCCAGTCCTCTTCTGGCTGTGCCAGGTGGAGATTATAACAGAACCATGCCAAGATGTTCAAAAATGTTCATAAGTGACAAGCATGGTCAAATAATAATCAGGAATAAATCTCAGTTGGCTTTTCATAGCCGATCATTAAGAGTTGAAAACAGCAGGTCTGGGACAGGTAGGGGTTCCATAACCGCAGGCAGAACAGTTGAAACTGGAATAGCAGCAAGGCCAGGCGGACTGGGGACAGCAAGGAGTCACCACGGCCGGTAGTCCCGACGTATGGTCCTAGGGCTCAGGTCTCTCAGTTGGCTTTTCATAGCCGATCATTAAGAGTTGAAAACAGCAGGTCTGGGACAGGTAGGGGTTTCGTAACCGCAGGCAGAACAGTTGAAACTGGAATAGCAGCAAGGCCAGGCGGACTGGGGACAGCAAGGTGTCAGCATGCCCGGTAGTCCTGACGTATGGTCCTAGGGCTCAGGTTCTCAGAGAGAAAGAGAGAACGAGAGAATTAGAGAGAGCATACTTAAATTCACACAGGACACTGGATAAGACAGGAGAAGTACTCCAGGTATAACCAACTAACCCCAGCCCCCCGACACATAAACTACTGCAGCATAAATACTGGAGGCTGAGACAGGAGCGGTCCGGAGACACTGTGGCCCCATCCGAAGAAACCCCCGGACAGGGCCAAACAGGAAGGATATAACCCCACCCACTCTGCCAAAGCACAGCCCCCGCACCACTAGAGGGATATCCTCAACCACCAACTTACAATCCTGAGACAAGGCCGAGTATAGCCCACAGAGGTCTCCACCACAGCACAAACCAAGGGGGGGCGCCAACCCAGACAGGAAGATCACGTCAGTAACTCAACCCACTCAAGTGACGCACCCCTCCTAGGGACGGCATGAAAGAGCACCAGCAAGCCAGTGACTCAGCCCCTGTAACAGTGTTAGAGGCAGAGAACCCCAGTGGAGAGAGGGGAACCGGCCTGGCAGAGACAGCAAGGGCTGTTCGTTGCTCCAGAGCCTTTCCGTTCACCTTCACACTCCTGGGCCAGACTACACTCAATCATATGACCTACTGAAGAGATAAGTCTTCAGTAAAGACTTAAAGGTTGAGACCGAGTCTGCGTCTCTCACATGGGTAGGCAGACTGTTCCATAAAAATGTAGATCTATAGGACGCGCAGTGTATGGGCGCGCAGTGTATTATTGCGGGCGCACGCAAAGTGTATTGTTTTTTGGCGTACAGTGTGTTTTATGGGGGCACAGTGTATTGTTTTGGGTGCGCAGTGTACTGTTTTGGGTCCGCGGTCAAAAAAAAAGAGAAGCAAAGCATCCCTTCCGATAGCCGACAGAGGAGGCCTCCGTAACGGGCCAATCGGGGTGGTGGGGAGATGGTGTCCAATCAGCAGATGCCACTGCCGGCTTTATACATTTCACATGGGCATTTCGAGGCTATACTCCGACTGTCTAAGAATGAAGCTAGCGCCATGGCCAGAACCAAGCAAACCACTCGCAAATCCACCCGTGGCAAAGCCTACAGGATGCAGCTCGCCGCCAAGGCTGCGCGCAAAGTCAACATGTAAGGAAAATCGTTGTGTACGAACCTGGGATATTTACGTTAAGGATTATGTTTACCAATCGATGACAGTATTGACTCAATACGGGGTTTGCTTTCCGCTATCCGTAGCCGTTCAAATGTCTGACATATAACCGTGCTCGAGAAAACCACAGGTAGCATAATGTATTTCATCAGATTTCGTGCGTATCTGTGTGAAAAGACACAAATTTATGTGCTACTTAATTCGTGCAAAAAGACAGCAATTTAACACACAACAACCATAAACGGATAGCCTATTTTTCTTTATTTTCTTTATTATGGCTAATTAAACGTTATGAATATACAGAAATGTTGTCTTTATTTAATAATGTTTCAAACATTGTAGTTGTATGCCTATGTACTGTTTGAGATTTTCTGAACATCATTTGTGAGAAAATACACACATTTACGTGCAACTTAATTTTTTGGGAAAAATTGTTTTTTTAATGCTAACGCTGTTTTCTATGCTTGATTTCGATTAATACTTTGGGATACTGGTGCACTTTTGGTCAGAAAGGCCCCTTTTCCGTGTAGGCAACAGTACACGATTTTCTTCATAATGCATTTCATATTTCGTAGAGTCTAAATTACACAATTTTCTTCATTATTCATTTAATACATGTTAAAGAGGTTAATGTAAAAATAATGAAATATGTCGGCTTTCACTTATGGCACTTCCAAGGCCTTTCTATTGTGGTTATGTCAATCATATTATATACTTAGGCTATTGTAACGCGTTCAACTAGTTAGCAAGTCAGAAATGTCCGTTTCTTGGTACCGACTAGCACTTGAATGCTGTATTATGCCAACTTCACATTCTCGTGGAAAATGGGAAGTTGTAACTCCCACATGATTGTGTTCAAGTGGTTTTGAAGTCGGAACAATTCTTAAACCAATAAGATTGACAACAACATTTTCACTATTTCTCACTTGTAATTCCTACTTGGAGGTTCATTCAAGTGAAACTTCCCAGTCGGAACTAGGTATTTCCTATAACTCTGATAGCACCCTGAACACGACATTAATATGTGTGATCGACAACAGTAGGGTCTGGGTCCCGGCGTGTCCAGTCCCCATACCCATTCCATAGGAGTGAGTGTCAGTAGTCTACTATATGTCCGTGCTATGTGAAGTAAGTATGGTGATTATTATTAAGGTTCTGGTCGTCTGAGATACCAACAAGTAAGGCTATACAACATACAATATCAATAAATATATAATTTCTCCTATTAGTGTATTTGAGTTTGTTCTGTCGTTTCTGGATGATTTAATTGAAATTGCAACCAACTTTCTATGGCTTGTTTTAGATATAGTGATATTTGAGAGATTATTTCATTTCAAATAACTGAAAGTGAGAGGTTGTAATTTGAATAAAGGGGGGAAATGCCATTACTGAACATGTGGTGATTAGAACAAAAGATTTTACTCTTGACTTTGGCGAATATTATCGCGCGGCAGTGTCCTAATGCCTGCGCGCAGTGGACTATTGGCATCGTTCGCCATAGCAGGCTGGCATTAGATTAGAACATAAGATTTCACTCTTGACTTCAGCGACTATTATTGCGCATAAAGGGCCGGCAGTGTACTTTTGCGCGCACATTGTGCTTTTGCCTGCGCGCAGTGTGCAGTTGCATCCGCGCAGTGTACTATTGGCCTCGTTTGCCATAGCAGGCTAGCATTAAATTATAACACAAGATTTCACTCTTGACTTTGGCGACTATTATTGCCTGTAAAGGCCAGCAGTGATCTATTGTTTTGGGCGCGCAGTGTATTATTGCGGTCGCACGCAAAGTGTATTGTTTTTTGGCGTACAGTGTGTTTTATGGGCGCGCAGTGTATTGTTTTGGGTGCGCAGTGTACTGTTTTGGGTGCGCGGTCAAAAAAAAAGAGAAGCAAAGCATCCCTTCCGATAGCCGACAGAGGAGGCCTCCGTAACACGCTAATCGGGGTGGTGGGGAGATGGTGTCCAATCAGCAGATGCCACTGCCGGCTTTATACATTTCACATGGGCATTTCGAGGCTATACTCCGACTGTCTAAGAAGGAAGCTAGCGCCATGGCCAGAACCAAGCAAACCGCTCGCAAATCCACCCGTGGCAAAGCTTACAGGATGCAGCTCGCCGCCAAGGATGCGCGCAAAGTCAACATGTAAGGAAAATCGTTGTGTACGAACCTGGGATATTTACGTTAAGGATTATGTTTACCAATCGATGACAGTATTGACTCAATACGGGGTTTGCTTTCCGCTATCCGTCGCCGTTTAAATGTCTGACATATAACCGTGCTCGAGAAAACCACAGGTAGCATAATGTATTTCATCAGATTTCGTGCGTTTCTGTGTGAAAAGACACGAATTTATGTGCTACTTTAATTCGTGCGAAAAGACAGCAATTTAACACACAACAACCATAAACGGATAGCCTATTTTTCTTTATTTTCTTTATTATGGCTAATTAAACGTTATGAATATACAGAAATGTTGTCTTTATTTAATAATGTTTCAAACATTGTAGTTGTATGCCTATGTACTGTTTGAGATTTTCTGAACATCATTTGTGAGAAAATACACACATTTACGTGCAACTTAATTCGTGGGAAAAATTGTTTTATTAATGCTAACGCTGTTTTCTATGCTTGATTTCGATTAATACTTTGGGACACTGGTGCACTTTTGGTTAGAAAGCCCCCTTTTCCGTGTAGGCAACAGTACACGATTTTCTTCATAATGCATTTCATATTTCGTAGAGTCTAAATTACACAATTTTCTTCATTATTCATTTAATACATGTTAAAGAGGTTAATGTAAAAATAATGAAATATGTCGGCTTTCACTTATGGCACTTCCAAGGCCTTTCTATTGTGGTTATGTCAATCATATTATATACTTAGGCTATTGTAACGCGTTCAACCAGTTAGCAAGTCAGAAATGTCCGTTTCCTAGTACCGACTAGCACTTGAATGCTGTATTATGCCAACTTCACATTCTCGTGGAAAATGGGAAGTTGTAACTCCCACATGATTGTGTTCAAGTGGTTTTGAAGTCGGAACAATTCTTAAACCAATAAGATTGGCAACAACATTTTCACTATTTCTCACTTGTAATTCCTACTTGGAGGGTCATTCAAGTGAAACTTCCCAGTCGGAACTTGGTATTTCCGATAACTCTGATAGCACCCTGAACACGACATTAATATGTGTGATCGACAACAGTAGGGTCTGGGTCCCGGCGTGTCCAGTCCCCATACCCATTCCATAGGAGTGAGTGTCAGTAGTCTACTATATGTCCGTGCTATGTGAAGTAAGTATGGTGATTATTATTAAGGTTCTGGTCGTCTGAGATACCAACAAGTAAGGCTATACAACATACAATATCAATAAATATATATTTTCTCCTATTAGTGTATTTGAGTTTGTTCTGTCGTTTCTGGATGATTTAATTGAAATTGCAACCAACTTTCTATGGCTTGTTTTAGATATAGTGATATTTGAGAGATTATTTCATTTCAAATAACTGAAAGTGAGAGGTTGTAATTTGAATAAAGGGGGGAAATACCATTACTGAACATGTGGTGATTAGAACAAAAGATTTTACTCTTGACTTTGATGAATATTATCGCGCGGCAGTGTCCTAATGCCTGCGCGCAGTGGACTATTGGCATCGTTCGCCATAGCAGGCTGACATTAGATTAGAACATAAGATTTCACTCTTGACTTCAGCGACTATTATTGCGCATAAAGGGCCGGCAGTGTACTTTTGCGCGCACATTGTGCTTTTGCCTGCGTGCAGTGTGCAGTTGCATCCGCGCAGTGTACTATTGGCCTCGTTTGCCATAGCAGGCTAGCATTAAATTATAACACAAGATTTCACTCTTGACTTCAGCGACTATTATTGCGCATAAAGGGCCGGCAGTGTACTTTTGCGCGCACATTGTGCTTTTGCCTGCGCGCAGTGTGCAGTTGCATCCGCGCAGTGTACTATTGGCCTCGTTTGCCATAGCAGGCTAGCATTAAATTATAACACAAGATTTCACTCTTGACTATGGCGACTATTATTGCGTGTAAAGGCCAGCAGTAATCTATTGTTTTGGGCGCGCGGTGTATTATTGCGGGCGCACGCAAAGTGTATTGTTTTTTGGCGTACAGTGTGTTTTATGGGCGCGCAGTGTATTGTTTTGGGTGCGCAGTGTACTGTTTTGGGTCCGCGGTCAAAAAAAAAGAGAAGCAAAGCATCCCTTCCGATAGCCGACAGAGGAGGCCTCCGTAACGGGCCAATCGGGGTGGTGGGGAGATGGTGTCCAATCAGCAGATGCCACTGCCGGCTTTATACATTTCACATGGGCATTTCGAGGCTATACTCCGACTGTCTAAGAATGAAGCTAGCGCCATGGCCAGAACCAAGCAAACCGCTCGCAAATCCACCCGTGGCAAAGCCTACAGGATGCAGCTCGCCGCCAAGGCTGCGCGCAAAGTCAACATGTAAGGAAAATCGTTGTGTACGAACCTGGGATATTTAAGTTAAGGATTATGTTTACCAATTGATGACAGTATTGACTCAATACGGGGTTTGCTTTCCGCTATCCGTCGCCGTTTAAATGTCTGACATATAACCGTGCTCGAGAAAACCACAGGTAGCATAATGTATTTCATCAGATTTCGTGCGTTTCTGTGTGAAAAGACACGAATTTATGTGCTACTTAATTCGTGCGAAAAGAGAGCAATTTAACACACAACAACCATAAACGGATAGCCTATTTTTCTTTATTTTCTTTATTATGGCTAATTAAACGTTATGAATATACAGAAATGTTGTCTTTATTTAATAATGTTTCAAACATTGTAGTTGTATGCCTATGTACTGTTTGAGATTTTCTGAACATCATTTGTGAGAAAATACACACATTTACGTGCAACTTAATTCGTGGGAAAAATTGTTTTATTAATGCTAACGCTGTTTTCTATGCTTGATTTCGATTAATACTTTGGGATACTGGTGCACTTTTGGTCAGAAAGCCCCCTTTTCCGTGTAGGCAACAGTACACGATTTTCTTCATAATGCATTTCATATTTCGTAGAGTCTAAATTACACAATTTTCTTCATTATTCATTTAATACATGTTAAAGAGGTTAATGTAAAAATAATGAAATATGTCGGCTTTCAAAATACACACATTTACGTGCAACTTAATTCGTGGGAAAAATTGTTTTATTAATGCTAACGCTGTTTTCTATGCTTGATTTCGATTAATACTTTGGGATACTGGTGCACTTTTGGTCAGAAAGCCCCCTTTTCCGTGTAGGCAACAGTACACGATTTTCTTCATAATGCATTTCATATTTCGTAGAGTCTAAATTACACAATTTTCTTCATTATTCATTTAATACATGTTAAAGAGGTTAATGTAAAAATAATGAAATATGTCGGCTTTCACTTATGGCACTTCCAAGGCCTTTCTATTGTGGTTATGTCAATCATATTATATACTTAGGCTATTGTAACGCGTTCAACCAGTTAGCAAGTCAGAAATGTCAGTTTCCTAGTACCGACTAGCACTTGAATGCTGTATTATGCCAACTTCACATTCTCGTGGAAAATGGGAAGTTGTAACTCCCACATGATTGTGTTCAAGTGGTTTTGAAGTCGGAACAATTCTTAAACCAATAAGATTGGCAACAACATTTTCACTATTTCTCACTTGTAATTCCTACTTGGAGGGTCATTCAAGTGAAACTTCCCAGTCGGAACTAGGTATTTCCGATAACTCTGATAGCACCCTGAACACGACATTAATATGTGTGCTCGACAACAGTAGGGTCTGGGTCCCGGCGTGTCCAGTCCCCATACCCATTCCATAGGAGTGAGTGTCAGTAGTCTACTATATGTCCGTGCTATGTGAAGTAAGTATGGTGATTATTATTAAGGTTCTGGTCGTCTGAGATACCAACAAGTAAGGCTATACAACATACAATATCAATAAATATATATTTTCTCCTATTAGTGTATTTGAGTTTGTTCTGTCGTTTCTGGATGATTTAATTGAAATTGCAACCAACTTTCTATGGCTTGTTTTAGATATAGTGATATTTGAGAGATTATTTCATTTCAAATAACTGAAAGTGAGAGGTTGTAATTTGAATAAAGGGGGGAAATACCATTACTGAACATGTGGTGATTAGAACAAAAGATTTTACTCTTGACTTTGATGAATATTATCGCGCGGCAGTGTCCTAATGCCTGCGCGCAGTGGACTATTGGCATCGTTCGCCATAGCAGGCTGACATTAGATTAGAACATAAGATTTCACTCTTGACTTCAGCGACTATTATTGCGCATAAAGGGCCGGCAGTGTACTTTTGCGCGCACATTGTGCTTTTGCCTGCGTGCAGTGTGCAGTTGCATCCGCGCAGTGTACTATTGGCCTCGTTTGCCATAGCAGGCTAGCATTAAATTATAACACAAGATTTCACTCTTGACTTCAGCGACTATTATTGCGCATAAAGGGCCGGCAGTGTACTTTTGCGCGCACATTGTGCTTTTGCCTGCGCGCAGTGTGCAGTTGCATCCGCGCAGTGTACTATTGGCCTCGTTTGCCATAGCAGGCTAGCATTAAATTATAACACAAGATTTCACTCTTGACTATGGCGACTATTATTGCGTGTAAAGGCCAGCAGTAATCTATTGTTTTGGGCGCGCGGTGTATTATTGCGGGCGCACGCAAAGTGTATTGTTTTTTGGCGTACAGTGTGTTTTATGGGGGCGCAGTGTATTGTTTTGGGTGCGCAGTGTACTGTTTTGGGTCCGCGGTCAAAAAAAAAGAGAAGCAAAGCATCCCTTCCGATAGCCGACAGAGGAGGCCTCCGTAACGGGCCAATCGGGGTGGTGGGGAGATGGTGTCCAATCAGCAGATGCCACTGCCGGCTTTATACATTTCACATGGGCATTTCGAGGCTATACTCCGACTGTCTAAGAATGAAGCTAGCGCCATGGCCAGAACCAAGCAAACCGCTCGCAAATCCACCCGTGGCAAAGCCTACAGGATGCAGCTCGCCGCCAAGGCTGAGCGCAAAGTCAACATGTAAGGAAAATCGTTGTGTACGAACCTGGGATATTTACGTTAAGGATTATGTTTACCAATTGATGACAGTATTGACTCAATACGGGGTTTGCTTTCCGCTATCCGTCGCCGTTTAAATGTCTGACATATAACCGTGCTCGAGAAAACCACAGGTAGCATAATGTATTTCATCAGATTTCGTGCGTTTCTGTGTGAAAAGACACGAATTTATGTGCTACTTAATTCGTGCGAAAAGACAGCAATTTAACACACAACAACCATAAACGGATAGCCTATTTTTCTTTATTTTCTTTATTATGGCTAATTAAACGTTATGAATATACAGAAATGTTGTCTTTATTTAATAATGTTTCAAACATTGTAGTTGTATGCCTATGTACTGTTTGAGATTTTCTGAACATCATTTGTGAGAAAATACACACATTTACGTGCAACTTAATTCGTGGGAAAAATTGTTTTATTAATGATAACGCTGTTTTCTATGCTTGATTTCGATTAATACTTTGGGATACTGGTGCACTTTTGGTCAGAAAGCCCCCTTTTCCGTGTAGGCAACAGTACACGATTTTCTTCATAATGCATTTCATATTTCGTAGAGTCTAAATTACACAATTTTCTTCATTATTCATTTAATACATGTTAAAGAGGTTAATGTAAAAATAATGAAATATGTCGGCTTTCAAAATACACACATTTACGTGCAACTTAATTCGTGGGAAAAATTGTTTTATTAATGCTAACGCTGTTTTCTATGCTTGATTTCGATTAATACTTTGGGATACTGGTGCACTTTTGGTCAGAAATCCCCCTTTTCCGTGTAGGCAACAGTACACGATTTTCTTCATAATGCATTTCATATTTCGTAGAGTCTAAATTACACAATTTTCTTCATTATTCATTTAATACATGTTAAAGAGGTTAATGTAAAAATAATGAAATATGTCGGCTTTCACTTATGGCACTTCCAAGGCCTTTCTATTGTGGTTATGTCAATCATATTATATACTTAGGCTATTGTAACGCGTTCAACCAGTTAGCAAGTCAGAAATGTCCGTTTCTTGGTACCGACTAGCACTTGAATGCTATATTATGCCAACTTCACATTTTCGTGGAAAATGGGAAGTTGTAACTCCCACATGATTGTGTTCAAGTGGTTTTGAAGTCGGAACAATTCTTAAACCAATAAGATTGGCAACAACATTTTCACTATTTCTCACTTGTAATTCCTACTTGGAGGGTCATTCAAGTGAAACTTCCCAGTCGGAACTAGGTATTTCCGATAACTCTGATAGCACCCTGAACACGACATTAATATGTGTGATCGACAACAGTAGGGTCTGGGTCCCGGCGTGTCCAGTCCCCATACCCATTCCATAGGAGTGAGTGTCAGTAGTCTACTATATGTCCGTGCTATGTGAAGTAAGTATGGTGATTATTATTAAGGTTCTGGTCGTCTGAGATACCAACAAGTAAGGCTATACAACATACAATATCAATAAATATATATTTTCTCCTATTAGTGTATTTGAGTTTGTTCTGTCGTTTCTGGATGATTTAATTGAAATTGCAACCAACTTTCTATGGCTTGTTTTAGATATAGTGATATTTGAGAGATTATTTCATTTCAAATAACTGAAAGTGAGAGGTTGTAATTTGAATAAAGGGGGGAAATGCCATTACTGAACATGTGGTGATTAGAACAAAAGATTTTACTCTTGACTTTGGCGAATATTATCGCGCGGCAGTGTCCTAATGCCTGCGCGCAGTGGACTATTGGCATCGTTCGCCATAGCAGGCTGACATTAGATTAGAACATAAGATTTCACTCTTGACTTCAGCGACTATTATTGCGCATAAAGGGCCGGCAGTGTACTTTTGCGCGCACATTGTGCTTTTGCCTGCGCGCAGTGTGCAGTTGCATCCGCGCAGTGTACTATTGGCCTCGTTTGCCATAGCAGGCTAGCATTAAATTATAACACAAGATTTCACTCTTGACTTCAGCGACTATTATTGCGCATAAAGGGCCGGCAGTGTACTTTTGCGCGCACATTGTGCTTTTGCCTGCGCGCAGTGTGCAGTTGCATCCGCGCAGTGTACTATTGGCCTCCTTTGCCATAGCAGGCTAGCATTAAATTATAACACAAGATTTCACTCTTGACTATGGCGACTATTATTGCGTGTAAAGGCCGGCAGTGTACTTTTGCGCGCACATTGTGCTTTTGCCTGCGCGCAGTGTGCAGTTGCATCCGCGCAGTGTACTATTGGCCTCCTTTGCCATAGCAGGCTAGCATTAAATTATAACACAAGATTTCACTCTTGACTATGGCGACTATTATTGCATGTAAAGGCCAGCAGTGATCTATTGTTTTGGGCGCGCAGTGTATTATTGCGGGCGCACGCAAAGTGTATTGTTTTTTGGCGTACAGTGTGTTTTATGGGGCGCAGTGTATTGTTTTGGGTGCGCAGTATACTGTTTTGGGTGCGCGGTCAAAAAAAAAGAGAAGCAAAGCATCCCTTCCGATAGCCGACAGAGGAGGCCTCCGTAACGGGCCAATCGGGGTGGTGGGGAGATGGTGTCCAATCAGCAGATGCCACTGCCGGCTTTATACATTTAACATGGGCATTTCGAGGCTATACTCCGACTGTCTAAGAAGGAAGCTAGCGCCATGGCCAGAACCAAGCAAACCGCTCGCAAATCCACCCGTGGCAAAGCCTACAGGATGCAGCTCGCCGCCAAGGCTGTGCGCAGGAGAGCCTCCCCGTTACAGGCCTGGCACCGTGTCTCAGAGAGGTCCGTCGTTACCAAAGCTCCACTGAGCTGCTCATCCGCAATGTGCCCTTCCAGCGCCTGGGGAGAAAAATCGCCCTGTTCTTCAAGACCGACCTGCGCTTCCACAGCTCCGCCGTGATGGCCCTGCAGGATGCCAGCGAGGCTTACCTGGTCGGTCTGTTTGAGGACACCAAACTGTGTGCCATCCACGCAAAGAGGGTGCATATCGTGCCCTAGGACATCGAGCTGGCCCGCCTTATTTGCAGAGAGCGCGCGTAAATTATGAACTGATCTCCAAAATCCCACCTCAATATTTCCATCAAAAAGGCATAATTGATCCATTTATACGTGGTCCTCTGTAGCTCAGTTGGTAGAGCATGGCGCTTGTAACGCCAGGGTAGTGGGTTCCATCCCTGGGACCACCCATACGTAAACATGTATGCGCACATGACTGTAAATCGCTTTGGATAAAAGCGTCTGCTAAATGGCATATTATTATTATATACGCGCACGTCTACATTTCCAACCACTTCGCCGGGAAAGAGCGACGCTATCGGCTACGGAAGAGACACCAACGGCCGGGTGAGTCCATTCAAAGCTACGTGGCTAATCTGAGGGATTTGGCTAGCTCTTGTAACTACGGGACACTTCAGGACGAGATCATCAGGGATCAGTTGATAGAGGGGACGTTATGTGAAAAGACATGGGAGAAACTGCTTTTGGAATCGGATAATTTACAACTAGATGGAGCTATTAAAATAGCACTCCACGTTGAAGCGGCGTTGGAATGCTCTTCAATGCTAACAGACAGCTCTGCAGCATACACTCGGCCCCCAGCCATTCTCACACAGCAGCTTCAGCCCGAGCAGGCGCACTACAACGATCACGCGCTGCGCACGCCCTCCCACGTCGATAGCTGCATGGACACAGACACCGGCATGCCCGTGCAGCAGGCACACAGACAAACCAACAGAAGTAGCTGTGGCAACTGTGGGGCTAGCTCTCACAATTCAAGGGCTTCAAACTGCCCAGCCCGTGGGAAAATATGCAAGAACTGTTCAAAATACAATCACTTTGCGAAAGTGAGTGTGTCGTTCGGCCCCTGCTACTAGCTCTAAGTTGTCGATCATCCAAGTGTCAGACTGGGTCCGAGCCCGACGGCCTCAGCAGTACAACAAAATGCCCTCATTCTGGTCGGACCCCTTGCAGGTCAGTCGACAACTGGGGCCCGCCATATTTCATGATGAGCAATGGATCACGCTGGCACGCCAGCCGCCTCAGAAAAGTCCCTGCCCCTCGAGGAACACAAAGGCACACAAAACAGACATGCAGGCCAGAGACGCCACCGGATGGACCTCCTCCACCACTACCACCCGAGCCCCAGCCTCTGTGGGCTCCCCAAGGGCCAGATCCACAAGCGGTGGCGGATGAAGAAAGGCCTATGCGGGCACGAACTCGCCCTGCTTATCTGGGGGACTACTTAACCTCTTTTCATTCTTAGGCTCCGTTAGGTGTCTTAGTCAACCTCCAGGTTAATGGACTGAACTGGCTAGTTTGGAGAGTCCATCCGTTTAAGGGTTAATGTTTATTTCTTACAGGTATCACTCTAGGTTCTTGCCCTATGGACATTTTATATATGGTACCAGTCCCTGGTTTTGGAAAGGGGGGGAAATGTTATGTATGGTACGACGTGCTGTACGTCATACTGTACGTTGTTATGGTTTACGACAGTGTGCTGCTTTACGGATGAATGGGTTGTCAGAATGTGTGGCACATGTCATTAAACGACAGAGTGATGTACAATGTGAAACTGTGCAGATGTCCGTTCTTCTACAGCAAGGCTAGATATAATAAATATGACTCAAGTAAAAGTAGTCATCCAAATAATTACTTGAGTAAGAGTAAAAAAGTACTTGGTGAAAAAACTACTCAAGTACTGAGTAACTGTTGAGTTACTTGAGTTTATTTTTTAACACAAGGCAACAATCAGACAGACAAAAATACAAAATAATCATCTTTAGGCAAATTATAGTTCATCCAACAATAAAATAAATTAAAATGAATTACAAAATAGCTTAAATTAAAATAATTCCGGTAAATTCAAGTACTTATCAAATAAAATAATAATAATAAAAAAATAAGCACAAGTAACACACATTTCCAAACCTTTATACTTTTTTTTACCAGGCAGAACTAGAATGAGGCAGCCCATAAACTCTCATAAACTGTGTATGTGTGTGTCTCCACAGTGACAGAACAACAGAAGGAAACACAAACATTTCATACCAGGTATGCTGAACAGAAAACTGCACACCAGAAGGAAGCGGTCAACATAAAATAATCAATAGGTGTTGATTAGGCCTACTCAGTACCTTTGTATTGCATGGCAAGCAACAGCCCTTTTTCTGTGTGCCTAGAAATTAATACTCTGATCTGTGATTAGGCCACACTGCACATCTCACTGAGCAGAGGAAAAGAGCAGCAATACACATCAACTGAAAAAGCACCAGTCCATGATAGATGGCCAAATAAAACAATATTGCAGGCCTAGTATCCCAGAACACAAATTAAGCTGAATGCATGTTCTCTAAAAGGCATCAGAGGAGAGTGATGTAGTTGTAGATGGGGCATTATGTTTACTTCCAGCTCCAATATCTAACAAGAAAAGTCAGCAAAAAAAAAGTCACACTTGTCCCCACCCCCCCAAGATAAGCAGCATAAAGCATGTATGATGTGTCTTTACAATGGAGTTATACATTAATAGCTCTGTGCTCTCTAGCACAACCATTACACAGTTAAGGGGATTACACGCTTTGCTCAAAAGCAGCTGAGAGAGGAGCAGCTTCCCCCATCTAGACTCCCACAGACAGACAACAGATTTGGCAATATTCTAACCTTTAGGCTGACACTGGCCCTTTGACTGGTTGACTTCAGTCAACACTCCAGGAACTCTTTGGCACAGTAACATGAAAACCCTTTTATATTGAAGGCCCCACTGGGAGTTTGTGTGTGTGTGTCAAAACATGCAGAAACAAACTATTTCACCAAAGAATCGCTCAGTGATGTCACTATTAAGCTTCAACAGTAGCTGGCTCTCAAGGTTCTTGCTGTGAAGCTGTGATCGTTTAGCAGTGAACAGGAGTCCTGCATGACTGAAAAGTCTCTCACAGGCTGCAGATGCAGGAAGACCTGTGTTGACTTTGAGTGAAAGCTTCTTGATGCGAGGAAAGGTGTGGAGTAGATCCATACCTGCAGGGGACAGACATGAAAGGTACCTCTCCAGCTCTCCTACTTGTGATTTTCCCAACTCCATGGATGCAAAGAAGTCGTCTTCATCAGAGAGGCCGCTGTTTGCGCTGGTGACATCATCCAAGTCGGTGTTGAGGTGATTTCTGATGTAGTCAAGGCCTGTGGGTTTTAGGGCAAGATAAATCATTTTTCAAACGAATTAAGTCTGCACATTATTCTTACCCTTCTACTGTATAGGCTGTCAAGCTGCTGATGTTTGACATTAAAAGCTACCTGAGCTTCTAACTATATTGCCACCCTGTGGTTTGTCACTGACACACTATAATCCTAAATTACAGTAATATTATACAGAGTTATATAGGTCAATGTCTACTGGTTCACATTTGAATTGATAAACAATTATATTTACCAGCATTTAAGATGTTCTCCTCTGTGGTCCAGGATGTTCTGAATCTTGGTAGGAGTATTGCTGCTGCAATCAGCTCAGGCTCTTTCATGACGTCTCCAAAACGTTTCTGGATCCCTTGCTGCAGGGCGTGAACAAGAGGTGTACACATTTTGCAAGTTGACTCCAACCTCTTCAGCTTGTCCCACAACTGGTAAGGTGTTGGCAGCAGGAGGCTGTCTATAAAAATATTTTTTATACATTTTGCATGAAAAGGGTCTAAAATATGTTTTAATGTTCAGCACTAGTAGGAAATATGTAGAATATAACATACAAGGGTTTTCAAATGTGATTAAAAAAAAAATTCAATGAATATTTTCAAAAATCATGTTTTAGGCAAAATCCACAATGCAACTAGTTCGGAATATGAAGGGATACAATTTTTTTTATAAGGGATACAAAGTTTTTAAATAAAAAACGTGAAAAATATTTTTTATACATTTTGCATGAAAAGGGTCTAAAATATGTTTTAATGTTCAGCACTAGTAGGAAATATGTAGAATATAACATAAAAGGGTTTTCAAATGTGATTAAAAAAAAATTTCAATGAATATTTTCAAAAATCATGTTTTAGGCAAAATCCACAATGCAACTAGTTCGGAATAGGGAGGGATACAATTTTTTTTATAACAAACGTGAATAATATTTTTTATACATTTTGCATGAAAAGGGTCTAAAATATTTTTTTTACGTTCAGCACTAGACAGACATATGTAGAATTCAACATACAAGTGTTTTCAAATGTGATTATAAAAAAAAAAAAATTCAATGAATATTTTCTAAAATCATGTTTTAGGCAAAATCCACAATGCAACTAGTTCTAAATATGAAGGGATAGAATTATTTTTATAACAAACGTGAAAAATATTTTTTATACATTTTGCATGAAAAGGGTCTAAAATATTTTTTCTACGTTCAGCACTAGAAGCACAGACGTAGAATACAATTTAGAAGGGTTTTCAAATGTGATTTTTTTTAAAGCTTTTTTCTATGAATATTGTCTAAAATCATGTTTTAGGCAAAATCCACAATGCAACTAGTTCTAAATATGAAGTGATACAATTTTTTAAATAAAAAACGTGAAAAATATTTTTTATAAATTTAGCATGAAAAGGGTCTAAAATATTTTTTGACGTTCAGCACTAGAAGGACATATGTAGAATATAACATACAAGGGTTTTCAAATGTAATTTAAAAAATAATAATTCTATGAATATTTTCTAAAATCATGTTTTAGGCAAAATCCACAATGCAACTAGTTCGGCATATGAAGGGATACATTTGTTTTTATAACAAACGTGAAAAATATTTTTTATACATTTTGCATGAAAAGGGTCTAAAATATTTTTTATGTTCAGCACTAGAAGGAAAATGTAGAATATAACATACAAGGGTTTTCAAATGTGATAAAAAAAAATGTTCAATGAATATTGTCTAAAATCATGTTTTAGGCAAAATCCACAATGCAACTAGTTCGGCATATGAAGGGATACAATTTTTTTTATAACAAACGTGAAAAATATTTTTATACATTTTGCATGAAAAGGGTCTAAAATATTTCTTTTACGTTCAGCACTAGAAGGACATATGTAGAATTCAACATACAAGGGTTTTCAAATGTGATTTAAAAAAATTCTATGAATATTTTCTAAAATCATGTTTTAGGCAAAATCCACAATGCAACTAGTTCTAAATATGAAGGGATACAATTTTTTTTAGAACAAACGTGAAAAATATTTTTTATACATTTAGCATGAAAAGGGGTCTAAAATATTTTTTTTACGTTCAGCACTAGAAGGACAGATGTAGAATACAATTTAGAAGGGTTTTCAAATGTGATTTAAAAAAAAGCTTTTTTCAATGAATATTTTCTAAAATCATGTTTTAGGCAAAATCCACAAAAAAAACTAGTTCGGCATATGAAGGGATACAAAGTTTTTTAAATAAAAAACGTGAAAAATATTTTTTATACATTTTGCATGAAAAAGGTCTAAAATATTTTTTTTACGTTCAGCACTAGAAGGACAGGCGTAGAATACAATTTAGAAGGGTTTTCAAATGTGATTTAAAAAATAGGTTTTTTCAATGAATATTTTCTAAAATCATGTTTTAGGCAAAATCCACAATGCAACTAGTTCGGCATATGAAGGGATACACATTTTTTTATAACAGAGGTGAAAAATATTTTTTCTACATTTTGCATGAAAAGGGTCTAAAATATTTTTTTTACGTTCAGCACTAGTGGGACAGACGTAGAATACAATTTAGAAGGGTTTTCAAATGTGATTTTAAAAAAAGCTTTCTTCAATGAATATTGTCTAAAATCATGTTTTAGGCAAAATCCACAATGCAACTAGTTCGGCATATGAAGGGATACAATTTTTTTTATAACCAAGGTGAAAAATATTTTTATACATTTTGCATGAAAAGGGTCTCAAATATTTTTTTTACGTTCAGCACTAGACAGACATAAGTAGAATTCAACATACAAGTGTTTTCAAATGTGATTAAAAAAAAATAAATTCAATGAATATTTTCTAAAATCATGTTTTAGGCAAAATCCACAATGCAACTAGTTCGGCATATGAAGGGATACAAAAAAAATTATAACGAATGTGAAAAATATTTTTTAATACATTTTGCATGAAAAGGGTCTAAAATATTTTTGTAACGTTCAGCACTAGAAGGACATATGTAGAATTCAACATACAAGGGTTTTCAAATGTGATTTAAAAAATTAAAAATTCAATGAATATTTTCTAAAATCATATTTTAGGCAAAATGCACCATGCAAATAGTTCGGCATATGAAGGGATACAATTTTTTTTATAACAAACGTGAAAAATATTTTTTTTACATTTTGCATGAAAAGGGTCTAAAATATTTTTTTTACGTTCAGCATTAGAAGGACATATGTAGATTTCAACATACAAGGGTTTTCAAATGTGATTTTTAAAAAAATAATTCAATGAATATTTTCTAAAATCATGTTTTAGGCAAAATCCACAATGCAACTAGTTCGGCATATGAAGGGATAAAAATTTTTTTATAACAAAGGTGAAAAATATTTTTATAAATTTTGCATGAAAAGGGTCTAAAATATTTTTTTTACGTTCAGCACTAAAAGGACAGACGTAGAATAAAATTTAGAAGGGTTTTCAAATGTGATTTAAAAAAAAGCTTTTTTCAATGAATATTGTCTAAAATCATGTTTTAGGCAAAATCCATAATGCAACTAGTTCGGCATAGGAAGGGATACAATTTTTTTTATAACAAACCTGAAAAATATTTTTATACATTTTGAATGAAAAGGTTCTAAAATATTTTTTTAACGTTCAGCACTAGATGGACATATGTAGAATTCAACATACAAGGGTTTTCAAATGTGATTAAAAAAAAAAAAGTCAATGAATATTGTCTAAAATCATGTTTTAGGCAAAATCCACAATGCAACTAGTTCAGCATATGAAGGGATACAATTTTTTTATAACAAACGTGAATAATATTTTTTATACATTTTGCATGAAAAGGGTCTAATATATTTTTTTTACGTTCAGCACTAGAAGAACAGACGTAGAATACAATTTAGAAGGGTTTTCAAATGTGATTTTTTTTAAAGCTTTTTTCAATGAATATTTTCTAAAATCATGTTTTAGGCAAAATCCACAATGCAACTAGTTCGGCATATGAAGGGATACCATTTTTTTTATAACAAACGTGAAAAATATTTTTTATACATTTTGCATGAAAAGGGTCTAAAATATGTTTTAATGTTCAGCACTAGAAGGAAATATGTAGAATATAACATACAAGGGTTTTCAAATGTGATTAAAAAAAATTTTCAATGAATATTGTCTAAAATCATGTTTTAGGCAAAATCCACAATGCAACTAGTTCGGCATATGAAGGGATACAATTTTTTTTATAACAAACGTGAAAAATATTTTTATACATTTTGCATGAAAAGGGTCTAAAATATTTTTTTAACGTTCAGCACTAGAAGGACATATGTAGAATTCAACATACAAGGGTTTTCAAATGTGATTAAATAAAAAATTCTATGAATATTTTCTAAAATCATGTTTTAGGCAAAATCCACAATGCAACTAGTTCTAAATATGAAGGGATACACATTTTTTTATAACAAACGTGAAAAATATTTTTTATACATTTAGCATGAAAAGGGGTCTAAAATATTTTTTTTACGTTCAGCACTAGAAGGACAGATGTAGAATACAATTTAGAAGGGTTTTCAAATGTGATTTAAAAAATAGCTTTTTTCAATGAATATTTTCTAAAATCATGTTTTAGGCAAAATCCACAAAAAAACTAGTTCGGCATATGAAGGGATACAAAGTTTTTTAAATAAAAAACGTGAAAAATATTTGTTATACATTTTGCATGAAAAGGGTCTAAAATATGTTTTAATGTTCAGCACTAGTAGGAAATATGTAGAATATAACATACAAGGGTTTTCAAATGTGATAAAAAAAAAAATTCAATGAATATTTTCTAAAATCATGTTTTAGGCAAAATCCACAATGCAACTAGTTCGGAATATGAAGGGATACAATTTTTTTTATAACAAACGTGAATAATATTTTTTATACATTTTGCATGAAAGGGTCTAAAATATTTTTTTTACGTTCAGCACTAGAAGGACAGACGTAGAATACAATTTAGAAGGGTTTTCAAATGTGATTTTTTAAAAAGCTTTTTTCAATGAATATTGTCTAAAATCATGTTTTAGGCAAAATCCACAATGCAACTAGTTCGGGATATGAAGGGATACAATTTTTTTTATAACAAACGTGAAATATATTTTTTATACATTTTGCATGAAAAGGGTCTAAAATATGTTTTAATGTTCAGCACTAGAAGGACATACAGTGGGGAGAACAAGTATTTGATACACTGCCGATTTTGCAGGTTTTCCTACTTACAAAGCATGTAGAGGTCTGTAATTTTTATCAAAGGTACACTTCAACTGTGAGAGACGGAATCTAAAACAAAAATCCAGAAAATCACATTGTATGATTTTTAAGTAATTAATTTGCATTTTATTGCATGACATAAGTATTTGATCACCTACCAACCAGTAAGAATTCCGGCTCTCACAGACCTGTTAGTTTTTCTTTAAGAAGCCCTCCTGTTCTCCACTCATTACCTGTATTAACTGCACCCGTTTGAACTCGTTACCTGTATAAAAGACACCTGTCCACACACTCAATCAAACAGACTCCAACCTCTCCACAATGGCCAAGACCAGAGAGCTATGTAAGGACATCAGGGATAAAATTGTAGACCTGCACAAGGCTGGGATGGGCTACAGGACAATAGGCAAGCAGCTTGGTGAGAAGGCAACAACTGTTGGCGCAATTATTAGAAAATGGAAGAAGTTCAAGATGACGGTCAATCACCCTTGGTCTGGGGCTCCATGCAAGATCTCACCTCGTGGGGCATCAATGATCATGAGCAAGGTGAGGGATCAGCCCAGAACTACACGGCAGGACCTGGTCAATGACCTGAAGAGAGCTGGGACCACAGTCTCAAAGAAAACCATTAGTAACACACTACGCCGTCATGGATTAAAATCCTGCAGCGCACGCAAGGTCCCCCTGCTCAAGCCAGCGCATGTCCAGGCCCGTCTGAAGTTTGCCAATGACCATCTGGATGATCCAGAGGAGGAATGGGAGAAGGTCATGTGGTCTGATGAGACAAAAATAGAGCTTTTTGGTCTAAACTCCACTCGCCGTGTTTGGAGGAAGAAGAAGGATGAGTACAACCCCAAGAACACCATCCCAACCGTGAAGCATGGAGGTGGAAACATCATTCTTTGGGGATGCTTTTCTGCAAAGGGGACAGGACGACTGCACCGTATTGAGGGGAGGATGGATGGGGCCATGTATCGCGAGATCTTGGCCAACAACCTCCTTCCCTCAGTAAGAGCATTGAAGATGGGTCGTGGCTGGGTCTTCCAGCATGACAACGACCCGAAACACACAGCCAGGGCAACTAAGGAGTGGCTCCGTAAGAAGCATCTCAAGGTCCTGGAGTGGCCTAGCCAGTCTCCAGACCTGAACCCAATAGAAAATCTTTGGAGGGAGCTGAAAGTCTGTATTGCCCAGCGACAGCCCCGAAACCTGAAGGATCTGGAGAAGGTCTGTATGGAGGAGTGGGCCAAAATCCCTGCTGCAGTGTGTGCAAACCTGGTCAAGACCTACAGGAAACGTATGATCTCTGTAATTGCAAACAAAGGTTTCTGTACCAAATATTAAGTTCTGCTTTTCTGATGTATCAAATACTTATGTCATGCAATAAAATGCAAATTAATTACTTAAAAATCATACAATGTGATTTTCTGGATTTTTGTTTTAGATTCCGTCTCTCACAGTTGAAGTGTACCTATGATAAAAATTACAGACCTCTACATGCTTTGTAAGTAGGAAAACCTGCAAAATCGGCAGTGTATCAAATACTTGCTCTCCCCACTGTATGTAGAATTCAACATACAAGGCTTTTCAAATGTGATTTTAAAAAAAATGTCAATGAATATTGTCTAAAATCATGTTTTAGGCAAAATCCACCATGCAACTAGTTTGGCATATGAAGGGATACAATTTTTTTTATAACAAACGTGAAAAATATTTTTATACATTTTGCATGAAAAGGGTCTAAAATATTTTTTTTACGTTCAGCACTAGAAGGACATATGTAGAATTCAACATACAAGGGTTTTCAAATGTGATTAAAAAAAATGTTCAATGAATATTTTCTAAAATCATGTTTTAGGCAAAATCCACAATGCAACTAGTTCTAAATATGAAGGGATACAATTTTTTTTATAACAAACGTGAAAAATATTTTTTATACATTTTGCATGAAAAGGGTCTAAAATATTTTTTTACGTTCAGCACTAGAAGGACAGATGTAGAATACAATTTAGAAGGGTTTTCAAATGTGATTTAAAAAAAAGCTTTTTTCAATGAATATTGTCTAAAATCATGTTTTAGGCATAATCCACAAAAAAAACTAGTTCGGCATATGAAGGGATACAAAGTTTTTTAAATAAAAAACGTGAAAAATATTTGTTATACATTTTGCATGAAAAGGGTCTAAAATATGTTTTAATGTTCAGCACTAGTAGGAAATATGTAGAATATAACATACAAGGGTTTTCAAATGTGATTAAAAAAAAAATTCAATGAATATTTTCTAAAATCATGTTTTAGGCAAAATCCACAATGCAACTAGTTCGGAATATGAAGGGATACAATTTTTTTTATAACAAACGTGAATAATATTTTTTATACATTTTGCATGAAAGGGTCTAAAATATTTTTTTTACGTTCAGCACTAGAAGGACAGACGTAGAATACAATTTAGAAGGGTTTTCAAATGTGATTTTTTAAAAAGCTTTTTTCAATGAATATTGTCTAAAATCATGTTTTAGGCAAAATCCACAATGCAACTAGTTCGGGATATGAAGGGATACAATTTTTTTTATAACAAACGTGAAATATATTTTTTATACATTTTGCATGAAAAGGGTCTAAAATATGTTTTAATGTTCAGCACTAGAAGGACATATGTAGAATTCAACATACAAGGCTTTTCAAATGTGATTTTTAAAAAAATGTCAATGAATATTGTCTAAAATCATGTTTTAGAAAAATCCACCATGCAACTAGTTTGGCATATGAAGGGATACTATTTTTTTTTTATAACAAACGTGAAAAATATTTTTATACATTTTGCATGAAAAGGGTCTAAAATATTTTTTTTACGTTCAGCACTAGAAGGACATATGTAGAATTCAACATACAAGGGTTTTCAAATGTGATTAAAAAAAAATTTCAATGAATATTTTCTAAAATCATGTTTTAGGCAAAATCCACAATGCAACTAGTTCTAAATATGAAGGGATACAATTTTTTTTATAACAAACGTGAAAAATATTTTTTATACATTTTGCATGAAAAGGGTCTAAAATATTTTTTTACGTTCAGCACTAGAAGGACAGATGTAGAATACAATTTAGAAGGGTTTTCAAATGTGATTTAAAAAAAAGCTTTTTTCAATGAATATTGTCTAAAATCATGTTTTAGGCATAATCCACAAAAAAAACTAGTTCGGCATATGAAGGGATACAAAGTTTTTTAAATAAAAAACGTGAAAAATATTTTTTATATTGCATTGTGGATATTGCCTAAAACATGATTTTAGAAAATATTCATAGAATTATTATTTTTTTTTATCACATTTGAAAACCCTTGTATGTTATATTCTACATATGTCCTTCTAGTGCTGAACGTTAAAACATATTTTAGACCCTTTTCATGCAAAATTAAAATTAAATATTTTTCACGTTTTTTATTTTAAAACACTTTGTATCCCTTCATATGACGAACTAGCTTTTTTGTGCATTTTGCCTAAAACATGATTTTAGACAATATTCATTGAAAAAAGCTTTTAAAAAAATCACATTTGAAAACCCTTCAAAATTGTATTCTACGTCTGTCCTTCTAGTGCTAAACGTAAAAAAAATATTTAAGACCCTTTTCATGCTAAATGTAGAAAAAATATTTTTCACGTTTGTTATAAAAAAAATTGTTTCCCTTCATATGCCGAACTAGTTGCATTGTGTATTTTGCCTAAAACATGATTTTAGAAAATATTCTTTGAATTTTTTTTTTTTTATCACATTTGAAAACCCTTGTATGTTGAATTCTACATATGTCCTTCTAATGCTGAGCGTTAAAACATATTTTAGACCCTTTTCATGCAAAATTAAAATAAAATATTTTTCACGTTTTTTATTTAAAAAACTTTGTATCCCTTCATATGCCGAACTAGTTTTTTTGTGGATTATGCCTAAAACATGATTTTAGACAATATTCATTGAAAAAAGCTTTTTTTTAAATCACATTTGAAAACCCTTCTAAATTGTATTCTACGTCTGTCCTTCTAGTGCTGAACGTAAAAAAAAATATTTTAGACCCTTTTCATGCAAAATATCTAAAAAATATTATTCACGTTTGTTATAAAAAAAATGATATCCCTTCATATGCCGAACTAGTTGCATTGTGGATTCTGCCTAAAACATGATTTTAGAAAATATTCATAGAATTATTATTTTTTTAAATTACATTTGAAAACCCTTGTATGTTGAATTCTACATATGTCCTTCTAATGCTGAACGTAAAAAAAATATTTTAGACCCTTTTCATGCAAAATGTATAAAAAATATTTTTCACTTTTGTTATAAAAAAAATTGTATCCCTTCATATGCCGAACTAGTTGCATTGTGGATTTTGCCTAAAACATGATTTTAGACAATATTCATTGAAAAAAGCTTTTTTTTAAATCACATTAGAAAACCCTCATAAATTGTATTCTACATATGTCCTTCTAGTGCTGAACGTAAAAAAAAATATTTAGACCCTTTTCATGCTAAATGTATAAAAAATATTTTTCACTTTTGTTATAAAAAAAATTGTATCCCTTCATATGCCGAACTAGTTTTAATGTGGATTTTGCCTAAAACATGATTTTAGAAAATATTCATTGAAAAAAGCTTTTTAAAAAATCACATTTGAAAACCCTTCTAAACTGTATTATCCCTTCATATGCCGAACTAGTTGCATTGTGGATTTTGCCTAAAACATGATTTTAGACAATATTCATTGAAAAAAGCTTTTTTTTAAATCACATTAGAAAACCCTCATAAATTGTATTCTACATATGTCCTTCTAGTGCTGAACGTAAAAAAAATATTTAGACCCTTTTCATGCTAAATGTATAAAAAATATTTTTCACTTTTGTTATAAAACAAATTGTATCCCTTCATATGCCGAACTAGTTGCATTGTGGATTTTGCCTAAAACATGATTTTAGACAATATTCATTGAAAAAAGCTTTTTAAAAAATCACATTTGAAAACCCTTCTAAATTCTATTCTACGTCTGTCCTTCTAGTGCTGAATGTAAAAAAAATATTTTAGACCCTTTTCATGCAAAATATCTAAAAAATATTATTCACGTTTGTTATAAAAAAAATGATATCCCTTCATATGCCGAACTAGTTTTTTATACATGCAAAATGTATAAAAAATATTTTTCACTTTTGTTATTAAAAAAATTGTATCCCTTCATATGCCGAACTAGTTGCATTGTGGATTCTGCCTAAAACATGATTTTAGAAAATATTCATAGAATTATAATTTTTTTAAATTACATTTGAAAACCCTTGTATGTTGAATTCTACATATGTCCTTCTAATGCTGAACGTAAAAAAAATATTTTAGACCCTTTTCATGCAAAATGTATAAAAAATATTTTTCACTTTTGTTATAAAAAAAATTGTATCCCTTCATATGCCGAACTAGTTGCATTGTGGATTTTGCCTAAAACATGATTTTAGACAATATTCATTGAAAAAAGCTTTTTTTTAAATCACATTAGAAAACCCTCATAAATTGTATTCTACATACGTCCTTCTAGTGCTGAACGTAAAAAAAATATTTAGACCCTTTTCATGCTAAATGTATAAAAAATATTTTTCACTTTTGTTATAAAAAAAATTGTATCCCTTCATATGCCGAACTAGTTTTAATGTGGATTTTGCCTAAAACATGATTTTAGAAAATATTCATTGAAAAAAGCTTTTTAAAAAATCACATTTGAAAACCCTTCTAAACTGTATTATCCCTTCATATGCCGAACTAGTTGCATTGTGGATTTTGCCTAAAACATGATTTTAGACAATATTCATTGAAAAAAGCTTTTTTTAAATCACATTTGAAAACCCTTCTAAATTGTATTCTACGTCTGTCCTTCTAGTGCTGAACGTAAAAAAAATATTTTAGACCCTTTTCATGCAATATGTATAAAAAATATTTTTCACGTTTGTTATAAAAAAAATTGTATCCCTTCATATGCCGAACTAGTTGCACATTTTTTTATAACAAATGTGAATATTATTTTTTGTACATTTTGCATGAAAAGGGTCTAAAATATTTTTTTTACGTTCAGCACTAGGACAGACGTAGAATACAATTTAGAAGGGTTTTCAAATGTGATTAAAAAAAAAGCTTTTTTCAATGATTATTGTCTAAAATCATGTTTTAGGCAAAATCCACAAAAAAACTAGTTCGGCGCATGAAAGGGGTCTAAAATATGTTTTAACGTTCAGCACTTGAAGGACATATGTAGAATTCAACATACAATGGTTTTCAAATGTGATTTAAAAAAATAATAATTCTATGAATATTTTCTAAAATCATGTTTTATTTAAAATCCACAATGCAACTAGTTCGGCATATGAAGGGATACCATTTTTTTTATAACAAACGTGAAAAATATTTTTTATAAATTTTGCATGAAAAGGATCTAAAATATGTTTTAACATTCAGCACTAGAAGGACATATGTAGAATATAACATACAAGGGTTTTCAAATGTGATTTAAAAAAATATATATTCTATGAATATTTTCTAAAATCATGTTTTAGGCAAAATCCATAATGCAACTAGTTCGGCATATGAAGGGATACAATTTTTTTTATAACAAACGTGAAAAATATTTTTTATACATTTTGCATGAAAAGGGTCTAAAATATTTTTTTGACGTTCAGCACTAGAAGGACAGACGTAGAATACCATTTAGAAGGGTTTTCAAATGTGATTTAAAAAAAAGCTTTTTTCAATGAATATTGTCTAAAATCATGTTTTAGGCAAAATCCACAATGCAACTAGTTCGGCATATGAAGTGATAACATTTTTTTTATAACAAACGTGAAAAATATTTTTATACATTTTGCATGAAAAGGGTCTAAAATATTTTTTTTACGTTCAGCATTAGAAGGACATATGTAGATTTCAACATACAAGGGTTTTCAAATGTGATTTTAAAAAAAATAATTCAATGAATATTTTCTAAAATCATGTTTTAGGCAAAATCCACAATGCAACTAGTTCGGCATATGAAGGGATACAATTTTTTTTATAACAAACGTGAAAAATATTTTTATACATTTTGCATGAAAAGGGTCTAAAATATTTTTTTAACGTTCAGCACTAGAAGGACATATGTAGAATTCAACATACAAGGGTTTTCAAATGTGATTAAATAAAAAATTCTATGAATATTTTCTAAAATCATGTTTTAGGCAAAATCCACAATGCAACTAGTTCTAAATATGAAGGGATACACATTTTTTTATAACAAACGTGAAAAATATTTTTTATACATTTAGCATGAAAAGGGGTCTAAAATATTTTTTTTACGTTCAGCACTAGAAGGACAGATGTAGAATACAATTTAGAAGGGTTTTCAAATGTGATTTAAAAAATAGCTTTTTTCAATGAATATTTTCTAAAATCATGTTTTAGGCAAAATCCACAAAAAAACTAGTTCGGCATATGAAGGGATACAAAGTTTTTTAAATAAAAAACGTGAAAAATATTTGTTATACATTTTGCATGAAAAGGGTCTAAAATATTTTTTTTACGTTCAGCACTAGAAGGACAGGCGTAGAATACAATTTAGAAGGGTTTTCAAATGTGATTTTTTAAAATGCTTTTTCCAATTAATATTGTCTAAAATATGTTTTAGGCAAAATCCACAATGCAACTAGTTCGGCATATGAAGGGATATCATTTTTTTTATAACAAACGTGAAAAATATTTTTTATAAATTTTGCATGAAAAGGGTCTAAAATATTTTTTTTACGTTCAGCACTAGAAGGAGAGACGTAGAATACAATTTAGAAGGGTTTTCAAATGTGATTTTAAAAAAAGCTTTTTTCAATGAATATTGTCTAAAATCATGTTTTAGGCAAAATCCACAATGTAACTAGTTCGGCATATGAAGGGATACAATTTTTTTTATAACAAACGTGAAATATATTTTTTATACATTTTGCATGAAAAGGGTCTAAAATATGTTTTAATGTTCAGCAATAGTAGGAAATATGTAGAATATAACATACAAGGGTTTTCAAATGTGATAAAAAAAAAAATTCAATGAATATTTTCTAAAATCATGTTTTAGGCAAAATCCACAATGCAACTAGTTCGGAATATGAAGGGATACAATTTTTTTTATAACAAACGTGAATAATATTTTTTATACATTTTGCATGAAAAGGGTCTAAAATATTTTTTTTACGTTCAGCACTAGAAGGACAGACGTAGAATACAATTTAGAAGGGTTTTCAAATGTGATTTTTTAAAAAGCTTTTTTCAATGAATATTGTCTAAAATCATGTTTTAGGCAAAATCCACAATGTAACTAGTTCGGGATATGAAGGGATACAATTTTTTTTATAACAAACGTGAAATATATTTTTTATACATTTTGCATGAAAAGGGTCTAAAATATGTTTTAATGTTCAGCACTAGAAGGACATATGTAGAATTCACATACAAGGCTTTTCAAATGTGATAAAAAAAAAATGTCAATGAATATTGTCTAAAATCATGTTTTAGGCAAAATCCACCATGCAACTAGTTTGGCATATGAAGGGATACAATTTTTTTTATAACAAACGTGAAAAATATTTTTATACATTTTGCATGAAAAGGGTCTAAAATATTTTTTTTACGTTCAGCACTAGAAGGACATATGTAGAATTCAACATACAAGGGTTTTCAAATGTGATTAAAAAAAAATAATTCAATGAATATTTTCTAAAATCATGTTTTAGGCAAAATCCACAATGCAACTAGTTCTAAATATGAAGGGATACAATTTTTTTTATAACAAACGTGAAAAACATTTTTTATACATTTTGCATGAAAAGGGTCTAAAATATTTTTTTACGTTCAGCACTAGAAGGACAGATGTAGAATACAATTTAGAAGGGTTTTCAAATGTTATTTAAAAAAAAGCTTTTTTCAATGAATATTGTCTAAAATCATGTTTTAGGCATAATCCACAAAAAAAACTAGTTCGGCATATGAAGGGATACAAAGTTTTTTAAATAAAAAACGTGAAAAATATTTTTTATATTGCATTGTGGATATTGCCTAAAACATGATTTTAGAAAATATTCATAGAATTATTATTTTTTTTTTATCACATTTGAAAACCCTTGTATGTTATATTCTACATATGTCCTTCTAGTGCTGAACGTTAAAACATATTTTAGACCCTTTTCATGCAAAATTAAAATTAAATATTTTTCACGTTTTTTATTTTAAAATACTTTGTATCCCTTCATATGACGAACTAGCTTTTTTGTGCATTTTGCCTAAAACATGATTTTAGACAATATTCATTGAAAAAAGCTTTTAAAAAAATCACATTTGAAAACCCTTCAAAATTGTATTCTACGTCTGTCCTTCTAGTGCTAAACGTAAAAAAAAATATTTAAGACCCTTTTCATGCTAAATGTAGAAAAAATATTTTTCACGTTTGTAATAAAAAAAATGGTTTCCCTTCATATGCCGAAGTAGTTGCATTGTGTATTTTGCCTAAAACATGATTTTAGAAAATATTCTTTGAAATTTTTTTTTTTAATCACATTTGAAAACCCTTGTATGTTGAGTTCTACATATGTCCTTCTAATGCTGAACGTTAAAACATATTTTAGACCCTTTTCATGCAAAATTAAAATAAAATATTTTTCACGTTTTTTATTTAAAAAACTTTGTATCCCTTCATATGCCGAACTAGTTTTTTTGTGGATTATGCCTAAAACATGATTTTAGACAATATTCATTGAAAAAAGCTTTTTTTTAAATCACATTTGAAAACCCTTCTAAATTGTATTCTACGTCTGTCCTTCTAGTGCTGAACGTAAAAAAAAATATTTTAGACCCTTTTCATGCAAAATATCTAAAAAATATTATTCACGTTTGTTATAAAAAAAATGATATCCCTTCATATGCCGAACTAGTTGCATTGTGGATTCTGCCTAAAACATGATTTTAGAAAAAATTCATAGAATTATTATTTTTTTAAATTACATTTGAAAACCCTTGTATGTTGAATTCTACATATGTCCTTCTAATGCTGAACGTAAAAAAAATATTTTAGACCCTTTTCATGCAAAATGTATAAAAAATATTTTTCACTTTTGTTATAAAAAAAAATTGTATCCCTTCATATGCCGAAATAGTTGCATTGTGGATTTAGCCTAAAACATGATTTTAGACAATATTCATTGAAAAAAGCTTTTTTTTAAATCACATTAGAAAACCCTCATAAATTGTATTCTACATATGTCCTTCTAGTGCTGAACGTAAAAAAAAATATTTAGACCCTTTTCATGCTAAATGTATAAAAAATATTTTTCACTTTTGTTATAAAAAAAATTGTATCCCTTCATATGCCGAACTAGTTTTAATGTGGATTTTGCCTAAAACATGATTTTAGAAAATATTCATTGAAAAAAGCTTTTTAAAAAATCACATTTGAAAACCCTTCTAAACTGTATTATCCCTTCATATGCCGAACTAGTTGCATTGTGGATTTTGCCTAAAACATGATTTTAGACAATATTCATTGAAAAAAGCTTTTTTTTTAATCACATTAGAAAACCCTCATAAATTGTATTCTACATATGTCCTTCTAGTGCTGAACGTAAAAAAAATATTTAGACCCTTTTCATGCTAAATGTATAAAAAATATTTTTCACTTTTGTTATAAAACAAATTGTATCCCTTCATATGCCGAACTAGTTTTAATGTTGATTTTGCCTAAAACATGATTTTAGAAAATATTCATTGAAAAAAGCTTTTTAAAAAATCACATTTGAAAAACCCTTCTAAACTGTATTATCCCTTCATATGCCGAACTAGTTGCATTGTGGATTTTGCCTAAAACATGATTTTAGACAATATTCATTGAAAAAAGCTTTTTAAAAAATCACATTTGAAAACCCTTCTAAATTGTATTCTACGTCTGTCCTTCTAGTGCTGAACGTAAAAAAAATATTTTAGACCCTTTTCATGCAAAATATCTAAAAAATATTATTCACGTTTGTTATAAAAAAATGATATCCCTTCATATTCCGAACTAGTTTTTTATACATGCAAAATGTATACAAAATATTTTTCACTTTTGTTATTAAAAAAATTGTATCCCTTCATATGCCGAACTAGTTGCATTGTGGATTCTGCCTAAAACATGATTTTAGAAAATATTCATAGAATTATTATTTTTTTAAATTACATTTGAAAACCCTTGTATGTTGAATTCTACATATGTCCTTCTAATGCTGAACGTAAAAAAAATATTTTAGACCCTTTTCATGCAAAATGTATAAAAAATATTTTTCACTTTTGTTATAAAAAAAATTGTATCCCTTCATACGCCGAACTAGTTGCATTGTGGATTTTGCCTAAAACATGATTTTAGACAATATTCATTGAAAAAAGCTATTTTTAAAATCACATTAGAAAACCCTCATAAATTGTATTCTACGTCTGTCCTTCTAGTGCTGAACGTAAAAAAAATATTTTAGACCCTTTTCATGCAATATGTATAAAAAATATTTTTCACGTTTGTTATAAAAAAAATTGTATCCCTTCATATGCCGAACTAGTTGCACATTTTTTTATAACAAATGTGAATATTATTTTTTGTACATTTTGCATGAAAAGGGTCTAAAATATTTTTTTTACGTTCAGCACTAGGACAGACGTAGAATACAATTTAGAAGGGTTTTCAAATGTGATTAAAAAAAAAGCTTTTTTCAATGATTATTGTCTAAAATCATGTTTTAGGCAAAATCCACAAAAAAACTAGTTCGGCGCATGAAAGGGGTCTAAAATATGTTTTAACGTTCAGCACTAGAAGGACATATGTAGAATTCAACATACAATGGTTTTCAAATGTGATTTAAAAAAATAATAATTCTATGAATATTTTCTAAAATCATGTTTTATTTAAAATCCACAATGCAACTAGTTCGGCATATGAAGGGATACCATTTTTTTTATAACAAACGTGAAAAATATATTTTATACATTTTGCATGAAAAGGGTCTAAAATATGTTTTAACGTTCAGCACTAGAAGGACATATGTAGAATTCAACATACAAGGGTTTTCAAATGTGATAAAAAAATATATATATTCAATGAATATTTTCCAAAATCATGTTTTAGGCAAAATCCAAAATGCAACTAGTTCGGCATATGAAGGATAGAATTTTTTTTATAAAAAACGTGAAAAATATTTTTTATAAATTTTGCATGAAAAGGGTCTAAAATATTTTTTTACGTTCAGCAATAGAAGGACATATGTACAATATAACATACAAGGGTTTTCAAATCTATTTTAATAAAAAAATTATATGAATATTTTCTAAAATCATGTTTTTTTTTTTTAATCCACAATGCAACTAGTTCGGCATATGAAGGGATACAATTTTTTTTATAACAAACGTGAAAAATATTTTTTATACATTTTTCATGAAAAGGGTCTAAAATATTTTTTTGACGTTCAGCACTAGAAGGACAGACGTAGAATACAATTTAGAAGGGTTTTCAAATGTGATTTAAAAAAAAGCTTTTTTCAATGAATATTGTCTAAAATCATGTTTTAGGCAAAATCCACAATGCAACTAGTTCGGCATATGAAGTGATACCATTTTTTTAATAACAAACGTGAAAAATATTTTTATACATTTTGCATGAAAAGGGTCTAAAATATTTTTTTTACGTTCAGCACTAGAAGGATGTATGAAGAATATAACATAAAAGGGTTTTCAAATGTGATTTAAAAAAAATAATTATATGAATATTTTCTAAAATCATGTTTTAGGCAAAATCCACAATGCAACTAGTTCGAAATATGAAGGGATACCATTTTTTTTATAACGAACGTGAAACATATTTTTTATACATTTTGCATGAAAAGGGTCTAATATATGTTTTAACGTTCAGCACTAGAAGGACATATGTAGAATTCAACATACAAGGGTTTTCAAATGTGATAAAAAAATATATATATTCAATGAATATTTTCCAAAATCATGTTTTAGGCAAAATCCAAAATGCAACTAGTTCGGCATATGAAGGGATACAATTTTTTTTATAACAAACGTGAAAAATATTTTTTATACATTTTGCATGAAAAGGATCTAAAATATGTTTTAACGTTCAGCACTAGAAGGACATATGTAGAATATAACATACAAGGGTTTTCAAATGTGATTTAAAAAAATATATATTCTATGAATATTTTCTAAAATCATGTTTTAGGCAAAATCCATAATGCAACTAGTTCGGCATATGAAGGGATACAATTTTTTTTATAACAAACGTGAAAAATATTTTTTCTAAATTTTGCATGAAAAGGGTCTAAAATATGTTTTTACGTTCAGCACTAGAAGGACATATGTAGAATATAAACATACAAGGGTTTTCAAATGTGATTTAAAAAAAAAAAATCTATGAATATTTTCTAAAATCATGTTTTAGGCAAAATCCACAATGCAACTAGTTCGGCATATGAAGGGATACATTTTTTTTTATAACAAACGTGAAAAATATTTTTTATACATTTTGCATGAAAAGGGTCTAAAATATTTTTTTTACGTTCAGCATTAGAAGGACATATGTAGAATTCAACATACAAGGGTTTTCAAATGTGATTTTAAAAAAGAAATTCAATGAATATTTTCTAAAATCATGTTTTAGGCAAAATCCACCATGCAACTAGTTCGGCATATGAAGGGATACCATTTTTTTCATAACAAATGTGAATAATATTTTTTTGACATTTTGCATGAAAAGGGTCTAAAACATTTTTTTTACATTCAGCACTAGAAGGACAGACGTAGAATAAAATTTAGAAGGGTTTTCAAATGTGATTTTTTTAAAAGCTTTTTTCAATGAATATTGTCTAAAATCATGTTTTAGGCAAAATCCACAAAAAAACTAGTTCGGTATATGAAGGGATACAATTTTTTTTATAACAAACGTGAAAAATATTTTTTATACATTTTGCATGAAAAGGGTCTAAAATGTTTTTTTTACGTTCAGCATTAGAAGGACATATGTAGAATTCAACATAAAAGGGTTTTCAAATGTGATTAAAAAAAAATTTTATTCAATGAATATTTTCTAAAATCATGTTTTAGGCAAAATCCCCATGCAACTAGTTCGGCATATGAAGGGATAATTTTTTTAAAATAACAAACGTGAATAATATTTTTTATACATTTTGCATGAAAAGGGTCTAAAATATTTTTTTACGTTCAGCAATAGAAGGACATATGTAGAATATAACATACAAGGGTTTTCAAATGTGATTTAAAAAAATATATATTTAAAGAATATTTTCTAAAATCATATTTTAGGCAAAATCCACAATGCAACTAGTTCGGCATATGAAGGGATAATTTTTTTTTATAACAAACGTGAAAAATATTTTTTATGCATTTTGCATGAAAAGGGTCTAAAATATTTCTTTTTTATGTTCAGCACTAAAAGGACAGACGTAGAATAAAATTTAAAAGTGTTTTCAAATGTGATTTTAAAAAATCTTTTTTCAATGAATATTTTCTAAAATCATGTTTTAGGCAAAATCCACAAAAAAAACTAGTTCGGCATATGAAGGGATACAATTTTTTTAAATAAAAAACGTGATATTTTTTTATAATTTTGCATGAAAAGGGTCTAAAATATTTTTTTACTTTCAGAACTAGAAGGACACATATAGAATATAACATACAAGGGTTTTCAAATGTGATTAAAAAAAAAAAATTATATGAATATTTTCTAAAATCATGTTTTAGGCAAAATCCACAATGCAACTAGTTCGGCATATGAAGGGATACAAAAAAATTTATAACGAACGTGAAAAATATTTTTTAATACATTTTGCATGAAAAGGGTCTAAAATATTTTTGTAACGTTCAACACTAGAAGGACATATGTAGAATTCAACATACAAGGGTTTTCAAATGTGATTTAAAAAATTAAAAATTCAATGAATATTTTCTAAAATCATGTTTTAGGCAAAATGCACCATGCAACTAGTTCGGCATATGAAGGGATACAATTTTTTTCATAACAAACTTGAATAATATTTTTTATACATTTTGCATGAAAAGGGTTCAAAAATATTTTTTTAACGTTCAGCACTAGAAGGACAGACATAGAATAAAATTTAGAAGGGTTTTCAAATGTGATTTAAAAAAAATAAAATCTATGAATATTTTCTAAAATCATGTTTTAGGCAAAATCCACAATGCAACTAGTTCGGCATATGAAGGGATACAATTTTTTTTATAACAAACGTGAAAAATATTTTTTATACATTTTGCATGAAAAGGGTCTAAAATATTTTTTTACGTTCAGCACTAGAAGGACATATGTAGAATATAACATACAAGGGTTTTCAAATGTGATTTAAAAAAATATATATTTAAAGAATATTTTCTAAAATCCTATTTTAGGCAAAATCCACAATGCAACTAGTTCGGCATATGAAGGGATAATTTTTTTTTTATAACAAACGTGAAAAATATTTTTTATACATTTTGCATGAAAAGGGTCTAAAATATTTTTTTTTATGTTCAGCACTAGAAGGACAGACGTAGAATACAATTTAGAAGTGTTTTCAAATGTGATTTAAAAAAATATTTTTTCCATGAACATTGTCCAAAATCATGTTTTAGGCAAAATCCACAATGCGACCAGTTCAGCATATGAGAGGAGACACTGTTTGAGTGTAACAAACGTGAAACATTTCTTTTAGCCTTTTCGCATGAAAACAGGGTCCAAAATCATGGGTTTTCGTTCAGCAGTGGAAGTAGGAGGCGCGCTCTACAATAGGCAAGGGTTTTCAAGTCTGCAAGTACGTTTTAAACTGAGTTCCATGAACATTGTCCAAAATCATGTTTTAACCAAAATCCACAATGCGACCAGTTCAGCATATGAGAGGAGACACTGTTTGAGTGTAACAAACGTTAAACATTTCTTTTAGCCTTTTCGCATGAAAACAGGGTCCAAAATCATGGGTTTTCGTTCAGCAGTGGAAGTAGGAGGCGCGCTCTACAATAGGCAAGGGTTTTCAAGTCTGCAAGTACGTTTTAAACTGAGTTCCATGAACATTGTCCAAAATCATGTTTTAACCAAAATCCACAATGCGACCAGTTCAGCATATGAGAGGAGACACTGTTTGAGTGTAACAAACGTGAAACATTTCTTTTAGCCTTTTCGCATGAAAACAGGGTCCAAAATCATGGGTTTTCGTTCAGCAGTGGAAGTAGGAGGCGCGCTCTACAATAGGCAAGGGTTTTCAAGTCTGCAAGTACGTTTTAAACTGAGTTCCTTGAACATTGTCCAAAATCATGTTTTAACCAAAATCCACAATGCGACCAGTTCAGCATGAAGGGATACAATTTTTTTCATAACAAACTTGAATAATATTTTTTATACATTTTGCATGAAAAGGGTTCAAAAATATTTTTTTAACGTTCAGCACTAGAAGGACAGACATAGAATAAAATTTAGAAGGGTTTTCAAATGTGATTTTTTTAAAAGCTTTTTTCAATTAATATTGTCTAAAATCATGTTTTAGGCAAAATCCACAAAAAAACTAGTTCGGCATATGAAGGGATATAACGTTTTTTTGTAAAAAACATGAAAAATATTTTTTCTAAATTTTGCATGAAAAGGGTCTAAAATATTTTTTTACGTTCAGCACTAGAAGGACATATGTAGAATATAAACATACAAGGGTTTTCAAATGTGATTTAAAAAAAATAAAATCTATGAATATTTTCTAAAATCATGTTTTAGGCAAAATCCACAATGCAACTAGTTCGGCATATGAAGGGATACAATTTTTTTTATAACAAACGTGAAAAATATTTTTTATACATTTTGCATGAAAAGGGTCTAAAATATTTTTTTACATTCAGCACTAGAAGGACATATGTAGAATATAACATACAAGGGTTTTCAAATGTGATTAAAAAAATTATATATTTAAAGAATATTTTCTAAAATCCTATTTTAGGCAAAATCCACAATGCAACTAGTTCGGCATATGAAGGGATAATTTTTTTTTTATAACAAACGTGAAAAATATTTTTTATACATTTTGCATGAAAAGGGTCTAAAATATTTTTTTTTATGTTCAGCACTAGAAGGACAGACGTAGAATACAATTTAGAAGTCTTTTCAAATGTGATTTAAAAAAATATTTTTTCCATGAACATTGTCCAAAATCATGTTTTAGGCAAAATCCACAATGCGACCAGTTCAGCATATGAGAGGAGACACTGTTTGAGTGTAACAAACGTGAAACATTTCTTTTAGCCTTTTCGCATGAAAACAGGGTCCAAAATCATGGGTTTTCGTTCAGCAGTGGAAGTAGGAGGCGCGCTCTACAATAGGCAAGGGTTTTCAAGTCTGCAAGTACGTTTTAAACTGAGTTCCATGAACATTGTCCAAAATCATGTTTTAACCAAAATCCACAATGCGACCAGTTCAGCATATGAGAGGAGACACTGTTTGAGTGTAACAAACGTGAAACATTTCTTTTAGCCTTTTCGCATGAAAACAGGGTCCAAAATCATGGGTTTTCGTTCAGCAGTGGAAGTAGGAGGCGCGCTCTACAATAGGCAAGGGTTTTCAAGTCTGCAAGTACGTTTTAAACTGAGTTCCATGAACATTGTCCAAAATCATGTTTTAACCTAAATCCACAATGCGACCAGTTCAGCATATGAGAGGAGACACTGTTTGAGTGTAACAAACGTGAAACATTTCTTTTAGCCTTTTCGCATGAAAATAGGGTCCAAAATCATGCGTTTTCGTTCAGCAGTGGAAGTAGGAGGCGCGCTCTACAATAGGCAAGGGTTTTCAAGTCTGCAAGTACGTTTTAAACTGAGTTCCATGAACATTGTCCAAAATCATGTTTTAACCAAAATCCACAATGCGACCAGTTCAGCATATGAGAGGAGACACTGTTTGAGTGTAACAAACGTGAAACATTTCTTTTAGCCTTTTCGCATGAAAACAGGGTCCAAAATCATGGGTTTTCGTTAAGCAGTGGAAGTAGGAGGCGCGCTCTACAATAGGCAAGGGTTTTCAAGTCTGCAAGTACGTTTTAAGCTGAGTTCCATGAACATTGTCCAAAATCATGTTTTAACCAAAATCCACAATGCGACCAGTTCAGCATATGAGAAGAGACACTGTTTGAGTGTAACAAACGTGAAACATTTCTTTTAGCCTTTTCGCATGAAAACAGGGTCCAAAATCATGGGTTTTCGTTCAGCAGTGGAAGTAGGAGGCGCGCTCTACAATAGGCAAGGGTTTTCAAGTCTGCAAGTACGTTTTAAACTGAGTTCCATGAACATTGTCCAAAATCATGTTTTAACCAAAATCCACAATGCGACCAGTTCAGCATATGAGAGGAGACACTGTTTGAGTGTAACAAACGTGAAACATTTCTTTTAGCCTTTTCGCATGAAAACAGGGTCCAAAATCATGGGTTTTCGTTCAGCAGTGGAAGTAGGAGGCGCGCTCTACAATAGGCAAGGGTTTTCAAGTCTGCAAGTACGTTTTAAACTGAGTTCCATGAACATTGTCCAAAATCATGTTTTAACCAAAATCCACAATGCGACCAGTTCAGCATATGAGAGGAGACACTGTTTGAGTGTAACAAACGTGAAACATTTCTTTTAGCCTTTTCGCATGAAAACAGGGTCCAAAATCATGGGTTTTCGTTCAGCAGTGGAAGTAGGAGGCGCGCTCTACAATAGGCAAGGGTTTTCAAGTCTGCAAGTACGTTTTAAGCTGAGTTCCATGAACATTGTCCAAAATCATGTTTTAACCAAAATCCACAATATGACCAGTTCAACATATGAGAAGAGACACTGTTTGAGTGTAACAAACGTGAAACATTTCTTTTAGCCTTTTCGCATGAAAACAGGGTCCAAAATCATGGGTTTTCGTTCAGCAGTGGAAGTAGGAGGCGCGCTCTACAATAGGCAAGGGTTTTCCAGTCTGCAAGTACGTTTTAAGCTGAGTTCCATGAACATTGTCCAAAATCATGTTTTAACCAAAATCCACAATGCGACCAGTTCAGCATATGAGAAGAGACACTGTTTGAGTGTAACAAACGTGAAACATTTCTTTTAGCCTTTTCGCATGAAAACAGGGTCCAAAATCATGGGTTTTCGTTCAGCAGTGGAAGTAGGAGGCGCGCTCTACAATAGGCAAGGGTTTTCAAGTCTGCAAGTACGTTTTAAACTGAGTTCCATGAACATTGTCCAAAATCATGTTTTAACCAAAATCCACAATGCGACCAGTTCAGCATATGAGAGGAGACACTGTTTGAGTGTAACAAACGTGAAACATTTCTTTTAGCCTTTTCGCATGAAAACAGGGTCCAAAATCATGGGTTTTCGTTCAGCAGTGGAAGTAGGAGGCGCGCTCTACAATAGGCAAGGGTTTTCAAGTCTGCAAGTACGTTTTAAGCTGAGTTCCATGAACATTGTCCAAAATCATGTTTTAACCAAAATCCACAATATGACCAGTTCAACATATGAGAAGAGACACTGTTTGAGTGTAACAAACGTGAAACATTTCTTTTAGCCTTTTCGCATGAAAACAGGGTCCAAAATCATGGGTTTTCGTTCAGCAGTGGAAGTAGGAGGCGCGCTCTACAATAGGCAAGGGTTTTCAAGTCTGCAAGTACGTTTTAAGCTGAGTTCCATGAACATTGTCCAAAATCATGTTTTAACCAAAATCCACAATGCGACCAGTTCAGCATATGAGAAGAGACACTGTTTGAGTGTAACAAACGTGAAACATTTCTTTTAGCCTTTTCGCATGAAAACAGGGTCCAAAATCATGGGTTTTCGTTCAGCAGTGGAAGTAGGAGGCGCGCTCTACAATAGGCAAGGGTTTTCAAGTCTGCAAGTACGTTTTAAACTGAGTTCCATGAACATTGTCCAAAATCATGTTTTAACCAAAATCCACAATGCGACCAGTTCAGCATATGAGAGGAGACACTGTTTGAGTGTAACAAACGTGAAACATTTATTTTAGCCTTTTCGCATGAAAACAGGGTCCAAAATCATGGGTTTTCGTTCAGCAGTGGAAGTAGGAGGCGCGCTCTACAATAGGCAAGGGTTTTCAAGTCTGCAAGTACGTTTTAAACTGAGTTCCATGAACATTGTCCAAAATCATGTTTTAACCAAAATCCACAATGCGACCAGTTCAGCATATGAGAGGAGACACTGTTTGAGTGTAACAAACGTGAAACATTTCTTTTAGCCTTTTCGCATGAAAATAGGGTCCAAAATCATGCGTTTTCGTTCAGCAGTGGAAGTAGGAGGCGCGCTCTACAATAGGCAAGGGTTTTCAAGTCTGCAAGTACGTTTTAAACTGAGTTCCATGAACATTGTCCAAAATCATGTTTTAACCAAAATCCACAATGCGACCAGTCAGCATATGAGAGGAGACACTGTTTGAGTGTAACAAACGTGAAACATTTCTTTTAGCCTTTTCGCATGAAAACAGGGTCCAAAATCATGGGTTTTCGTTCAGCAGTGGAAGTAGGAGGCGCGCTCTACAATAGGCAAGGGTTTTCAAGTCTGCAAGTACGTTTTAAGCTGAGTTCCATGAACATTGTCCAAAATCATGTTTTAACCAAAATCCACAATGCGACCAGTTCAGCATATGAGAAGAGACACTGTTTGAGTGTAACAAACGTGAAACATTTCTTTTAGCCTTTTCGCATGAAAACAGGGTCCAAAATCATGGGTTTTCGTTCAGCAGTGGAAGTAGGAGGCGCTTTCTACAATAGGCAAGGGTTTTCAAGTCTGCAAGTACGTTTTAAGCTGAGTTCCATGAACATTGTCCAAAATCATGTTTTAACCAAAATCCACAATGCGACCAGTTCAGCATATGAGAGGAGACACTGTTTGAGTGTAACAAACGTGAAACATTTCTTTTAGCCTTTTCGCATGAAAACAGGGTCCAAAATCATGGGTTTTCGTTCAGCAGTGGAAGTAGGAGGCGCGCTCTACAATAGGCAAGGGTTTTCAAGTCTGCAAGTACGTTTTAAGCTGAGTTCCATGAACATTGTCCAAAATCATGTTTTAACCAAAATCCACAATGCGACCAGTTCAGCATATGAGAAGAGACACTGTTTGAGTGTAACAAACGTGAAACATTTCTTTTAGCCTTTTCGCATGAAAACAGGGTCCAAAATCATGGGTTTTCGTTCAGCAGTGGAAGTAGGAGGCGCGCTCTACAATAGGCAAGGGTTTTCAAGTCTGCAAGTACGTTTTAAGCTGAGTTCCA
Organism: Coregonus lavaretus; assembly: GCF_964263955.1. Lineage (NCBI taxonomy): Eukaryota > Metazoa > Chordata > Actinopteri > Salmoniformes > Salmonidae > Coregonus > Coregonus lavaretus. The sequence goes on from NC_140020.1 coordinate 37,718,097, forward strand.
TGAACATTGTCCAAAATCATGTTTTAACCAAAATCCACAATGCGACCAGTTCAGCATATGAGAAGAGACACTGTTTGAGTGTAACAAACGTGAAACATTTCTTTTAGCCTTTTCGCATGAAAACAGGGTCCAAAATCATGGGTTTTCGTTCAGCAGTGGAAGTAGGAGGCGCGCTCTACAATAGGCAAGGGTTTTCAAGTCTGCAAGTACGTTTTAAACTGAGTTCCATGAACATTGTCCAAAATCATGTTTTAACCAAAATCCACAATGCGACCAGTTCAGCATATGAGAAGAGACACTGTTTGAGTGTAACAAACGTGAAACATTTCTTTTAGCCTTTTCGCATGAAAACAGGGTCCAAAATCATGGGTTTTCGTTCAGCAGTGGAAGTAGGAGGCGCTTTCTACAATAGGCAAGGGTTTTCAAGTCTGCAAGTACGTTTTAAGCTGAGTTCCATGAACATTGTCCAAAATCATGTTTTAACCAAAATCCACAATGCGACCAGTTCAGCATATGAGAGGAGACACTGTTTGAGTGTAACAAACGTGAAACATTTCTTTTAGCCTTTTCGCATGAAAACAGGGTCCAAAATCATGGGTTTTCGTTCAGCAGTGGAAGTAGGAGGCGCGCTCTACAATAGGCAAGGGTTTTCAAGTCTGCAAGTACGTTTTAAACTGAGTTCCATGAACATTGTCCAAAATCATGTTTTAACCAAAATCCACAATGCGACCAGTTCAGCATATGAGAGGAGACACTGTTTGAGTGTAACAAACGTGAAACATTTCTTTTAGCCTTTTCGCATGAAAATAGGGTCCAAAATCATGCGTTTTCGTTCAGCAGTGGAAGTAGGAGGCGCGCTCTACAATAGGCAAGGGTTTTCAAGTCTGCAACTACGTTTTAAACTGAGTTCCATGAACATTGTCCAAAATCATGTTTTAACCAAAATCCACAATGCGACCAGTTCAGCATATGAGAGGAGACACTGTTTGAGTGTAACAAACGTGAAACATTTCTTTTAGCCTTTTCGCATGAAAATAGGGTCCAAAATCATGCGTTTTCGTTCAGCAGTGGAAGTAGGAGGCGCGCTCTACAATAGGCAAGGGTTTTCAAGTCTGCAAGTACGTTTTAAACTGAGTTCCATGAACATTGTCCAAAATCATGTTTTAACCAAAATCCACAATGCGACCAGTTCAGCATATGAGAGGAGACACTGTTTGAGTGTAACAAACGTGAAACATTTCTTTTAGCCTTTTCGCATGAAAACAGGGTCCAAAATCATGGGTTTTCGTTCAGCAGTGGAAGTAGGATGCGCGCTCTACAATAGGCAAGGGTTTTCAAGTCTGCAAGTACGTTTTAAGCTGAGTTCCATGAACATTGTCCAAAATCATGTTTTAACCAAAATCCACAATGCGACCAGTTCAGCATATGAGAAGAGACACTGTTTGAGTGTAACAAACGTGAAACATTTCTTTTAGCCTTTTCGCATGAAAACAGGGTCCAAAATCATGGGTCTTCGTTCAGCAGTGGAAGTAGGAGGTGCGCTCTACAATAGGCAAGGGTTTTCAAGTCTGCAAGTACGTTTTAAACTGAGTTCCATGAACATTGTCCAAAATCATGTTTTAACCAAAATCCACAATGCGACCAGTTCAGCATATGAGAGGAGACACTGTTTGAGTGTAACAAACGTGAAACATTTCTTTTAGCCTTTTCGCATGAAAACAGGGTCCAAAATCATGGGTTTTCGTTCAGCAGTGGAAGTAGGAGGCGCGCTCTACAATAGGCAAGGGTTTTCAAGTCTGCAAGTACGTTTTAAACTGAGTTCCATGAACATTGTCCAAAATCATGTTTTAACCAAAATCCACAATGCGACCAGTTCAGCATATGAGAGGAGACACTGTTTGAGTGTAACAAACGTTAAACATTTCTTTTAGCCTTTTCGCATGAAAATAGGGTCCAAAATCATGCGTTTTCGTTCAGCAGTGGAAGTAGGAGGCGCGCTCTACAATAGGCAAGGGTTTTCAAGTCTGCAAGTACGTTTTAAACTGAGTTCCATGAACATTGTCCAAAATCATGTTTTAACCAAAATCCACAATGCGACCAGTTCAGCATATGAGAGGAGACACTGTTTGAGTGTAACAAACGTGAAACATTTCTTTTAGCCTTTTCGCATGAAAACAGGGTCCAAAATCATGGGTTTTCGTACAGCAGTGGAAGTAGGAGGCGCGCTCTACAATAGGCAAGGGTTTTCAAGTCTGCAAGTACGTTTTAAGCTGAGTTCCATGAACATTGTCCAAAATCATGTTTTAACCAAAATCCACAATGCGACCAGTTCAGCATATGAGAAGAGACACTGTTTGAGTGTAACAAACGTGAAACATTTCTTTTAGCCTTTTCGCATGAAAACAGGGTCCAAAATCATGGGTTTTCGTTCAGCAGTGGAAGTAGGAGGCGCTTTCTACAATAGCCAAGGGTTTTCAAGTCTGCAAGTACGTTTTAAGCTGAGTTCCATGAACATTGTCCAAAATCATGTTTTAACCAAAATCCACAATGCGACCAGTTCAGCATATGAGAGGAGACACTGTTTGAGTGTAACAAACGTGAAACATTTCTTTTAGCCTTTTCGCATGAAAACAGGGTCCAAAATCATGGGTTTTCGTTCAGCAGTGGAAGTAGGAGGCGCGCTCTACAATAGGCAAGGGTTTTCCAGTCTGCAAGTACGTTTTAAACTGAGTTCCATGAACATTGTCCAAAATCATGTTTTAACCAAAATCCACAATGCGACCAGTTCAGCATATGAGAGGAGACACTGTTTGAGTGTAACAAACGTGAAACATTTCTTTTAGCCTTTTCGCATGAAAATAGGGTCCAAAATCATGCGTTTTCGTTCAGCAGTGGAAGTAGGAGGCGCGCTCTACAATAGGCAAGGGTTTTCAAGTCTGCAAGTACGTTTTAAGCTGAGTTCCATGAACATTGTCCAAAATCATGTTTTAACCAAAATCCACAATGCGACCAGTTCAGCATATGAGAAGAGACACTGTTTGAGTGTAACAAACGTGAAACATTTCTTTTAGCCTTTTCGCATGAAAACAGGGTCCAAAATCATGGGTTTTCGTTCAGCAGTGGAAGTAGGAGGCGCTTTCTACAATAGGCAAGGGTTTTCAAGTCTGCAAGTACGTTTTAAGCTGAGTTCCATGAACATTGTCCAAAATCATGTTTTAACCAAAATCCACAATGCGACCAGTTCAGCATATGAGAGGAGACACTGTTTGAGTGTAACAAACGTGAAACATTTCTTTTAGCCTTTTCGCATGAAAACAGGGTCCAAAATCATGGGTTTTCGTTCAGCAGTGGAAGTAGGAGGCGCGCTCTACAATAGGCAAGGGTTTTCAAGTCTGCAAGTACGTTTTAAACTGAGTTCCATGAACATTGTCCAAAATCATGTTTTAACCAAAATCCACAATGCGACCAGTTCAGCATATGAGAGGAGACACTGTTTGAGTGTAACAAACGTGAAACATTTCTTTTAGCCTTTTCGCATGAAAATAGGGTCCAAAATCATGCGTTTTCGTTCAGCAGTGGAAGTAGGAGGCGCGCTCTACAATAGGCAAGGGTTTTCAAGTCTGCAACTACGTTTTAAACTGAGTTCCATGAACATTGTCCAAAATCATGTTTTAACCAAAATCCACAATGCGACCAGTTCAGCATATGAGAGGAGACACTGTTTGAGTGTAACAAACGTGAAACATTTCTTTTAGCCTTTTCGCATGAAAATAGGGTCCAAAATCATGCGTTTTCGTTCAGCAGTGGAAGTAGGAGGCGCGCTCTACAATAGGCAAGGGTTTTCAAGTCTGCAAGTACGTTTTAAACTGAGTTCCATGAACATTGTCCAAAATCATGTTTTAACCAAAATCCACAATGCGACCAGTTCAGCATATGAGAGGAGACACTGTTTGAGTGTAACAAACGTGAAACATTTCTTTTAGCCTTTTCGCATGAAAACAGGGTCCAAAATCATGGGTTTTCGTTCAGCAGTGGAAGTAGGAGGCGCTTTCTACAATAGCCAAGGGTTTTCAAGTCTGCAAGTACGTTTTAAGCTGAGTTCCATGAACATTGTCCAAAATCATGTTTTAACCAAAATCCACAATGCGACCAGTTCAGCATATGAGAGGAGACACTGTTTGAGTGTAACAAACGTGAAACATTTCTTTTAGCCTTTTCGCATGAAAACAGGGTCCAAAATCATGGGTTTTCGTTCAGCAGTGGAAGTAGGAGGCGCGCTCTACAATAGGCAAGGGTTTTCCAGTCTGCAAGTACGTTTTAAACTGAGTTCCATGAACATTGTCCAAAATCATGTTTTAACCAAAATCCACAATGCGACCAGTTCAGCATATGAGAGGAGACACTGTTTGAGTGTAACAAACGTGAAACATTTCTTTTAGCCTTTTCGCATGAAAATAGGGTCCAAAATCATGCGTTTTCGTTCAGCAGTGGAAGTAGGAGGCGCGCTCTACAATAGGCAAGGGTTTTCAAGTCTGCAAGTACGTTTTAAACTGAGTTCCATGAACATTGTCCAAAATCATGTTTTAACCAAAATCCACAATGCGACCAGTTCAGCATATGAGAGGAGACACTGTTTGAGTGTAACAAACGTGAAACATTTCTTTTAGCCTTTTCGCATGAAAACAGGGTCCAAAATCATGGGTTTTCGTTCAGCAGTGGAAGTAGGAGGCGCGCTCTACAATAGGCAAGGGTTTTCAAGTCTGCAAGTACGTTTTAAGCTGAGTTCCATGAACATTGTCCAAAATCATGTTTTAACCAAAATCCACAATGCGACCAGTTCAGCATATGAGAAGAGACACTGTTTGAGTGTAACAAACGTGAAACATTTCTTTTAGCCTTTTCGCATGAAAACAGGGTCCAAAATCATGGGTTTTCGTTCAGCAGTGGAAGTAGGAGGCGCGCTCTACAATAGGCAAGGGTTTTCAAGTCTGCAAGTACGTTTTAAACTGAGTTCCATGAACATTGTCCAAAATCATGTTTTAACCAAAATCCACAATGCGACCAGTTCAGCATATGAGAGGAGACACTGTTTGAGTGTAACAAACGTGAAACATTTCTTTTAGCCTTTTCGCATGAAAACAGGGTCCAAAATCATGGGTTTTCGTTCAGCAGTGGAAGTAGGAGGCGCGCTCTACAATAGGCAAGGGTTTTCAAGTCTGCAAGTACGTTTTAAGCTGAGTTCCATGAACATTGTCCAAAATCATGTTTTAACCAAAATCCACAATGCGACCAGTTCAGCATATGAGAAGAGACACTGTTTGAGTGTAACAAACGTGAAACATTTCTTTTAGCCTTTTCGCATGAAAACAGGGTCCAAAATCATGGGTTTTCGTTCAGCAGTGGAAGTAGGAGGCGCTTTCTACAATAGGCAAGGGTTTTCAAGTCTGCAAGTACGTTTTAAGCTGAGTTCCATGAACATTGTCCAAAATCATGTTTTAACCAAAATCCACAATGCGACCAGTTCAGCATATGAGAGGAGACACTGTTTGAGTGTAACAAACGTGAAACATTTCTTTTAGCCTTTTCGCATGAAAACAGGGTCCAAAATCATGGGTTTTCGTTCAGCAGTGGAAGTAGGAGGCGCGCTCTACAATAGGCAAGGGTTTTCAAGTCTGCAAGTACGTTTTAAACTGAGTTCCATGAACATTGTCCAAAATCATGTTTTAACCAAAATCCACAATGCGACCAGTTCAGCATATGAGAGGAGACACTGTTTGAGTGTAACAAACGTGAAACATTTCTTTTAGCCTTTTCGCATGAAAATAGGGTCCAAAATCATGCGTTTTCGTTCAGCAGTGGAAGTAGGAGGCGCGCTCTACAATAGGCAAGGGTTTTCAAGTCTGCAACTACGTTTTAAACTGAGTTCCATGAACATTGTCCAAAATCATGTTTTAACCAAAATCCACAATGCGACCAGTTCAGCATATGAGAGGAGACACTGTTTGAGTGTAACAAACGTGAAACATTTCTTTTAGCCTTTTCGCATGAAAATAGGGTCCAAAATCATGCGTTTTCGTTCAGCAGTGGAAGTAGGAGGCGCGCTCTACAATAGGCAAGGGTTTTCAAGTCTGCAAGTACGTTTTAAACTGAGTTCCATGAACATTGTCCAAAATCATGTTTTAACCAAAATCCACAATGCGACCAGTTCAGCATATGAGAGGAGACACTGTTTGAGTGTAACAAACGTGAAACATTTCTTTTAGCCTTTTCGCATGAAAACAGGGTCCAAAATCATGGGTTTTCGTTCAGCAGTGGAAGTAGGAGGCGCTTTCTACAATAGCCAAGGGTTTTCAAGTCTGCAAGTACGTTTTAAGCTGAGTTCCATGAACATTGTCCAAAATCATGTTTTAACCAAAATCCACAATGCGACCAGTTCAGCATATGAGAGGAGACACTGTTTGAGTGTAACAAACGTGAAACATTTCTTTTAGCCTTTTCGCATGAAAACAGGGTCCAAAATCATGGGTTTTCGTTCAGCAGTGGAAGTAGGAGGCGCGCTCTACAATAGGCAAGGGTTTTCCAGTCTGCAAGTACGTTTTAAACTGAGTTCCATGAATATTGTCCAAAATCATGTTTTAACCAAAATCCACAATGCGACCAGTTCAGCATATGAGAGGAGACACTGTTTGAGTGTAACAAACGTGAAACATTTCTTTTAGCCTTTTCGCATGAAAATAGGGTCCAAAATCATGCGTTTTCGTTCAGCAGTGGAAGTAGGAGGCGCGCTCTACAATAGGCAAGGGTTTTCAAGTCTGCAAGTACGTTTTAAACTGAGTTCCATGAACATTGTCCAAAATCATGTTTTAACCAAAATCCACAATGCGACCAGTTCAGCATATGAGAGGAGACACTGTTTGAGTGTAACAAACGTGAAACATTTCTTTTAGCCTTTTCGCATGAAAACAGGGTCCAAAATCATGGGTTTTCGTTCAGCAGTGGAAGTAGGAGGCGCGCTCTACAATAGGCAAGGGTTTTCAAGTCTGCAAGTACGTTTTAAGCTGAGTTCCATGAAATTTGTCCAAAATCATGTTTTAACCAAAATCCACAATGCGACCAGTTCAGCATATGAGAAGAGACACTGTTTGAGTGTAACAAACGTGAAACATTTCTTTTAGCCTTTTCGCATGAAAACAGGGTCCAAAATCATGGGTTTTCGTTCAGCAGTGGAAGTAGGAGGCGCTTTCTACAATAGGCAAGGGTTTTCAAGTCTGCAAGTACGTTTTAAGCTGAGTTCCATGAACATTGTCCAAAATCATGTTTTAACCAAAATCCACAATGCGACCAGTTCAGCATATGAGAGGAGACACTGTTTGAGTGTAACAAACGTGAAACATTTCTTTTAGCCTTTTCGCATGAAAATAGGGTCCAAAATCATGCGTTTTCGTTCAGCAGTGGAAGTAGGAGGCGCGCTCTACAATAGGCAAGGGTTTTCAAGTCTGCAACTACGTTTTAAACTGAGTTCCATGAACATTGTCCAAAATCATGTTTTAACCAAAATCCACAATGCGACCAGTTCAGCATATGAGAGGAGACACTGTTTGAGTGTAACAAACGTGAAACATTTCTTTTAGCCTTTTCGCATGAAAATAGGGTCCAAAATCATGCGTTTTCGTTCAGCAGTGGAAGTAGGAGGCGCGCTCTACAATAGGCAAGGGTTTTCAAGTCTGCAAGTACGTTTTAAACTGAGTTCCATGAACATTGTCCAAAATCATGTTTTAACCAAAATCCACAATGCGACCAGTTCAGCATATGAGAGGAGACACTGTTTGAGTGTAACAAACGTGAAACATTTCTTTTAGCCTTTTCGCATGAAAACAGGGTCCAAAATCATGGGTTTTCGTTCAGCAGTGGAAGTAGGAGGCGCGCTCTACAATAGGCAAGGGTTTTCAAGTCTGCAAGTACGTTTTAAGCTGAGTTCCATGAACATTGTCCAAAATCATGTTTTAACCAAAATCCACAATGCGACCAGTTCAGCATATGAGAAGAGACACTGTTTGAGTGTAACAAACGTGAAACATTTCTTTTAGCCTTTTCGCATGAAAACAGGGTCCAAAATCATGGGTTTTCGTTCAGCAGTGGAAGTAGGAGGCGCTTTCTACAATAGCCAAGGGTTTTCAAGTCTGCAAGTACGTTTTAAGCTGAGTTCCATGAACATTGTCCAAAATCATGTTTTAACCAAAATCCACAATGCGACCAGTTCAGCATATGAGAGGAGACACTGTTTGAGTGTAACAAACGTGAAACATTTCTTTTAGCCTTTTCGCATGAAAATAGGGTCCAAAATCATGCGTTTTCGTTCAGCAGTGGAAGTAGGAGGCGCGCTCTACAATAGGCAAGGGTTTTCAAGTCTGCAAGTACGTTTTAAGCTGAGTTCCATGAACATTGTCCAAAATCATGTTTTAACCAAAATCCACAATGCGACCAGTTCAGCATATGAGAAGAGACACTGTTTGAGTGTAACAAACGTGAAACATTTCTTTTAGCCTTTTCGCATGAAAACAGGGTCCAAAATCATGGGTTTTCGTTCAGCAGTGGAAGTAGGAGGCGCTTTCTACAATAGGCAAGGGTTTTCAAGTCTGCAAGTACGTTTTAAGCTGAGTTCCATGAACATTGTCCAAAATCATGTTTTAACCAAAATCCACAATGCGACCAGTTCAGCATATGAGAGGAGACACTGTTTGAGTGTAACAAACGTGAAACATTTCTTTTAGCCTTTTCGCATGAAAACAGGGTCCAAAATCATGGGTTTTCGTTCAGCAGTGGAAGTAGGAGGCGCGCTCTACAATAGGCAAGGGTTTTCAAGTCTGCAAGTACGTTTTAAACTGAGTTCCATGAACATTGTCCAAAATCATGTTTTAACCAAAATCCACAATGCGACCAGTTCAGCATATGAGAGGAGACACTGTTTGAGTGTAACAAACGTGAAACATTTCTTTTAGCCTTTTCGCATGAAAATAGGGTCCAAAATCATGCGTTTTCGTTCAGCAGTGGAAGTAGGAGGCGCGCTCTACAATAGGCAAGGGTTTTCAAGTCTGCAACTACGTTTTAAACTGAGTTCCATGAACATTGTCCAAAATCATGTTTTAACCAAAATCCACAATGCGACCAGTTCAGCATATGAGAGGAGACACTGTTTGAGTGTAACAAACGTGAAACATTTCTTTTAGCCTTTTCGCATGAAAATAGGGTCCAAAATCATGCGTTTTCGTTCAGCAGTGGAAGTAGGAGGCGCGCTCTACAATAGGCAAGGGTTTTCAAGTCTGCAAGTACGTTTTAAACTGAGTTCCATGAACATTGTCCAAAATCATGTTTTAACCAAAATCCACAATGCGACCAGTTCAGCATATGAGAGGAGACACTGTTTGAGTGTAACAAACGTGAAACATTTCTTTTAGCCTTTTCGCATGAAAACAGGGTCCAAAATCATGGGTTTTCGTTCAGCAGTGGAAGTAGGAGGCGCTTTCTACAATAGCCAAGGGTTTTCAAGTCTGCAAGTACGTTTTAAGCTGAGTTCCATGAACATTGTCCAAAATCATGTTTTAACCAAAATCCACAATGCGACCAGTTCAGCATATGAGAGGAGACACTGTTTGAGTGTAACAAACGTGAAACATTTCTTTTAGCCTTTTCGCATGAAAACAGGGTCCAAAATCATGGGTTTTCGTTCAGCAGTGGAAGTAGGAGGCGCGCTCTACAATAGGCAAGGGTTTTCCAGTCTGCAAGTACGTTTTAAACTGAGTTCCATGAACATTGTCCAAAATCATGTTTTAACCAAAATCCACAATGCGACCAGTTCAGCATATGAGAGGAGACACTGTTTGAGTGTAACAAACGTGAAACATTTCTTTTAGCCTTTTCGCATGAAAATAGGGTCCAAAATCATGCGTTTTCGTTCAGCAGTGGAAGTAGGAGGCGCGCTCTACAATAGGCAAGGGTTTTCAAGTCTGCAAGTACGTTTTAAACTGAGTTCCATGAACATTGTCCAAAATCATGTTTTAACCAAAATCCACAATGCGACCAGTTCAGCATATGAGAGGAGACACTGTTTGAGTGTAACAAACGTGAAACATTTCTTTTAGCCTTTTCGCATGAAAACAGGGTCCAAAATCATGGGTTTTCGTTCAGCAGTGGAAGTAGGAGGCGCGCTCTACAATAGGCAAGGGTTTTCAAGTCTGCAAGTACGTTTTAAGCTGAGTTCCATGAACATTGTCCAAAATCATGTTTTAACCAAAATCCACAATGCGACCAGTTCAGCATATGAGAAGAGACACTGTTTGAGTGTAACAAACGTGAAACATTTCTTTTAGCCTTTTCGCATGAAAACAGGGTCCAAAATCATGGGTTTTCGTTCAGCAGTGGAAGTAGGAGGCGCGCTCTACAATAGGCAAGGGTTTTCAAGTCTGCAAGTACGTTTTAAACTGAGTTCCATGAACATTGTCCAAAATCATGTTTTAACCAAAATCCACAATGCGACCAGTTCAGCATATGAGAGGAGACACTGTATGAGTGTAACAAACGTGAAACATTTCTTTTAGCCTTTTCGCATGAAAACAGGGTCCAAAATCATGGGTTTTCGTTCAGCAGTGGAAGTAGGAGGCGCGCTCTACAATAGGCAAGGGTTTTCAAGTCTGCAAGTACGTTTTAAGCTGAGTTCCATGAACATTGTCCAAAATCATGTTTTAACCAAAATCCACAATGCGACCAGTTCAGCATATGAGAAGAGACACTGTTTGAGTGTAACAAACGTGAAACATTTCTTTTAGCCTTTTCGCATGAAAACAGGGTCCAAAATCATGGGTTTTCGTTCAGCAGTGGAAGTAGGAGGCGCTTTCTACAATAGGCAAGGGTTTTCAAGTCTGCAAGTACGTTTTAAGCTGAGTTCCATGAACATTGTCCAAAATCATGTTTTAACCAAAATCCACAATGCGACCAGTTCAGCATATGAGAGGAGACACTGTTTGAGTGTAACAAACGTGAAACATTTCTTTTAGCCTTTTCGCATGAAAACAGGGTCCAAAATCATGGGTTTTCGTTCAGCAGTGGAAGTAGGAGGCGCGCTCTACAATAGGCAAGGGTTTTCAAGTCTGCAAGTACGTTTTAAACTGAGTTCCATGAACATTGTCCAAAATCATGTTTTAACCAAAATCCACAATGCGACCAGTTCAGCATATGAGAGGAGACACTGTTTGAGTGTAACAAACGTGAAACATTTCTTTTAGCCTTTTCGCATGAAAATAGGGTCCAAAATCATGCGTTTTCGTTCAGCAGTGGAAGTAGGAGGCGCGCTCTACAATAGGCAAGGGTTTTCAAGTCTGCAACTACGTTTTAAACTGAGTTCCATGAACATTGTCCAAAATCATGTTTTAACCAAAATCCACAATGCGACCAGTTCAGCATATGAGAGGAGACACTGTTTGAGTGTAACAAACGTGAAACATTTCTTTTAGCCTTTTCGCATGAAAATAGGGTCCAAAATCATGCGTTTTCGTTCAGCAGTGGAAGTAGGAGGCGCGCTCTACAATAGGCAAGGGTTTTCAAGTCTGCAAGTACGTTTTAAACTGAGTTCCATGAACATTGTCCAAAATCATGTTTTAACCAAAATCCACAATGCGACCAGTTCAGCATATGAGAGGAGACACTGTTTGAGTGTAACAAACGTGAAACATTTCTTTTAGCCTTTTCGCATGAAAACAGGGTCCAAAATCATGGGTTTTCGTTCAGCAGTGGAAGTAGGAGGCGCGCTCTACAATAGGCAAGGGTTTTCAAGTCTGCAAGTACATTTTAAGCTGAGTTCCATGAACATTGTCCAAAATCATGTTTTAACCAAAATCCACAATGCGACCAGTTCAGCATATGAGAAGAGACACTGTTTGAGTGTAACAAACGTGAAACATTTCTTTTAGCCTTTTCGCATGAAAACAGGGTCCAAAATCATGGGTTTTCGTTCAGCAGTGGAAGTAGGAGGCGCTTTCTACAATAGCCAAGGGTTTTCAAGTCTGCAAGTACGTTTTAAGCTGAGTTCCATGAACATTGTCCAAAATCATGTTTTAACCAAAATCCACAATGCGACCAGTTCAGCATATGAGAGGAGACACTGTTTGAGTGTAACAAACGTGAAACATTTCTTTTAGCCTTTTCGCATGAAAACAGGGTCCAAAATCATGGGTTTTCGTTCAGCAGTGGAAGTAGGAGGCGCGCTCTACAATAGGCAAGGGTTTTCCAGTCTGCAAGTACGTTTTAAACTGAGTTCCATGAACATTGTCCAAAATCATGTTTTAACCAAAATCCACAATGCGACCAGTTCAGCATATGAGAGGAGACACTGTTTGAGTGTAACAAACGTGAAACATTTCTTTTAGCCTTTTCGCATGAAAATAGGGTCCAAAATCATGCGTTTTCGTTCAGCAGTGGAAGTAGGAGGCGCGCTCTACAATAGGCAAGGGTTTTCAAGTCTGCAAGTACGTTTTAAACTGAGTTCCATGAACATTGTCCAAAATCATGTTTTAACCAAAATCCACAATGCGACCAGTTCAGCATATGAGAGGAGACACTGTTTGAGTGTAACAAACGTGAAACATTTCTTTTAGCCTTTTCGCATGAAAACAGGGTCCAAAATCATGGGTTTTCGTTCAGCAGTGGAAGTAGGAGGCGCGCTCTACAATAGGCAAGGGTTTTCAAGTCTGCAAGTACGTTTTAAGCTGAGTTCCATGAACATTGTCCAAAATCATGTTTTAACCAAAATCCACAATGCGACCAGTTCAGCATATGAGAAGAGACACTGTTTGAGTGTAACAAACGTGAAACATTTCTTTTAGCCTTTTCGCATGAAAACAGGGTCCAAAATCATGGGTTTTCGTTCAGCAGTGGAAGTAGGAGGCGCGCTCTACAATAGGCAAGGGTTTTCAAGTCTGCAAGTACGTTTTAAACTGAGTTCCATGAACATTGTCCAAAATCATGTTTTAACCAAAATCCACAATGCGACCAGTTCAGCATATGAGAGGAGACACTGTTTGAGTGTAACAAACGTGAAACATTTCTTTTAGCCTTTTCGCATGAAAATAGGGTCCAAAATCATGCGTTTTCGTTCAGCAGTGGAAGTAGGAGGCGCGCTCTACAATAGGCAAGGGTTTTCAAGTCTGCAAGTACGTTTTAAGCTGAGTTCCATGAACATTGTCCAAAATCATGTTTTAACCAAAATCCACAATGCGACCAGTTCAGCATATGAGAAGAGACACTGTTTGAGTGTAACAAACGTGAAACATTTCTTTTAGCCTTTTCGCATGAAAACAGGGTCCAAAATCATGGGTTTTCGTTCAGCAGTGGAAGTAGGAGGCGCTTTCTACAATAGGCAAGGGTTTTCAAGTCTGCAAGTACGTTTTAAGCTGAGTTCCATGAACATTGTCCAAAATCATGTTTTAACCAAAATCCACAATGCGACCAGTTCAGCATATGAGAAGAGACACTGTTTGAGTGTAACAAACGTGAAACATTTCTTTTAGCCTTTTCGCATGAAAACAGGGTCCAAAATCATGGGTTTTCGTTCAGCAGTGGAAGTAGGAGGCGCTTTCTACAATAGGCAAGGGTTTTCAAGTCTGCAAGTACGTTTTAAGCTGAGTTCCATGAACATTGTCCAAAATCATGTTTTAACCAAAATCCACAATGCGACCAGTTCAGCATATGAGAGGAGACACTGTTTGAGTGTAACAAACGTGAAACATTTCTTTTAGCCTTTTCGCATGAAAACAGGGTCCAAAATCATGGGTTTTCGTTCAGCAGTGGAAGTAGGAGGCGCGCTCTACAATAGGCAAGGGTTTTCAAGTCTGCAAGTACGTTTTAAACTGAGTTCCATGAACATTGTCCAAAATCATGTTTTAACCAAAATCCACAATGCGACCAGTTCAGCATATGAGAGGAGACACTGTTTGAGTGTAACAAACGTGAAACATTTCTTTTAGCCTTTTCGCATGAAAATAGGGTCCAAAATCATGCGTTTTCGTTCAGCAGTGGAAGTAGGAGGCGCGCTCTACAATAGGCAAGGGTTTTCAAGTCTGCAACTACGTTTTAAACTGAGTTCCATGAACATTGTCCAAAATCATGTTTTAACCAAAATCCACAATGCGACCAGTTCAGCATATGAGAGGAGACACTGTTTGAGTGTAACAAACGTGAAACATTTCTTTTAGCCTTTTCGCATGAAAATAGGGTCCAAAATCATGCGTTTTCGTTCAGCAGTGGAAGTAGGAGGCGCGCTCTACAATAGGCAAGGGTTTTCAAGTCTGCAAGTACGTTTTAAACTGAGTTCCATGAACATTGTCCAAAATCATGTTTTAACCAAAATCCACAATGCGACCAGTTCAGCATATGAGAGGAGACACTGTTTGAGTGTAACAAACGTGAAACATTTCTTTTAGCCTTTTCGCATGAAAACAGGGTCCAAAATCATGGGTTTTCGTTCAGCAGTGGAAGTAGGAGGCGCGCTCTACAATAGGCAAGGGTTTTCAAGTCTGCAAGTACATTTTAAGCTGAGTTCCATGAACATTGTCCAAAATCATGTTTTAACCAAAATCCACAATGCGACCAGTTCAGCATATGAGAAGAGACACTGTTTGAGTGTAACAAACGTGAAACATTTCTTTTAGCCTTTTCGCATGAAAACAGGGTCCAAAATCATGGGTTTTCGTTCAGCAGTGGAAGTAGGAGGCGCTTTCTACAATAGCCAAGGGTTTTCAAGTCTGCAAGTACGTTTTAAGCTGAGTTCCATGAACATTGTCCAAAATCATGTTTTAACCAAAATCCACAATGCGACCAGTTCAGCATATGAGAGGAGACACTGTTTGAGTGTAACAAACGTGAAACATTTCTTTTAGCCTTTTCGCATGAAAACAGGGTCCAAAATCATGGGTTTTCGTTCAGCAGTGGAAGTAGGAGGCGCGCTCTACAATAGGCAAGGGTTTTCCAGTCTGCAAGTACGTTTTAAACTGAGTTCCATGAACATTGTCCAAAATCATGTTTTAACCAAAATCCACAATGCGACCAGTTCAGCATATGAGAGGAGACACTGTTTGAGTGTAACAAACGTGAAACATTTCTTTTAGCCTTTTCGCATGAAAATAGGGTCCAAAATCATGCGTTTTCGTTCAGCAGTGGAAGTAGGAGGCGCGCTCTACAATAGGCAAGGGTTTTCAAGTCTGCAAGTACGTTTTAAACTGAGTTCCATGAACATTGTCCAAAATCATGTTTTAACCAAAATCCACAATGCGACCAGTTCAGCATATGAGAGGAGACACTGTTTGAGTGTAACAAACGTGAAACATTTCTTTTAGCCTTTTCGCATGAAAACAGGGTCCAAAATCATGGGTTTTCGTTCAGCAGTGGAAGTAGGAGGCGCGCTCTACAATAGGCAAGGGTTTTCAAGTCTGCAAGTACGTTTTAAGCTGAGTTCCATGAACATTGTCCAAAATCATGTTTTAACCAAAATCCACAATGCGACCAGTTCAGCATATGAGAAGAGACACTGTTTGAGTGTAACAAACGTGAAACATTTCTTTTAGCCTTTTCGCATGAAAACAGGGTCCAAAATCATGGGTTTTCGTTCAGCAGTGGAAGTAGGAGGCGCGCTCTACAATAGGCAAGGGTTTTCAAGTCTGCAAGTACGTTTTAAACTGAGTTCCATGAACATTGTCCAAAATCATGTTTTAACCAAAATCCACAATGCGACCAGTTCAGCATATGAGAGGAGACACTGTTTGAGTGTAACAAACGTGAAACATTTCTTTTAGCCTTTTCGCATGAAAATAGGGTCCAAAATCATGCGTTTTCGTTCAGCAGTGGAAGTAGGAGGCGCGCTCTACAATAGGCAAGGGTTTTCAAGTCTGCAAGTACGTTTTAAGCTGAGTTCCATGAACATTGTCCAAAATCATGTTTTAACCAAAATCCACAATGCGACCAGTTCAGCATATGAGAAGAGACACTGTTTGAGTGTAACAAACGTGAAACATTTCTTTTAGCCTTTTCGCATGAAAACAGGGTCCAAAATCATGGGTTTTCGTTCAGCAGTGGAAGTAGGAGGCGCTTTCTACAATAGGCAAGGGTTTTCAAGTCTGCAAGTACGTTTTAAGCTGAGTTCCATGAACATTGTCCAAAATCATGTTTTAACCAAAATCCACAATGCGACCAGTTCAGCATATGAGAGGAGACACTGTTTGAGTGTAACAAACGTGAAACATTTCTTTTAGCCTTTTCGCATGAAAACAGGGTCCAAAATCATGGGTTTTCGTTCAGCAGTGGAAGTAGGAGGCGCGCTCTACAATAGGCAAGGGTTTTCAAGTCTGCAAGTACGTTTTAAACTGAGTTCCATGAACATTGTCCAAAATCATGTTTTAACCAAAATCCACAATGCGACCAGTTCAGCATATGAGAGGAGACACTGTTTGAGTGTAACAAACGTGAAACATTTCTTTTAGCCTTTTCGCATGAAAATAGGGTCCAAAATCATGCGTTTTCGTTCAGCAGTGGAAGTAGGAGGCGCGCTCTACAATAGGCAAGGGTTTTCAAGTCTGCAACTACGTTTTAAACTGAGTTCCATGAACATTGTCCAAAATCATGTTTTAACCAAAATCCACAATGCGACCAGTTCAGCATATGAGAGGAGACACTGTTTGAGTGTAACAAACGTGAAACATTTCTTTTAGCCTTTTCGCATGAAAATAGGGTCCAAAATCATGCGTTTTCGTTCAGCAGTGGAAGTAGGAGGCGCGCTCTACAATAGGCAAGGGTTTTCAAGTCTGCAAGTACGTTTTAAACTGAGTTCCATGAACATTGTCCAAAATCATGTTTTAACCAAAATCCACAATGCGACCAGTTCAGCATATGAGAGGAGACACTGTTTGAGTGTAACAAACGTGAAACATTTCTTTTAGCCTTTTCGCATGAAAACAGGGTCCAAAATCATGGGTTTTCGTTCAGCAGTGGAAGTAGGAGGCGCTTTCTACAATAGCCAAGGGTTTTCAAGTCTGCAAGTACGTTTTAAGCTGAGTTCCATGAACATTGTCCAAAATCATGTTTTAACCAAAATCCACAATGCGACCAGTTCAGCATATGAGAGGAGACACTGTTTGAGTGTAACAAACGTGAAACATTTCTTTTAGCCTTTTCGCATGAAAACAGGGTCCAAAATCATGGGTTTTCGTTCAGCAGTGGAAGTAGGAGGCGCGCTCTACAATAGGCAAGGGTTTTCCAGTCTGCAAGTACGTTTTAAACTGAGTTCCATGAACATTGTCCAAAATCATGTTTTAACCAAAATCCACAATGCGACCAGTTCAGCATATGAGAGGAGACACTGTTTGAGTGTAACAAACGTGAAACATTTCTTTTAGCCTTTTCGCATGAAAATAGGGTCCAAAATCATGCGTTTTCGTTCAGCAGTGGAAGTAGGAGGCGCGCTCTACAATAGGCAAGGGTTTTCAAGTCTGCAAGTACGTTTTAAACTGAGTTCCATGAACATTGTCCAAAATCATGTTTTAACCAAAATCCACAATGCGACCAGTTCAGCATATGAGAGGAGACACTGTTTGAGTGTAACAAACGTGAAACATTTCTTTTAGCCTTTTCGCATGAAAACAGGGTCCAAAATCATGGGTTTTCGTTCAGCAGTGGAAGTAGGAGGCGCGCTCTACAATAGGCAAGGGTTTTCAAGTCTGCAAGTACGTTTTAAGCTGAGTTCCATGAACATTGTCCAAAATCATGTTTTAACCAAAATCCACAATGCGACCAGTTCAGCATATGAGAAGAGACACTGTTTGAGTGTAACAAACGTGAAACATTTCTTTTAGCCTTTTCGCATGAAAACAGGGTCCAAAATCATGGGTTTTCGTTCAGCAGTGGAAGTAGGAGGCGCGCTCTACAATAGGCAAGGGTTTTCAAGTCTGCAAGTACGTTTTAAACTGAGTTCCATGAACATTGTCCAAAATCATGTTTTAACCAAAATCCACAATGCGACCAGTTCAGCATATGAGAGGAGACACTGTTTGAGTGTAACAAACGTGAAACATTTCTTTTAGCCTTTTCGCATGAAAACAGGGTCCAAAATCATGGGTTTTCGTTCAGCAGTGGAAGTAGGAGGCGCGCTCTACAATAGGCAAGGGTTTTCAAGTCTGCAAGTACGTTTTAAGCTGAGTTCCATGAACATTGTCCAAAATCATGTTTTAACCAAAATCCACAATGCGACCAGTTCAGCATATGAGAAGAGACACTGTTTGAGTGTAACAAACGTGAAACATTTCTTTTAGCCTTTTCGCATGAAAACAGGGTCCAAAATCATGGGTTTTCGTTCAGCAGTGGAAGTAGGAGGCGCTTTCTACAATAGGCAAGGGTTTTCAAGTCTGCAAGTACGTTTTAAGCTGAGTTCCATGAACATTGTCCAAAATCATGTTTTAACCAAAATCCACAATGCGACCAGTTCAGCATATGAGAGGAGACACTGTTTGAGTGTAACAAACGTGAAACATTTCTTTTAGCCTTTTCGCATGAAAACAGGGTCCAAAATCATGGGTTTTCGTTCAGCAGTGGAAGTAGGAGGCGCGCTCTACAATAGGCAAGGGTTTTCAAGTCTGCAAGTACGTTTTAAACTGAGTTCCATGAACATTGTCCAAAATCATGTTTTAACCAAAATCCACAATGCGACCAGTTCAGCATATGAGAGGAGACACTGTTTGAGTGTAACAAACGTGAAACATTTCTTTTAGCCTTTTCGCATGAAAATAGGGTCCAAAATCATGCGTTTTCGTTCAGCAGTGGAAGTAGGAGGCGCGCTCTACAATAGGCAAGGGTTTTCAAGTCTGCAACTACGTTTTAAACTGAGTTCCATGAACATTGTCCAAAATCATGTTTTAACCAAAATCCACAATGCGACCAGTTCAGCATATGAGAGGAGACACTGTTTGAGTGTAACAAACGTGAAACATTTCTTTTAGCCTTTTCGCATGAAAATAGGGTCCAAAATCATGCGTTTTCGTTCAGCAGTGGAAGTAGGAGGCGCGCTCTACAATAGGCAAGGGTTTTCAAGTCTGCAAGTACGTTTTAAACTGAGTTCCATGAACATTGTCCAAAATCATGTTTTAACCAAAATCCACAATGCGACCAGTTCAGCATATGAGAGGAGACACTGTTTGAGTGTAACAAACGTGAAACATTTCTTTTAGCCTTTTCGCATGAAAACAGGGTCCAAAATCATGGGTTTTCGTTCAGCAGTGGAAGTAGGAGGCGCGCTCTACAATAGGCAAGGGTTTTCAAGTCTGCAAGTACGTTTTAAGCTGAGTTCCATGAACATTGTCCAAAATCATGTTTTAACCAAAATCCACAATGCGACCAGTTCAGCATATGAGAAGAGACACTGTTTGAGTGTAACAAACGTGAAACATTTCTTTTAGCCTTTTCGCATGAAAACAGGGTCCAAAATCATGGGTTTTCGTTCAGCAGTGGAAGTAGGAGGCGCTTTCTACAATAGCCAAGGGTTTTCAAGTCTGCAAGTACGTTTTAAGCTGAGTTCCATGAACATTGTCCAAAATCATGTTTTAACCAAAATCCACAATGCGACCAGTTCAGCATATGAGAGGAGACACTGTTTGAGTGTAACAAACGTGAAACATTTCTTTTAGCCTTTTCGCATGAAAACAGGGTCCAAAATCATGGGTTTTCGTTCAGCAGTGGAAGTAGGAGGCGCGCTCTACAATAGGCAAGGGTTTTCCAGTCTGCAAGTACGTTTTAAACTGAGTTCCATGAACATTGTCCAAAATCATGTTTTAACCAAAATCCACAATGCGACCAGTTCAGCATATGAGAGGAGACACTGTTTGAGTGTAACAAACGTGAAACATTTCTTTTAGCCTTTTCGCATGAAAATAGGGTCCAAAATCATGCGTTTTCGTTCAGCAGTGGAAGTAGGAGGCGCGCTCTACAATAGGCAAGGGTTTTCAAGTCTGCAAGTACGTTTTAAACTGAGTTCCATGAACATTGTCCAAAATCATGTTTTAACCAAAATCCACAATGCGACCAGTTCAGCATATGAGAGGAGACACTGTTTGAGTGTAACAAACGTGAAACATTTCTTTTAGCCTTTTCGCATGAAAACAGGGTCCAAAATCATGGGTTTTCGTTCAGCAGTGGAAGTAGGAGGCGCGCTCTACAATAGGCAAGGGTTTTCAAGTCTGCAAGTACGTTTTAAGCTGAGTTCCATGAACATTGTCCAAAATCATGTTTTAACCAAAATCCACAATGCGACCAGTTCAGCATATGAGAAGAGACACTGTTTGAGTGTAACAAACGTGAAACATTTCTTTTAGCCTTTTCGCATGAAAACAGGGTCCAAAATCATGGGTTTTCGTTCAGCAGTGGAAGTAGGAGGCGCGCTCTACAATAGGCAAGGGTTTTCAAGTCTGCAAGTACGTTTTAAACTGAGTTCCATGAACATTGTCCAAAATCATGTTTTAACCAAAATCCACAATGCGACCAGTTCAGCATATGAGAGGAGACACTGTTTGAGTGTAACAAACGTGAAACATTTCTTTTAGCCTTTTCGCATGAAAACAGGGTCCAAAATCATGGGTTTTCGTTCAGCAGTGGAAGTAGGAGGCGCGCTCTACAATAGGCAAGGGTTTTCAAGTCTGCAAGTACGTTTTAAGCTGAGTTCCATGAACATTGTCCAAAATCATGTTTTAACCAAAATCCACAATGCGACCAGTTCAGCATATGAGAAGAGACACTGTTTGAGTGTAACAAACGTGAAACATTTCTTTTAGCCTTTTCGCATGAAAACAGGGTCCAAAATCATGGGTTTTCGTTCAGCAGTGGAAGTAGGAGGCGCTTTCTACAATAGGCAAGGGTTTTCAAGTCTGCAAGTACGTTTTAAGCTGAGTTCCATGAACATTGTCCAAAATCATGTTTTAACCAAAATCCACAATGCGACCAGTTCAGCATATGAGAGGAGACACTGTTTGAGTGTAACAAACGTGAAACATTTCTTTTAGCCTTTTCGCATGAAAACAGGGTCCAAAATCATGGGTTTTCGTTCAGCAGTGGAAGTAGGAGGCGCGCTCTACAATAGGCAAGGGTTTTCAAGTCTGCAAGTACGTTTTAAACTGAGTTCCATGAACATTGTCCAAAATCATGTTTTAACCAAAATCCACAATGCGACCAGTTCAGCATATGAGAGGAGACACTGTTTGAGTGTAACAAACGTGAAACATTTCTTTTAGCCTTTTCGCATGAAAATAGGGTCCAAAATCATGCGTTTTCGTTCAGCAGTGGAAGTAGGAGGCGCGCTCTACAATAGGCAAGGGTTTTCAAGTCTGCAACTACGTTTTAAACTGAGTTCCATGAACATTGTCCAAAATCATGTTTTAACCAAAATCCACAATGCGACCAGTTCAGCATATGAGAGGAGACACTGTTTGAGTGTAACAAACGTGAAACATTTCTTTTAGCCTTTTCGCATGAAAACAGGGTCCAAAATCATGGGTTTTCGTTCAGCAGTGGAAGTAGGAGGTGCGCTCTACAATAGGCAAGGGTTTTCAAGTCTGCAAGTACGTTTTAAACTGAGTTCCATGAACATTGTCCAAAATCATGTTTTAACCAAAATCCACAATGCGACCAGTTCAGCATATGAGAGGAGACACTGTTTGAGTGTAACAAACGTGAAACATTTCTTTTAGCCTTTTCGCATGAAAACAGGGTCCAAAATCATGGGTTTTCGTTCAGCAGTGGAAGTAGGAGGCGCGCTCTACAATAGGCAAGGGTTTTCAAGTCTGCAAGTACGTTTTAAACTGAGTTCCATGAACATTGTCCAAAATCATGTTTTAACCAAAATCCACAATGCGACCAGTTCAGCATATGAGAGGAGACACTGTTTGAGTGTAACAAACGTGAAACATTTCTTTTAGCCTTTTCGCATGAAAACAGGGTCCAAAATCATGGGTTTTCGTTCAGCAGTGGAAGTAGGAGGCGCGCTCTACAATAGGCAAGGGTTTTCAAGTCTGCAAGTACGTTTTAAGCTGAGTTCCATGAACATTGTCCAAAATCATGTTTTAACCAAAATCCACAATGCGACCAGTTCAGCATATGAGAGGAGACACTGTTTGAGTGTAACAAACGTGAAACATTTCTTTTAGCCTTTTCGCATGAAAATAGGGTCCAAAATCATGCGTTTTCGTTCAGCAGTGGAAGTAGGAGGCGCGCTCTACAATAGGCAAGGGTTTTCAAGTCTGCAAGTACGTTTTAAACTGAGTTCCATGAACATTGTCCAAAATCATGTTTTAACCAAAATCCACAATGCGACCAGTTCAGCATATGAGAGGAGACACTGTTTGAGTGTAACAAACGTGAAACATTTCTTTTAACCTTTTCGCATGATAACAGGGTCCAAAATCATGGGTTTTCGTTCAGCAGTGGAAGTAGGAGGCGCGCTCTACAATAGGCAAGGGTTTTCAAGTCTGCAAGTACGTTTTAAACTGAGTTCCATGAACATTGTCCAAAATCATGTTTTAACCAAAATCCATAATGCGACCAGTTCAGCATATGAGAGGAGACACTGTTTGAGTGTAACAAACGTGAAACATTTCTTTTAGCCTTTTCGCATGAAAACAGGGTCCAAAATCATGGGTTTTCGTTCAGCAGTGGAAGTAGGAGGCGCGCTCTACAATAGGCAAGGGTTTTCAAGTCTGCAAGTACGTTTTAAGCTGAGTTCCATGAACATTGTCCAAAATCATGTTTTAACCAAAATCCACAATGCGACCAGTTCAGCATATGAGAAGAGACACTGTTTGAGTGTAACAAACGTGAAACATTTCTTTTAGCCTTTTCGCATGAAAACAGGGTCCAAAATCATGGGTTTTCGTTCAGCAGTGGAAGTAGGAGGCGCTTTCTACAATAGGCAAGGGTTTTCAAGTCTGCAAGTACGTTTTAAACTGTGTTCCATGAACATTGTCCAAAATCATGTTTTAACCAAAATCCACAATGCGACCAGTTCAGCATATGAGAGGAGACACTGTTTGAGTGTAACAAACGTGAAACATTTCTTTTAGCCTTTTCGCATGAAAACAGGGTCCAAAATCATGGGTTTTCGTTCAGCAGTGGAAGTAGGAGGTGCGCTCTACAATAGGCAAGGGTTTTCAAGTCTGCAAGTACGTTTTAAACTGAGTTCCATGAACATTGTCCAAAATCATGTTTTAACCAAAATCCACAATGCGACCAGTTCAGCATATGAGAGGAGACACTGTTTGAGTGTAACAAACGTGAAACATTTCTTTTAGCCTTTTCGCATGAAAACAGGGTCCAAAATCATGGGTTTTCGTTCAGCAGTGGAAGTAGGAGGCGCGCTCTACAATAGACAAGGGTTTTCAAGTCTGCAAGTACGTTTTAAGCTGAGTTCCATGAACATTGTCCAAAATCATGTTTTAACCAAAATCCACAATGCGACCAGTTCAGCATATGAGAAGAGACACTGTTTGAGTGTAACAAACGTGAAACATTTCTTTTAGCCTTTTCGCATGAAAACAGGGTCCAAAATCATGGGTTTTCGTTCAGCAGTGGAAGTAGGAGGTGCGCTCTACAATAGGCAAGGGTTTTCAAGTCTGCAAGTACGTTTTAAACTGAGTTCCATGAACATTGTCCAAAATCATGTTTTAACCAAAATCCACAATTCGACCAGTTCAGCATATGAGAGGAGACACTGTTTGAGTGTAACAAACGTGAAACATTTCTTTTAGCCTTTTCGCATGAAAACAGGGTCCAAAATCATGGGTTTTCGTTCAGCAGTGGAAGTAGGAGGCGCGCTCTACAATAGGCAAGGGTTTTCAAGTCTGCAAGTACGTTTTAAACTGAGTTCCATGAACATTGTCCAAAATCATGTTTTAACCAAAATCCACAATGCGACCAGTTCAGCATATGAGAGGAGACACTGTTTGAGTGTAACAAACGTGAAACATTTCTTTTAGCCTTTTCGCATGAAAACAGGGTCCAAAATCATGGGTTTTCGTTCAGCAGTGGAAGTAGGAGGCGCGCTCTACAATAGGCAAGGGTTTTCAAGTCTGCAAGTACGTTTTAAACTGAGTTCCATGAACATTGTCCAAAATCATGTTTTAACCAAAATCCACAATGCGACCAGTTCAGCATATGAGAGGAGACACTGTTTGAGTGTAACAAACGTGAAACATTTCTTTTAGCCTTTTCGCATGAAAATAGGGTCCAAAATCATGCGTTTTCGTTCAGCAGTGGAAGTAGGAGGCGCGCTCTACAATAGGCAAGGGTTTTCAAGTCTGCAAGTACGTTTTAAACTGAGTTCCATGAACATTGTCCAAAATCATGTTTTAACCAAAATCCACAATGCCACCAGTTCAGCATATGAGAGGAGACACTGTTTGAGTGTAACAAACGTGAAACATTTCTTTTAGCCTTTTCGCATGAAAACAGGGTCCAAAATCATGGGTTTTCGTTCAGCAGTGGAAGTAGGAGGCGCGCTCTACAATAGGCAAGGGTTTTCAAGTCTGCAAGTACATTTTAAGCTGAGTTCCATGAACATTGTCCAAAATCATGTTTTAACCAAAATCCACAATGCGACCAGTTCAGCATATGAGAAGAGACACTGTTTGAGTGTAACAAACGTGAAACATTTCTTTTAGCCTTTTCGCATGAAAACAGGGTCCAAAATCATGGGTTTTCGTTCAGCAGTGGAAGTAGGAGGCGCTTTCTACAATAGGCAAGGGTTTTCAAGTCTGCAAGTACGTTTTAAGCTGAGTTCCATGAACATTGTCCAAAATCATGTTTTAACCAAAATCCACAATGCGACCAGTTCAGCATATGAGAAGAGACACTGTTTGAGTGTAACAAACGTGAAACATTTCTTTTAGCCTTTTTGCATGAAAACAGGGTCAAAAATCATGGGTTTTCGTTCAGCAGTGGAAGTAGGAGGCGCGCTCTACAATAGGCAAGGGTTTTCAAGTCTGCAAGTACATTTTAAGCTGAGTTCCATGAACATTGTCCAAAATCATGTTTTAACCAAAATCCACAATGCGACCAGTTCAGCATATGAGAAGAGACACTGTTTGAGTGTAACAAACGTGAAACATTTCTTTTAGCCTTTTCGCATGAAAACAGGGTCCAAAATCATGGGTTTTCGTTCAGCAGTGGAAGTAGGAGGCGCTTTCTACAATAGGCAAGGGTTTTCAAGTCTGCAAGTACGTTTTAAGCTGAGTTCCATGAACATTGTCCAAAATCATGTTTTAACCAAAATCCACAATGCGACCAGTTCAGCATATGAGAGGAGACACTGTTTGAGTGTAACAAACGTGAAACATTTCTTTTAGCCTTTTCGCATGAAAATAGGGTCCAAAATCATGCGTTTTCGTTCAGCAGTGGAAGTAGGAGGCGCGCTCTACAATAGGCAAGGGTTTTCAAGTCTGCAAGTACGTTTTAAACTGAGTTCCATGAACATTGTCCAAAATCATGTTTTAACCAAAATCCACAATGCGACCAGTTCAGCATATGAGAGGAGACACTGTTTGAGTGTAACAAACGTGAAACATTTCTTTTAGCCTTTTCGCATGAAAACAGGGTCCAAAATCATGGGTTTTCGTTCAGCAGTGGAAGTAGGAGGCGCGCTCTACAATAGGCAAGGGTTTTCAAGTCTGCAAGTACGTTTTAAACTGAGTTCCATGAACATTGTCCAAAATCATGTTTTAACCAAAATCCACAATGCGACCAGTTCAGCATATGAGAGGAGACACTGTTTGAGTGTAACAAACGTGAAACATTTCTTTTAGCCTTTTCGCATGAAAACAGGGTCCAAAATCATGGGTTTTCGTTCAGCAGTGGAAGTAGGAGGCGCGCTCTACAATAGGCAAGGGTTTTCAAGTCTGCAAGTACGTTTTAAACTGAGTTCCATGAACATTGTCCAAAATCATGTTTTAACCAAAATCCATAATGCGACCAGTTCAGCATATGAGAGGAGACACTGAGTGTAACAAACGTGAAACATTTCTTTTAGCCTTTTCGCATGAAAACAGGGTCCAAAATCATGGGTTTTCGTTCAGCAGTGGAAGTAGGAGGCGCGCTCTACAATAGGCAAGGGTTTTCAAGTCTGCAAGTACGTTTTAAGCTGAGTTCCATGAACATTGTCCAAAATCATGTTTTAACCAAAATCCACAATGCGACCAGTTCAGCATATGAGAAGAGACACTGTTTGAGTGTAACAAACGTGAAACATTTCTTTTAGCCTTTTCGCATGAAAACAGGGTCCAAAATCATGGGGTTTCGTTCAGCAGTGGAAGTAGGAGGCGCTTTCTACAATAGGCAAGGGTTTTCAAGTCTGCAAGTACGTTTTAAACTGAGTTCCATGAACATTGTCCAAAATCATGTTTTAACCAAAATCCACAATGCGACCAGTTCAGCATATGAGAGGAGACACTGTTTGAGTGTAACAAACGTGAAACATTTCTTTTAGCCTTTTCGCATGAAAACAGGGTCCAAAATCATGGGTTTTCGTTCAGCAGTGGAAGTAGGAGGTGCGCTCTACAATAGGCAAGGGTTTTCAAGTCTGCAAGTACGTTTTAAGCTGAGTTCCATGAACATTGTCCAAAATCATGTTTTAACCAAAATCCACAATGCGACCAGTTCAGCATATGAGAGGAGACACTGTTTGAGTGTAACAAACGTGAAACATTTCTTTTAGCCTTTTCGCATGAAAATAGGGTCCAAAATCATGGGTTTTCGTTCAGCAGTGGAAGTAGGAGGCGCTTTCTACAATAGGCAAGGGTTTTCAAGTCTGCAAGTACGTTTTAAGCTGAGTTCCATGAACATTGTCCAAAATCATGTTTTAACCAAAATCCACAATGCGACCAGTTCAGCATATGAGAGGAGACACTGTTTGAGTGTAACAAACGTGAAACATTTCTTTTAGCCTTTTCGCATGAAAATAGGGTCCAAAATCATGCGTTTTCGTTCAGCAGTGGAAGTAGGAGGCGCGCTCTACAATAGGCAAGGGTTTTCAAGTCTGCAAGTACGTTTTAAACTGAGTTCCATGAACATTGTCCAAAATCATGTTTTAACCAAAATCCACAATGCGACCAGTTCAGCATATGAGAGGAGACACTGTTTGAGTGTAACAAACGTGAAACATTTCTTTTAGCCTTTTCGCATGAAAACAGGGTCCAAAATCATGGGTTTTCGTTCAGCAGTGGAAGTAGGAGGCGCGCTCTACAATAGGCAAGGGTTTTCAAGTCTGCAAGTACGTTTTAAACTGAGTTCCATGAACATTGTCCAAAATCATGTTTTAACCAAAATCCATAATGCGACCAGTTCAGCATATGAGAGGAGACACTGAGTGTAACAAACGTGAAACATTTCTTTTAGCCTTTTCGCATGAAAACAGGGTCCAAAATCATGGGTTTTCGTTCAGCAGTGGAAGTAGGAGGCGCGCTCTACAATAGGCAAGGGTTTTCAAGTCTGCAAGTACGTTTTAAGCTGAGTTCCATGAACATTGTCCAAAATCATGTTTTAACCAAAATCCACAATGCGACCAGTTCAGCATATGAGAAGAGACACTGTTTGAGTGTAACAAACGTGAAACATTTCTTTTAGCCTTTTCGCATGAAAACAGGGTCCAAAATCATGGGGTTTCGTTCAGCAGTGGAAGTAGGAGGCGCTTTCTACAATAGGCAAGGGTTTTCAAGTCTTTAAGTACGTTTTAAACTGAGTTCCATGAACATTGTCCAAAATCATGTTTTAACCAAAATCCACAATGCGACCAGTTCAGCATATGAGAGGAGACACTGTTTGAGTGTAACAAACGTGAAACATTTCTTTTAGCCTTTTCGCATGAAAACAGGGTCCAAAATCATGGGTTTTCGTTCAGCAGTGGAAGTAGGAGGTGCGCTCTACAATAGGCAAGGGTTTTCAAGTCTGCAAGTACGTTTTAAACTGAGTTCCATGAACATTGTCCAAAATCATGTTTTAACCAAAATCCACAATGCGACCAGTTCAGCATATGAGAGGAGACACTGTTTGAGTGTAACAAACGTGAAACATTTCTTTTAGCCTTTTCGCATGAAAACAGGGTCCAAAATCATGGGTTTTCGTTCAGCAGTGGAAGTAGGAGGCGCGCTCTACAATAGGCAAGGGTTTTCAAGTCTGCAAGTACGTTTTAAACTGAGTTCCATGAACATTGTCCAAAATCATGTTTTAACCAAAATCCACAATGCGACCAGTTCAGCATATGAGAGGAGACA
Source organism: Coregonus lavaretus (assembly GCF_964263955.1). Taxonomy (NCBI): domain Eukaryota; kingdom Metazoa; phylum Chordata; class Actinopteri; order Salmoniformes; family Salmonidae; genus Coregonus; species Coregonus lavaretus. The sequence goes on from NC_140020.1 coordinate 37,746,431, forward strand.
CTGTTTGAGTGTAACAAACGTGAAACATTTCTTTTAGCCTTTTCGCATGAAAACAGGGTCCAAAATCATGGGTTTTCGTTCAGCAGTGGAAGTAGGAGGTGCGCTCTACAATAGGCAAGGGTTTTCAAGTCTGCAAGTACGTTTTAAACTGAGTTCCATGAACATTGTCCAAAATCATGTTTTAACCAAAATCCACAATGCGACCAGTTCAGCATATGAGAGGAGACACTGTTTGAGTGTAACAAACGTGAAACATTTCTTTTAGCCTTTTCGCATGAAAACAGGGTCCAAAATCATGGGTTTTCGTTCAGCAGTGGAAGTAGGAGGCGCTTTCTACAATAGCCAAGGGTTTTCAAGTCTGCAAGTACGTTTTAAGCTGAGTTCCATGAACATTGTCCAAAATCATGTTTTAACCAAAATCCACAATGCGACCAGTTCAGCATATGAGAGGAGACACTGTTTGAGTGTAACAAACGTGAAACATTTCTTTTAGCCTTTTCGCATGAAAACAGGGTCCAAAATCATGGGTTTTCGTTCAGCAGTGGAAGTAGGAGGCGCGCTCTACAATAGGCAAGGGTTTTCCAGTCTGCAAGTACGTTTTAAACTGAGTTCCATGAACATTGTCCAAAATCATGTTTTAACCAAAATCCACAATGCGACCAGTTCAGCATATGAGAGGAGACACTGTTTGAGTGTAACAAACGTGAAACATTTCTTTTAGCCTTTTCGCATGAAAACAGGGTCCAAAATCATGGGTTTTCGTTCAGCAGTGGAAGTAGGAGGCGCGCTCTACAATAGGCAAGGGTTTTCCAGTCTGCAAGTACGTTTTAAACTGAGTTCCATGAACATTGTCCAAAATCATGTTTTAACCAAAATCCACAATGCGACCAGTTCAGCATATGAGAGGAGACACTGTTTGAGTGTAACAAACGTGAAACATTTCTTTTAGCCTTTTCGCATGAAAATAGGGTCCAAAATCATGCGTTTTCGTTCAGCAGTGGAAGTAGGAGGCGCGCTCTACAATAGGCAAGGGTTTTCAAGTCTGCAAGTACGTTTTAAACTGAGTTCCATGAACATTGTCCAAAATCATGTTTTAACCAAAATCCACAATGCGACCAGTTCAGCATATGAGAGGAGACACTGTTTGAGTGTAACAAACGTGAAACATTTCTTTTAGCCTTTTCGCATGAAAACAGGGTCCAAAATCATGGGTTTTCGTTCAGCAGTGGAAGTAGGAGGCGCGCTCTACAATAGGCAAGGGTTTTCAAGTCTGCAAGTACGTTTTAAGCTGAGTTCCATGAACATTGTCCAAAATCATGTTTTAACCAAAAACCACAATGCGACCAGTTCAGCATATGAGAAGAGACACTGTTTGAGTGTAACAAACGTGAAACATTTCTTTTAGCCTTTTCGCATGAAAACAGGGTCCAAAATCATGGGTTTTCGTTCAGCAGTGGAAGTAGGAGGCGCGCTCTACAATAGGCAAGGGTTTTCAAGTCTGCAAGTACGTTTTAAACTGAGTTCCATGAACATTGTCCAAAATCATGTTTTAACCAAAATCCACAATGCGACCAGTTCAGCATATGAGAGGAGACACTGTTTGAGTGTAACAAACGTGAAACATTTCTTTTAGCCTTTTCGCATGAAAACAGGGTCCAAAATCATGGGTTTTCGTTCAGCAGTGGAAGTAGGAGGCGCGCTCTACAATAGGCAAGGGTTTTCAAGTCTGCAAGTACGTTTTAAGCTGAGTTCCATGAACATTGTCCAAAATCATGTTTTAACCAAAATCCACAATGCGACCAGTTCAGCATATGAGAAGAGACACTGTTTGAGTGTAACAAACGTGAAACATTTCTTTTAGCCTTTTCGCATGAAAACAGGGTCCAAAATCATGGGTTTTCGTTCAGCAGTGGAAGTAGGAGGCGCTTTCTACAATAGGCAAGGGTTTTCAAGTCTGCAAGTACGTTTTAAGCTGAGTTCCATGAACATTGTCCAAAATCATGTTTTAACCAAAATCCACAATGCGACCAGTTCAGCATATGAGAGGAGACACTGTTTGAGTGTAACAAACGTGAAACATTTCTTTTAGCCTTTTCGCATGAAAACAGGGTCCAAAATCATGGGTTTTCGTTCAGCAGTGGAAGTAGGAGGCGCGCTCTACAATAGGCAAGGGTTTTCAAGTCTGCAACTACGTTTTAAACTGAGTTCCATGAACATTGTCCAAAATCATGTTTTAACCAAAATCCACAATGCGACCAGTTCAGCATATGAGAGGAGACACTGTTTGAGTGTAACAAACGTGAAACATTTCTTTTAGCCTTTTCGCATGAAAATAGGGTCCAAAATCATGCGTTTTCGTTCAGCAGTGGAAGTAGGAGGCGCGCTCTACAATAGGCAAGGGTTTTCAAGTCTGCAAGTACGTTTTAAACTGAGTTCCATGAACATTGTCCAAAATCATGTTTTAACCAAAATCCACAATGCGACCAGTTCAGCATATGAGAGGAGACACTGTTTGAGTGTAACAAACGTGAAACATTTCTTTTAGCCTTTTCGCATGAAAACAGGGTCCAAAATCATGGGTTTTCGTTCAGCAGTGGAAGTAGGAGGCGCTTTCTACAATAGCCAAGGGTTTTCAAGTCTGCAAGTACGTTTTAAGCTGAGTTCCATGAACATTGTCCAAAATCATGTTTTAACCAAAATCCACAATGCGACCAGTTCAGCATATGAGAGGAGACACTGTTTGAGTGTAACAAACGTGAAACATTTCTTTTAGCCTTTTCGCATGAAAACAGGGTCCAAAATCATGGGTTTTCGTTCAGCAGTGGAAGTAGGAGGCGCGCTCTACAATAGGCAAGGGTTTTCCAGTCTGCAAGTACGTTTTAAACTGAGTTCCATGAACATTGTCCAAAATCATGTTTTAACCAAAATCCACAATGCGACCAGTTCAGCATATGAGAGGAGACACTGTTTGAGTGTAACAAACGTGAAACATTTCTTTTAGCCTTTTCGCATGAAAATAGGGTCCAAAATCATGCGTTTTCGTTCAGCAGTGGAAGTAGGAGGCGCGCTCTACAATAGGCAAGGGTTTTCAAGTCTGCAAGTACGTTTTAAACTGAGTTCCATGAACATTGTCCAAAATCATGTTTTAACCAAAATCCACAATGCGACCAGTTCAGCATATGAGAGGAGACACTGTTTGAGTGTAACAAACGTGAAACATTTCTTTTAGCCTTTTCGCATGAAAACAGGGTCCAAAATCATGGGTTTTCGTTCAGCAGTGGAAGTAGGAGGCGCGCTCTACAATAGGCAAGGGTTTTCAAGTCTGCAAGTACGTTTTAAGCTGAGTTCCATGAACATTGTCCAAAATCATGTTTTAACCAAAATCCACAATGCGACCAGTTCAGCATATGAGAAGAGACACTGTTTGAGTGTAACAAACGTGAAACATTTCTTTTAGCCTTTTCGCATGAAAACAGGGTCCAAAATCATGGGTTTTCGTTCAGCAGTGGAAGTAGGAGGCGCGCTCTACAATAGGCAAGGGTTTTCAAGTCTGCAAGTACGTTTTAAACTGAGTTCCATGAACATTGTCCAAAATCATGTTTTAACCAAAATCCACAATGCGACCAGTTCAGCATATGAGAGGAGACACTGTTTGAGTGTAACAAACGTGAAACATTTCTTTTAGCCTTTTCGCATGAAAATAGGGTCCAAAATCATGCGTTTTCGTTCAGCAGTGGAAGTAGGAGGCGCGCTCTACAATAGGCAAGGGTTTTCAAGTCTGCAAGTACGTTTTAAACTGAGTTCCATGAACATTGTCCAAAATCATGTTTTAACCAAAATCCACAATGCGACCAGTTCAGCATATGAGAGGAGACACTGTTTGAGTGTAACAAACGTGAAACATTTCTTTTAGCCTTTTCGCATGAAAACAGGGTCCAAAATCATGGGTTTTCGTTCAGCAGTGGAAGTAGGAGGCGCGCTCTACAATAGGCAAGGGTTTTCAAGTCTGCAAGTACGTTTTAAGCTGAGTTCCATGAACATTGTCCAAAATCATGTTTTAACCAAAATCCACAATGCGACCAGTTCAGCATATGAGAAGAGACACTGTTTGAGTGTAACAAACGTGAAACATTTCTTTTAGCCTTTTCGCATGAAAACAGGGTCCAAAATCATGGGTTTTCGTTCAGCAGTGGAAGTAGGAGGCGCGCTCTACAATAGGCAAGGGTTTTCAAGTCTGCAAGTACGTTTTAAACTGAGTTCCATGAACATTGTCCAAAATCATGTTTTAACCAAAATCCACAATGCGACCAGTTCAGCATATGAGAGGAGACACTGTTTGAGTGTAACAAACGTGAAACATTTCTTTTAGCCTTTTCGCATGAAAACAGGGTCCAAAATCATGGGTTTTCGTTCAGCAGTGGAAGTAGGAGGCGCGCTCTACAATAGGCAAGGGTTTTCAAGTCTGCAAGTACGTTTTAAGCTGAGTTCCATGAACATTGTCCAAAATCATGTTTTAACCAAAATCCACAATGCGACCAGTTCAGCATATGAGAAGAGACACTGTTTGAGTGTAACAAACGTGAAACATTTCTTTTAGCCTTTTCGCATGAAAACAGGGTCCAAAATCATGGGTTTTCGTTCAGCAGTGGAAGTAGGAGGCGCTTTCTACAATAGGCAAGGGTTTTCAAGTCTGCAAGTACGTTTTAAGCTGAGTTCCATGAACATTGTCCAAAATCATGTTTTAACCAAAATCCACAATGCGACCAGTTCAGCATATGAGAGGAGACACTGTTTGAGTGTAACAAACGTGAAACATTTCTTTTAGCCTTTTCGCATGAAAACAGGGTCCAAAATCATGGGTTTTCGTTCAGCAGTGGAAGTAGGAGGCGCGCTCTACAATAGGCAAGGGTTTTCAAGTCTGCAAGTACGTTTTAAACTGAGTTCCATGAACATTGTCCAAAATCATGTTTTAACCAAAATCCACAATGCGACCAGTTCAGCATATGAGAGGAGACACTGTTTGAGTGTAACAAACGTGAAACATTTCTTTTAGCCTTTTCGCATGAAAATAGGGTCCAAAATCATGCGTTTTCGTTCAGCAGTGGAAGTAGGAGGCGCGCTCTACAATAGGCAAGGGTTTTCAAGTCTGCAACTACGTTTTAAACTGAGTTCCATGAACATTGTCCAAAATCATGTTTTAACCAAAATCCACAATGCGACCAGTTCAGCATATGAGAGGAGACACTGTTTGAGTGTAACAAACGTGAAACATTTCTTTTAGCCTTTTCGCATGAAAATAGGGTCCAAAATCATGCGTTTTCGTTCAGCAGTGGAAGTAGGAGGCGCGCTCTACAATAGGCAAGGGTTTTCAAGTCTGCAAGTACGTTTTAAACTGAGTTCCATGAACATTGTCCAAAATCATGTTTTAACCAAAATCCACAATGCGACCAGTTCAGCATATGAGAGGAGACACTGTTTGAGTGTAACAAACGTGAAACATTTCTTTTAGCCTTTTCGCATGAAAACAGGGTCCAAAATCATGGGTTTTCGTTCAGCAGTGGAAGTAGGAGGCGCTTTCTACAATAGCCAAGGGTTTTCAAGTCTGCAAGTACGTTTTAAGCTGAGTTCCATGAACATTGTCCAAAATCATGTTTTAACCAAAATCCACAATGCGACCAGTTCAGCATATGAGAGGAGACACTGTTTGAGTGTAACAAACGTGAAACATTTCTTTTAGCCTTTTCGCATGAAAACAGGGTCCAAAATCATGGGTTTTCGTTCAGCAGTGGAAGTAGGAGGCGCGCTCTACAATAGGCAAGGGTTTTCCAGTCTGCAAGTACGTTTTAAACTGAGTTCCATGAACATTGTCCAAAATCATGTTTTAACCAAAATCCACAATGCGACCAGTTCAGCATATGAGAGGAGACACTGTTTGAGTGTAACAAACGTGAAACATTTCTTTTAGCCTTTTCGCATGAAAATAGGGTCCAAAATCATGCGTTTTCGTTCAGCAGTGGAAGTAGGAGGCGCGCTCTACAATAGGCAAGGGTTTTCAAGTCTGCAAGTACGTTTTAAACTGAGTTCCATGAACATTGTCCAAAATCATGTTTTAACCAAAATCCACAATGCGACCAGTTCAGCATATGAGAGGAGACACTGTTTGAGTGTAACAAACGTGAAACATTTCTTTTAGCCTTTTCGCATGAAAACAGGGTCCAAAATCATGGGTTTTCGTTCAGCAGTGGAAGTAGGAGGCGCGCTCTACAATAGGCAAGGGTTTTCAAGTCTGCAAGTACGTTTTAAGCTGAGTTCCATGAACATTGTCCAAAATCATGTTTTAACCAAAATCCACAATGCGACCAGTTCAGCATATGAGAAGAGACACTGTTTGAGTGTAACAAACGTGAAACATTTCTTTTAGCCTTTTCGCATGAAAACAGGGTCCAAAATCATGGGTTTTCGTTCAGCAGTGGAAGTAGGAGGCGCGCTCTACAATAGGCAAGGGTTTTCAAGTCTGCAAGTACGTTTTAAACTGAGTTCCATGAACATTGTCCAAAATCATGTTTTAACCAAAATCCACAATGCGACCAGTTCAGCATATGAGAGGAGACACTGTTTGAGTGTAACAAACGTGAAACATTTCTTTTAGCCTTTTCGCATGAAAACAGGGTCCAAAATCATGGGTTTTCGTTCAGCAGTGGAAGTAGGAGGCGCGCTCTACAATAGGCAAGGGTTTTCAAGTCTGCAAGTACGTTTTAAGCTGAGTTCCATGAACATTGTCCAAAATCATGTTTTAACCAAAATCCACAATGCGACCAGTTCAGCATATGAGAAGAGACACTGTTTGAGTGTAACAAACGTGAAACATTTCTTTTAGCCTTTTCGCATGAAAACAGGGTCCAAAATCATGGGTTTTCGTTCAGCAGTGGAAGTAGGAGGCGCTTTCTACAATAGGCAAGGGTTTTCAAGTCTGCAAGTACGTTTTAAGCTGAGTTCCATGAACATTGTCCAAAATCATGTTTTAACCAAAATCCACAATGCGACCAGTTCAGCATATGAGAGGAGACACTGTTTGAGTGTAACAAACGTGAAACATTTCTTTTAGCCTTTTCGCATGAAAACAGGGTCCAAAATCATGGGTTTTCGTTCAGCAGTGGAAGTAGGAGGCGCGCTCTACAATAGGCAAGGGTTTTCAAGTCTGCAAGTACGTTTTAAACTGAGTTCCATGAACATTGTCCAAAATCATGTTTTAACCAAAATCCACAATGCGACCAGTTCAGCATATGAGAGGAGACACTGTTTGAGTGTAACAAACGTGAAACATTTCTTTTAGCCTTTTCGCATGAAAACAGGGTCCAAAATCATGGGTTTTCGTTCAGCAGTGGAAGTAGGAGGCGCGCTCTACAATAGGCAAGGGTTTTCAAGTCTGCAAGTACGTTTTAAGCTGAGTTCCATGAACATTGTCCAAAATCATGTTTTAACCAAAATCCACAATGCGACCAGTTCAGCATATGAGAAGAGACACTGTTTGAGTGTAACAAACGTGAAACATTTCTTTTAGCCTTTTCGCATGAAAACAGGGTCCAAAATCATGGGTTTTCGTTCAGCAGTGGAAGTAGGAGGCGCTTTCTACAATAGGCAAGGGTTTTCAAGTCTGCAAGTACGTTTTAAGCTGAGTTCCATGAACATTGTCCAAAATCATGTTTTAACCAAAATCCACAATGCGACCAGTTCAGCATATGAGAGGAGACACTGTTTGAGTGTAACAAACGTGAAACATTTCTTTTAGCCTTTTCGCATGAAAACAGGGTCCAAAATCATGGGTTTTCGTTCAGCAGTGGAAGTAGGAGGCGCGCTCTACAATAGGCAAGGGTTTTCAAGTCTGCAAGTACGTTTTAAACTGAGTTCCATGAACATTGTCCAAAATCATGTTTTAACCAAAATCCACAATGCGACCAGTTCAGCATATGAGAGGAGACACTGTTTGAGTGTAACAAACGTGAAACATTTCTTTTAGCCTTTTCGCATGAAAATAGGGTCCAAAATCATGCGTTTTCGTTCAGCAGTGGAAGTAGGAGGCGCCGCTCTACAATAGGCAAGGGTTTTCAAGTCTGCAACTACGTTTTAAACTGAGTTCCATGAACATTGTCCAAAATCATGTTTTAACCAAAATCCACAATGCGACCAGTTCAGCATATGAGAGGAGACACTGTTTGAGTGTAACAAACGTGAAACATTTCTTTTAGCCTTTTCGCATGAAAATAGGGTCCAAAATCATGCGTTTTCGTTCAGCAGTGGAAGTAGGAGGCGCGCTCTACAATAGGCAAGGGTTTTCAAGTCTGCAAGTACGTTTTAAACTGAGTTCCATGAACATTGTCCAAAATCATGTTTTAACCAAAATCCACAATGCGACCAGTTCAGCATATGAGAGGAGACACTGTTTGAGTGTAACAAACGTGAAACATTTCTTTTAGCCTTTTCGCATGAAAACAGGGTCCAAAATCATGGGTTTTCGTTCAGCAGTGGAAGTAGGAGGCGCGCTCTACAATAGGCAAGGGTTTTCAAGTCTGCAAGTACGTTTTAAGCTGAGTTCCATGAACATTGTCCAAAATCATGTTTTAACCAAAATCCACAATGCGACCAGTTCAGCATATGAGAAGAGACACTGTTTGAGTGTAACAAACGTGAAACATTTCTTTTAGCCTTTTCGCATGAAAACAGGGTCCAAAATCATGGGTTTTCGTTCAGCAGTGGAAGTAGGAGGCGCTTTCTACAATAGCCAAGGGTTTTCAAGTCTGCAAGTACGTTTTAAGCTGAGTTCCATGAACATTGTCCAAAATCATGTTTTAACCAAAATCCACAATGCGACCAGTTCAGCATATGAGAGGAGACACTGTTTGAGTGTAACAAACGTGAAACATTTCTTTTAGCCTTTTCGCATGAAAATAGGGTCCAAAATCATGCGTTTTCGTTCAGCAGTGGAAGTAGGAGGCGCGCTCTACAATAGGCAAGGGTTTTCAAGTCTGCAAGTACGTTTTAAGCTGAGTTCCATGAACATTGTCCAAAATCATGTTTTAACCAAAATCCACAATGCGACCAGTTCAGCATATGAGAAGAGACACTGTTTGAGTGTAACAAACGTGAAACATTTCTTTTAGCCTTTTCGCATGAAAACAGGGTCCAAAATCATGGGTTTTCGTTCAGCAGTGGAAGTAGGAGGCGCTTTCTACAATAGGCAAGGGTTTTCAAGTCTGCAAGTACGTCTTAAGCTGAGTTCCATGAACATTGTCCAAAATCATGTTTTAACCAAAATCCACAATGCGACCAGTTCAGCATATGAGAGGAGACACTGTTTGAGTGTAACAAACGTGAAACATTTCTTTTAGCCTTTTCGCATGAAAACAGGGTCCAAAATCATGGGTTTTCGTTCAGCAGTGGAAGTAGGAGGCGCGCTCTACAATAGGCAAGGGTTTTCAAGTCTGCAAGTACGTTTTAAACTGAGTTCCATGAACATTGTCCAAAATCATGTTTTAACCAAAATCCACAATGCGACCAGTTCAGCATATGAGAGGAGACACTGTTTGAGTGTAACAAACGTGAAACATTTCTTTTAGCCTTTTCGCATGAAAATAGGGTCCAAAATCATGCGTTTTCGTTCAGCAGTGGAAGTAGGAGGCGCGCTCTACAATAGGCAAGGGTTTTCAAGTCTGCAACTACGTTTTAAACTGAGTTCCATGAACATTGTCCAAAATCATGTTTTAACCAAAATCCACAATGCGACCAGTTCAGCATATGAGAGGAGACACTGTTTGAGTGTAACAAACGTGAAACATTTCTTTTAGCCTTTTCGCATGAAAATAGGGTCCAAAATCATGCGTTTTCGTTCAGCAGTGGAAGTAGGAGGCGCGCTCTACAATAGGCAAGGGTTTTCAAGTCTGCAAGTACGTTTTAAACTGAGTTCCATGAACATTGTCCAAAATCATGTTTTAACCAAAATCCACAATGCGACCAGTTCAGCATATGAGAGGAGACACTGTTTGAGTGTAACAAACGTGAAACATTTCTTTTAGCCTTTTCGCATGAAAACAGGGTCCAAAATCATGGGTTTTCGTTCAGCAGTGGAAGTAGGAGGCGCTTTCTACAATAGCCAAGGGTTTTCAAGTCTGCAAGTACGTTTTAAGCTGAGTTCCATGAACATTGTCCAAAATCATGTTTTAACCAAAATCCACAATGCGACCAGTTCAGCATATGAGAGGAGACACTGTTTGAGTGTAACAAACGTGAAACATTTCTTTTAGCCTTTTCGCATGAAAACAGGGTCCAAAATCATGGGTTTTCGTTCAGCAGTGGAAGTAGGAGGCGCGCTCTACAATAGGCAAGGGTTTTCCAGTCTGCAAGTACGTTTTAAACTGAGTTCCATGAACATTGTCCAAAATCATGTTTTAACCAAAATCCACAATGCGACCAGTTCAGCATATGAGAGGAGACACTGTTTGAGTGTAACAAACGTGAAACATTTCTTTTAGCCTTTTCGCATGAAAATAGGGTCCAAAATCATGCGTTTTCGTTCAGCAGTGGAAGTAGGAGGCGCGCTCTACAATAGGCAAGGGTTTTCAAGTCTGCAAGTACGTTTTAAACTGAGTTCCATGAACATTGTCCAAAATCATGTTTTAACCAAAATCCACAATGCGACCAGTTCAGCATATGAGAGGAGACACTGTTTGAGTGTAACAAACGTGAAACATTTCTTTTAGCCTTTTCGCATGAAAACAGGGTCCAAAATCATGGGTTTTCGTTCAGCAGTGGAAGTAGGAGGCGCGCTCTACAATAGGCAAGGGTTTTCAAGTCTGCAAGTACGTTTTAAGCTGAGTTCCATGAACATTGTCCAAAATCATGTTTTAACCAAAATCCACAATGCGACCAGTTCAGCATATGAGAAGAGACACTGTTTGAGTGTAACAAACGTGAAACATTTCTTTTAGCCTTTTCGCATGAAAACAGGGTCCAAAATCATGGGTTTTCGTTCAGCAGTGGAAGTAGGAGGCGCGCTCTACAATAGGCAAGGGTTTTCAAGTCTGCAAGTACGTTTTAAACTGAGTTCCATGAACATTGTCCAAAATCATGTTTTAACCAAAATCCACAATGCGACCAGTTCAGCATATGAGAGGAGACACTGTTTGAGTGTAACAAACGTGAAACATTTCTTTTAGCCTTTTCGCATGAAAACAGGGTCCAAAATCATGGGTTTTCGTTCAGCAGTGGAAGTAGGAGGCGCGCTCTACAATAGGCAAGGGTTTTCAAGTCTGCAAGTACGTTTTAAGCTGAGTTCCATGAACATTGTCCAAAATCATGTTTTAACCAAAATCCACAATGCGACCAGTTCAGCATATGAGAAGAGACACTGTTTGAGTGTAACAAACGTGAAACATTTCTTTTAGCCTTTTCGCATGAAAACAGGGTCCAAAATCATGGGTTTTCGTTCAGCAGTGGAAGTAGGAGGCGCTTTCTACAATAGGCAAGGGTTTTCAAGTCTGCAAGTACGTTTTAAGCTGAGTTCCATGAACATTGTCCAAAATCATGTTTTAACCAAAATCCACAATGCGACCAGTTCAGCATATGAGAGGAGACACTGTTTGAGTGTAACAAACGTGAAACATTTCTTTTAGCCTTTTCGCATGAAAACAGGGTCCAAAATCATGGGTTTTCGTTCAGCAGTGGAAGTAGGAGGCGCGCTCTACAATAGGCAAGGGTTTTCAAGTCTGCAAGTACGTTTTAAACTGAGTTCCATGAACATTGTCCAAAATCATGTTTTAACCAAAATCCACAATGCGACCAGTTCAGCATATGAGAGGAGACACTGTTTGAGTGTAACAAACGTGAAACATTTCTTTTAGCCTTTTCGCATGAAAATAGGGTCCAAAATCATGCGTTTTCGTTCAGCAGTGGAAGTAGGAGGCGCGCTCTACAATAGGCAAGGGTTTTCAAGTCTGCAACTACGTTTTAAACTGAGTTCCATGAACATTGTCCAAAATCATGTTTTAACCAAAATCCACAATGCGACCAGTTCAGCATATGAGAGGAGACACTGTTTGAGTGTAACAAACGTGAAACATTTCTTTTAGCCTTTTCGCATGAAAATAGGGTCCAAAATCATGCGTTTTCGTTCAGCAGTGGAAGTAGGAGGCGCGCTCTACAATAGGCAAGGGTTTTCAAGTCTGCAAGTACGTTTTAAACTGAGTTCCATGAACATTGTCCAAAATCATGTTTTAACCAAAATCCACAATGCGACCAGTTCAGCATATGAGAGGAGACACTGTTTGAGTGTAACAAACGTGAAACATTTCTTTTAGCCTTTTCGCATGAAAACAGGGTCCAAAATCATGGGTTTTCGTTCAGCAGTGGAAGTAGGAGGCGCGCTCTACAATAGGCAAGGGTTTTCAAGTCTGCAAGTACATTTTAAGCTGAGTTCCATGAACATTGTCCAAAATCATGTTTTAACCAAAATCCACAATGCGACCAGTTCAGCATATGAGAAGAGACACTGTTTGAGTGTAACAAACGTGAAACATTTCTTTTAGCCTTTTCGCATGAAAACAGGGTCCAAAATCATGGGTTTTCGTTCAGCAGTGGAAGTAGGAGGCGCTTTCTACAATAGCCAAGGGTTTTCAAGTCTGCAAGTACGTTTTAAGCTGAGTTCCATGAACATTGTCCAAAATCATGTTTTAACCAAAATCCACAATGCGACCAGTTCAGCATATGAGAGGAGACACTGTTTGAGTGTAACAAACGTGAAACATTTCTTTTAGCCTTTTCGCATGAAAACAGGGTCCAAAATCATGGGTTTTCGTTCAGCAGTGGAAGTAGGAGGCGCGCTCTACAATAGGCAAGGGTTTTCCAGTCTGCAAGTACGTTTTAAACTGAGTTCCATGAACATTGTCCAAAATCATGTTTTAACCAAAATCCACAATGCGACCAGTTCAGCATATGAGAGGAGACACTGTTTGAGTGTAACAAACGTGAAACATTTCTTTTAGCCTTTTCGCATGAAAATAGGGTCCAAAATCATGCGTTTTCGTTCAGCAGTGGAAGTAGGAGGCGCGCTCTACAATAGGCAAGGGTTTTCAAGTCTGCAAGTACGTTTTAAACTGAGTTCCATGAACATTGTCCAAAATCATGTTTTAACCAAAATCCACAATGCGACCAGTTCAGCATATGAGAGGAGACACTGTTTGAGTGTAACAAACGTGAAACATTTCTTTTAGCCTTTTCGCATGAAAACAGGGTCCAAAATCATGGGTTTTCGTTCAGCAGTGGAAGTAGGAGGCGCGCTCTACAATAGGCAAGGGTTTTCAAGTCTGCAAGTACGTTTTAAGCTGAGTTCCATGAACATTGTCCAAAATCATGTTTTAACCAAAATCCACAATGCGACCAGTTCAGCATATGAGAAGAGACACTGTTTGAGTGTAACAAACGTGAAACATTTCTTTTAGCCTTTTCGCATGAAAACAGGGTCCAAAATCATGGGTTTTCGTTCAGCAGTGGAAGTAGGAGGCGCGCTCTACAATAGGCAAGGGTTTTCAAGTCTGCAAGTACGTTTTAAACTGAGTTCCATGAACATTGTCCAAAATCATGTTTTAACCAAAATCCACAATGCGACCAGTTCAGCATATGAGAGGAGACACTGTTTGAGTGTAACAAACGTGAAACATTTCTTTTAGCCTTTTCGCATGAAAATAGGGTCCAAAATCATGCGTTTTCGTTCAGCAGTGGAAGTAGGAGGCGCGCTCTACAATAGGCAAGGGTTTTCAAGTCTGCAAGTACGTTTTAAACTGAGTTCCATGAACATTGTCCAAAATCATGTTTTAACCAAAATCCACAATGCGACCAGTTCAGCATATGAGAGGAGACACTGTTTGAGTGTAACAAACGTGAAACATTTCTTTTAGCCTTTTCGCATGAAAATAGGGTCCAAAATCATGCGTTTTCGTTCAGCAGTGGAAGTAGGAGGCGCGCTCTACAATAGGCAAGGGTTTTCAAGTCTGCAACTACGTTTTAAACTGAGTTCCATGAACATTGTCCAAAATCATGTTTTAACCAAAATCCACAATGCGACCAGTTCAGCATATGAGAGGAGACACTGTTTGAGTGTAACAAACGTGAAACATTTCTTTTAGCCTTTTCGCATGAAAATAGGGTCCAAAATCATGCGTTTTCGTTCAGCAGTGGAAGTAGGAGGCGCGCTCTACAATAGGCAAGGGTTTTCAAGTCTGCAAGTACGTTTTAAACTGAGTTCCATGAACATTGTCCAAAATCATGTTTTAACCAAAATCCACAATGCGACCAGTTCAGCATATGAGAGGAGACACTGTTTGAGTGTAACAAACGTGAAACATTTCTTTTAGCCTTTTCGCATGAAAACAGGGTCCAAAATCATGGGTTTTCGTTCAGCAGTGGAAGTAGGAGGCGCTTTCTACAATAGCCAAGGGTTTTCAAGTCTGCAAGTACGTTTTAAGCTGAGTTCCATGAACATTGTCCAAAATCATGTTTTAACCAAAATCCACAATGCGACCAGTTCAGCATATGAGAGGAGACACTGTTTGAGTGTAACAAACGTGAAACATTTCTTTTAGCCTTTTCGCATGAAAACAGGGTCCAAAATCATGGGTTTTCGTTCAGCAGTGGAAGTAGGAGGCGCGCTCTACAATAGGCAAGGGTTTTCCAGTCTGCAAGTACGTTTTAAACTGAGTTCCATGAACATTGTCCAAAATCATGTTTTAACCAAAATCCACAATGCGACCAGTTCAGCATATGAGAGGAGACACTGTTTGAGTGTAACAAACGTGAAACATTTCTTTTAGCCTTTTCGCATGAAAATAGGGTCCAAAATCATGCGTTTTCGTTCAGCAGTGGAAGTAGGAGGCGCGCTCTACAATAGGCAAGGGTTTTCAAGTCTGCAAGTACGTTTTAAACTGAGTTCCATGAACATTGTCCAAAATCATGTTTTAACCAAAATCCACAATGCGACCAGTTCAGCATATGAGAGGAGACACTGTTTGAGTGTAACAAACGTGAAACATTTCTTTTAGCCTTTTCGCATGAAAACAGGGTCCAAAATCATGGGTTTTCGTTCAGCAGTGGAAGTAGGAGGCGCGCTCTACAATAGGCAAGGGTTTTCAAGTCTGCAAGTACGTTTTAAGCTGAGTTCCATGAACATTGTCCAAAATCATGTTTTAACCAAAATCCACAATGCGACCAGTTCAGCATATGAGAAGAGACACTGTTTGAGTGTAACAAACGTGAAACATTTCTTTTAGCCTTTTCGCATGAAAACAGGGTCCAAAATCATGGGTTTTCGTTCAGCAGTGGAAGTAGGAGGCGCGCTCTACAATAGGCAAGGGTTTTCAAGTCTGCAAGTACGTTTTAAACTGAGTTCCATGAACATTGTCCAAAATCATGTTTTAACCAAAATCCACAATGCGACCAGTTCAGCATATGAGAGGAGACACTGTTTGAGTGTAACAAACGTGAAACATTTCTTTTAGCCTTTTCGCATGAAAACAGGGTCCAAAATCATGGGTTTTCGTTCAGCAGTGGAAGTAGGAGGCGCGCTCTACAATAGGCAAGGGTTTTCAAGTCTGCAAGTACGTTTTAAGCTGAGTTCCATGAACATTGTCCAAAATCATGTTTTAACCAAAATCCACAATGCGACCAGTTCAGCATATGAGAAGAGACACTGTTTGAGTGTAACAAACGTGAAACATTTCTTTTAGCCTTTTCGCATGAAAACAGGGTCCAAAATCATGGGTTTTCGTTCAGCAGTGGAAGTAGGAGGCGCTTTCTACAATAGGCAAGGGTTTTCAAGTCTGCAAGTACGTTTTAAGCTGAGTTCCATGAACATTGTCCAAAATCATGTTTTAACCAAAATCCACAATGCGACCAGTTCAGCATATGAGAGGAGACACTGTTTGAGTGTAACAAACGTGAAACATTTCTTTTAGCCTTTTCGCATGAAAACAGGGTCCAAAATCATGGGTTTTCGTTCAGCAGTGGAAGTAGGAGGCGCGCTCTACAATAGGCAAGGGTTTTCAAGTCTGCAAGTACGTTTTAAACTGAGTTCCATGAACATTGTCCAAAATCATGTTTTAACCAAAATCCACAATGCGACCAGTTCAGCATATGAGAGGAGACACTGTTTGAGTGTAACAAACGTGAAACATTTCTTTTAGCCTTTTCGCATGAAAATAGGGTCCAAAATCATGCGTTTTCGTTCAGCAGTGGAAGTAGGAGGCGCGCTCTACAATAGGCAAGGGTTTTCAAGTCTGCAACTACGTTTTAAACTGAGTTCCATGAACATTGTCCAAAATCATGTTTTAACCAAAATCCACAATGCGACCAGTTCAGCATATGAGAGGAGACACTGTTTGAGTGTAACAAACGTGAAACATTTCTTTTAGCCTTTTCGCATGAAAATAGGGTCCAAAATCATGCGTTTTCGTTCAGCAGTGGAAGTAGGAGGCGCGCTCTACAATAGGCAAGGGTTTTCAAGTCTGCAAGTACGTTTTAAACTGAGTTCCATGAACATTGTCCAAAATCATGTTTTAACCAAAATCCACAATGCGACCAGTTCAGCATATGAGAGGAGACACTGTTTGAGTGTAACAAACGTGAAACATTTCTTTTAGCCTTTTCGCATGAAAACAGGGTCCAAAATCATGGGTTTTCGTTCAGCAGTGGAAGTAGGAGGCGCGCTCTACAATAGGCAAGGGTTTTCAAGTCTGCAAGTACGTTTTAAGCTGAGTTCCATGAACATTGTCCAAAATCATGTTTTAACCAAAATCCACAATGCGACCAGTTCAGCATATGAGAAGAGACACTGTTTGAGTGTAACAAACGTGAAACATTTCTTTTAGCCTTTTCGCATGAAAACAGGGTCCAAAATCATGGGTTTTCGTTCAGCAGTGGAAGTAGGAGGCGCTTTCTACAATAGCCAAGGGTTTTCAAGTCTGCAAGTACGTTTTAAGCTGAGTTCCATGAACATTGTCCAAAATCATGTTTTAACCAAAATCCACAATGCGACCAGTTCAGCATATGAGAGGAGACACTGTTTGAGTGTAACAAACGTGAAACATTTCTTTTAGCCTTTTCGCATGAAAACAGGGTCCAAAATCATGGGTTTTCGTTCAGCAGTGGAAGTAGGAGGCGCGCTCTACAATAGGCAAGGGTTTTCCAGTCTGCAAGTACGTTTTAAACTGAGTTCCATGAACATTGTCCAAAATCATGTTTTAACCAAAATCCACAATGCGACCAGTTCAGCATATGAGAGGAGACACTGTTTGAGTGTAACAAACGTGAAACATTTCTTTTAGCCTTTTCGCATGAAAATAGGGTCCAAAATCATGCGTTTTCGTTCAGCAGTGGAAGTAGGAGGCGCGCTCTACAATAGGCAAGGGTTTTCAAGTCTGCAAGTACGTTTTAAACTGAGTTCCATGAACATTGTCCAAAATCATGTTTTAACCAAAATCCACAATGCGACCAGTTCAGCATATGAGAGGAGACACTGTTTGAGTGTAACAAACGTGAAACATTTCTTTTAGCCTTTTCGCATGAAAACAGGGTCCAAAATCATGGGTTTTCGTTCAGCAGTGGAAGTAGGAGGCGCGCTCTACAATAGGCAAGGGTTTTCAAGTCTGCAAGTACGTTTTAAGCTGAGTTCCATGAACATTGTCCAAAATCATGTTTTAACCAAAATCCACAATGCGACCAGTTCAGCATATGAGAAGAGACACTGTTTGAGTGTAACAAACGTGAAACATTTCTTTTAGCCTTTTCGCATGAAAACAGGGTCCAAAATCATGGGTTTTCGTTCAGCAGTGGAAGTAGGAGGCGCGCTCTACAATAGGCAAGGGTTTTCAAGTCTGCAAGTACGTTTTAAACTGAGTTCCATGAACATTGTCCAAAATCATGTTTTAACCAAAATCCACAATGCGACCAGTTCAGCATATGAGAGGAGACACTGTTTGAGTGTAACAAACGTGAAACATTTCTTTTAGCCTTTTCGCATGAAAACAGGGTCCAAAATCATGGGTTTTCGTTCAGCAGTGGAAGTAGGAGGCGCGCTCTACAATAGGCAAGGGTTTTCAAGTCTGCAAGTACGTTTTAAGCTGAGTTCCATGAACATTGTCCAAAATCATGTTTTAACCAAAATCCACAATGCGACCAGTTCAGCATATGAGAAGAGACACTGTTTGAGTGTAACAAACGTGAAACATTTCTTTTAGCCTTTTCGCATGAAAACAGGGTCCAAAATCATGGGTTTTCGTTCAGCAGTGGAAGTAGGAGGCGCTTTCTACAATAGGCAAGGGTTTTCAAGTCTGCAAGTACGTTTTAAGCTGAGTTCCATGAACATTGTCCAAAATCATGTTTTAACCAAAATCCACAATGCGACCAGTTCAGCATATGAGAGGAGACACTGTTTGAGTGTAACAAACGTGAAACATTTCTTTTAGCCTTTTCGCATGAAAACAGGGTCCAAAATCATGGGTTTTCGTTCAGCAGTGGAAGTAGGAGGCGCGCTCTACAATAGGCAAGGGTTTTCAAGTCTGCAAGTACGTTTTAAACTGAGTTCCATGAACATTGTCCAAAATCATGTTTTAACCAAAATCCACAATGCGACCAGTTCAGCATATGAGAGGAGACACTGTTTGAGTGTAACAAACGTGAAACATTTCTTTTAGCCTTTTCGCATGAAAATAGGGTCCAAAATCATGCGTTTTCGTTCAGCAGTGGAAGTAGGAGGCGCGCTCTACAATAGGCAAGGGTTTTCAAGTCTGCAACTACGTTTTAAACTGAGTTCCATGAACATTGTCCAAAATCATGTTTTAACCAAAATCCACAATACGACCAGTTCAGCATATGAGAGGAGACACTGTTTGAGTGTAACAAACGTGAAACATTTCTTTTAGCCTTTTCGCATGAAAATAGGGTCCAAAATCATGCGTTTTCGTTCAGCAGTGGAAGTAGGAGGCGCGCTCTACAATAGGCAAGGGTTTTCAAGTCTGCAAGTACGTTTTAAACTGAGTTCCATGAACATTGTCCAAAATCATGTTTTAACCAAAATCCACAATGCGACCAGTTCAGCATATGAGAGGAGACACTGTTTGAGTGTAACAAACGTGAAACATTTCTTTTAGCCTTTTCGCATGAAAACAGGGTCCAAAATCATGGGTTTTCGTTCAGCAGTGGAAGTAGGAGGCGCGCTCTACAATAGGCAAGGGTTTTCAAGTCTGCAAGTACGTTTTAAGCTGAGTTCCATGAACATTGTCCAAAATCATGTTTTAACCAAAATCCACAATGCGACCAGTTCAGCATATGAGAAGAGACACTGTTTGAGTGTAACAAACGTGAAACATTTCTTTTAGCCTTTTCGCATGAAAACAGGGTCCAAAATCATGGGTTTTCGTTCAGCAGTGGAAGTAGGAGGTGCGCTCTACAATAGGCAAGGGTTTTCAAGTCTGCAAGTACGTTTTAAACTGAGTTCCATGAACATTGTCCAAAATCATGTTTTAACCAAAATCCACAATGCGACCAGTTCAGCATATGAGAGGAGACACTGTTTGAGTGTAACAAACGTGAAACATTTCTTTTAGCCTTTTCGCATGAAAACAGGGTCCAAAATCATGGGTTTTCGTTCAGCAGTGGAAGTAGGAGGCGCGCTCTACAATAGGCAAGGGTTTTCAAGTCTGCAAGTACGTTTTAAACTGAGTTCCATGAACATTGTCCAAAATCATGTTTTAACCAAAATCCACAATGCGACCAGTTCAGCATATGAGAGGAGACACTGTTTGAGTGTAACAAACGTGAAACATTTCTTTTAGCCTTTTCGCATGAAAACAGGGTCCAAAATCATGGGTTTTCGTTCAGCAGTGGAAGTAGGAGGCGCGCTCTACAATAGGCAAGGGTTTTCAAGTCTGCAAGTACGTTTTAAGCTGAGTTCCATGAACATTGTCCAAAATCATGTTTTAACCAAAATCCACAATGCGACCAGTTCAGCATATGAGAGGAGACACTGTTTGAGTGTAACAAACGTGAAACATTTCTTTTAGCCTTTTCGCATGAAAATAGGGTCCAAAATCATGCGTTTTCGTTCAGCAGTGGAAGTAGGAGGCGCGCTCTACAATAGGCAAGGGTTTTCAAGTCTGCAAGTACGTTTTAAACTGAGTTCCATGAACATTGTCCAAAATCATGTTTTAACCAAAATCCACAATGCGACCAGTTCAGCATATGAGAGGAGACACTGTTTGAGTGTAACAAACGTGAAACATTTCTTTTAACCTTTTCGCATGAAAACAGGGTCCAAAATCATGGGTTTTCGTTCAGCAGTGGAAGTAGGAGGCGCGCTCTACAATAGGCAAGGGTTTTCAAGTCTGCAAGTACGTTTTAAACTGAGTTCCATGAACATTGTCCAAAATCATGTTTTAACCAAAATCCATAATGCGACCAGTTCAGCATATGAGAGGAGACACTGTTTGAGTGTAACAAACGTGAAACATTTCTTTTAGCCTTTTCGCATGAAAACAGGGTCCAAAATCATGGGTTTTCGTTCAGCAGTGGAAGTAGGAGGCGCGCTCTACAATAGGCAAGGGTTTTCAAGTCTGCAAGTACGTTTTAAGCTGAGTTCCATGAACATTGTCCAAAATCATGTTTTAACCAAAATCCACAATGCGACCAGTTCAGCATATGAGAAGAGACACTGTTTGAGTGTAACAAACGTGAAACATTTCTTTTAGCCTTTTCGCATGAAAACAGGGTCCAAAATCATGGGTTTTCGTTCAGCAGTGGAAGTAGGAGGCGCTTTCTACAATAGGCAAGGGTTTTCAAGTCTGCAAGTACGTTTTAAACTGTGTTCCATGAACATTGTCCAAAATCATGTTTTAACCAAAATCCACAATGCGACCAGTTCAGCATATGAGAGGAGACACTGTTTGAGTGTAACAAACGTGAAACATTTCTTTTAGCCTTTTCGCATGAAAACAGGGTCCAAAATCATGGGTTTTCGTTCAGCAGTGGAAGTAGGAGGTGCGCTCTACAATAGGCAAGGGTTTTCAAGTCTGCAAGTACGTTTTAAACTGAGTTCCATGAACATTGTCCAAAATCATGTTTTAACCAAAATCCACAATGCGACCAGTTCAGCATATGAGAGGAGACACTGTTTGAGTGTAACAAACGTGAAACATTTCTTTTAGCCTTTTCGCATGAAAACAGGGTCCAAAATCATGGGTTTTCGTTCAGCAGTGGAAGTAGGAGGCGCGCTCTACAATAGGCAAGGGTTTTCAAGTCTGCAAGTACGTTTTAAGCTGAGTTCCATGAACATTGTCCAAAATCATGTTTTAACCAAAATCCACAATGCGACCAGTTCAGCATATGAGAAGAGACACTGTTTGAGTGTAACAAACGTGAAACATTTCTTTTAGCCTTTTCGCATGAAAACAGGGTCCAAAATCATGGGTTTTCGTTCAGCAGTGGAAGTAGGAGGTGCGCTCTACAATAGGCAAGGGTTTTCAAGTCTGCAAGTACGTTTTAAACTGAGTTCCATGAACATTGTCCAAAATCATGTTTTAACCAAAATCCACAATTCGACCAGTTCAGCATATGAGAGGAGACACTGTTTGAGTGTAACAAACGTGAAACATTTCTTTTAGCCTTTTCGCATGAAAACAGGGTCCAAAATCATGGGTTTTCGTTCAGCAGTGGAAGTAGGAGGCGCGCTCTACAATAGGCAAGGGTTTTCAAGTCTGCAAGTACGTTTTAAACTGAGTTCCATGAACATTGTCCAAAATCATGTTTTAACCAAAATCCACAATGCGACCAGTTCAGCATATGAGAGGAGACACTGTTTGAGTGTAACAAACGTGAAACATTTCTTTTAGCCTTTTCGCATGAAAACAGGGTCCAAAATCATGGGTTTTCGTTCAGCAGTGGAAGTAGGAGGCGCGCTCTACAATAGGCAAGGGTTTTCAAGTCTGCAAGTACGTTTTAAACTGAGTTCCATGAACATTGTCCAAAATCATGTTTTAACCAAAATCCACAATGCGACCAGTTCAGCATATGAGAGGAGACACTGTTTGAGTGTAACAAACGTGAAACATTTCTTTTAGCCTTTTCGCATGAAAATAGGGTCCAAAATCATGCGTTTTCGTTCAGCAGTGGAAGTAGGAGGCGCGCTCTACAATAGGCAAGGGTTTTCAAGTCTGCAAGTACGTTTTAAACTGAGTTCCATGAACATTGTCCAAAATCATGTTTTAACCAAAATCCACAATGCCACCAGTTCAGCATATGAGAGGAGACACTGTTTGAGTGTAACAAACGTGAAACATTTCTTTTAGCCTTTTCGCATGAAAACAGGGTCCAAAATCATGGGTTTTCGTTCAGCAGTGGAAGTAGGAGGCGCGCTCTACAATAGGCAAGGGTTTTCAAGTCTGCAAGTACATTTTAAGCTGAGTTCCATGAACATTGTCCAAAATCATGTTTTAACCAAAATCCACAATGCGACCAGTTCAGCATATGAGAAGAGACACTGTTTGAGTGTAACAAACGTGAAACATTTCTTTTAGCCTTTTCGCATGAAAACAGGGTCCAAAATCATGGGTTTTCGTTCAGCAGTGGAAGTAGGAGGCGCTTTCTACAATAGGCAAGGGTTTTCAAGTCTGCAAGTACGTTTTAAGCTGAGTTCCATGAACATTGTCCAAAATCATGTTTTAACCAAAATCCACAATGCGACCAGTTCAGCATATGAGAAGAGACACTGTTTGAGTGTAACAAACGTGAAACATTTCTTTTAGCCTTTTTGCATGAAAACAGGGTCCAAAATCATGGGTTTTCGTTCAGCAGTGGAAGTAGGAGGCGCGCTCTACAATAGGCAAGGGTTTTCAAGTCTGCAAGTACATTTTAAGCTGAGTTCCATGAACATTGTCCAAAATCATGTTTTAACCAAAATCCACAATGCGACCAGTTCAGCATATGAGAAGAGACACTGTTTGAGTGTAACAAACGTGAAACATTTCTTTTAGCCTTTTCGCATGAAAACAGGGTCCAAAATCATGGGTTTTCGTTCAGCAGTGGAAGTAGGAGGCGCTTTCTACAATAGGCAAGGGTTTTCAAGTCTGCAAGTACGTTTTAAGCTGAGTTCCATGAACATTGTCCAAAATCATGTTTTAACCAAAATCCACAATGCGACCAGTTCAGCATATGAGAGGAGACACTGTTTGAGTGTAACAAACGTGAAACATTTCTTTTAGCCTTTTCGCATGAAAATAGGGTCCAAAATCATGCGTTTTCGTTCAGCAGTGGAAGTAGGAGGCGCGCTCTACAATAGGCAAGGGTTTTCAAGTCTGCAAGTACGTTTTAAACTGAGTTCCATGAACATTGTCCAAAATCATGTTTTAACCAAAATCCACAATGCGACCAGTTCAGCATATGAGAGGAGACACTGTTTGAGTGTAACAAACGTGAAACATTTCTTTTAGCCTTTTCGCATGAAAACAGGGTCCAAAATCATGGGTTTTCGTTCAGCAGTGGAAGTAGGAGGCGCGCTCTACAATAGGCAAGGGTTTTCAAGTCTGCAAGTACGTTTTAAACTGAGTTCCATGAACATTGTCCAAAATCATGTTTTAACCAAAATCCACAATGCGACCAGTTCAGCATATGAGAGGAGACACTGTTTGAGTGTAACAAACGTGAAACATTTCTTTTAGCCTTTTCGCATGAAAACAGGGTCCAAAATCATGGGTTTTCGTTCAGCAGTGGAAGTAGGAGGCGCGCTCTACAATAGGCAAGGGTTTTCAAGTCTGCAAGTACGTTTTAAACTGAGTTCCATGAACATTGTCCAAAATCATGTTTTAACCAAAATCCATAATGCGACCAGTTCAGCATATGAGAGGAGACACTGAGTGTAACAAACGTGAAACATTTCTTTTAGCCTTTTCGCATGAAAACAGGGTCCAAAATCATGGGTTTTCGTTCAGCAGTGGAAGTAGGAGGCGCGCTCTACAATAGGCAAGGGTTTTCAAGTCTGCAAGTACGTTTTAAGCTGAGTTCCATGAACATTGTCCAAAATCATGTTTTAACCAAAATCCACAATGCGACCAGTTCAGCATATGAGAAGAGACACTGTTTGAGTGTAACAAACGTGAAACATTTCTTTTAGCCTTTTCGCATGAAAACAGGGTCCAAAATCATGGGGTTTCGTTCAGCAGTGGAAGTAGGAGGCGCTTTCTACAATAGGCAAGGGTTTTCAAGTCTGCAAGTACGTTTTAAACTGAGTTCCATGAACATTGTCCAAAATCATGTTTTAACCAAAATCCACAATGCGACCAGTTCAGCATATGAGAGGAGACACTGTTTGAGTGTAACAAACGTGAAACATTTCTTTTAGCCTTTTCGCATGAAAACAGGGTCCAAAATCATGGGTTTTCGTTCAGCAGTGGAAGTAGGAGGTGCGCTCTACAATAGGCAAGGGTTTTCAAGTCTGCAAGTACGTTTTAAGCTGAGTTCCATGAACATTGTCCAAAATCATGTTTTAACCAAAATCCACAATGCGACCAGTTCAGCATATGAGAGGAGACACTGTTTGAGTGTAACAAACGTGAAACATTTCTTTTAGCCTTTTCGCATGAAAACAGGGTCCAAAATCATGGGTTTTCGTTCAGCAGTGGAAGTAGGAGGTGCGCTCTACAATAGGCAAGGGTTTTCAAGTCTGCAAGTACGTTTTAAACTGAGTTCCATGAACATTGTCCAAAATCATGTTTTAACCAAAATCCACAATGCGACCAGTTCAGCATATGAGAGGAGACACTGTTTGAGTGTAACAAACGTGAAACATTTCTTTT
This sequence comes from Coregonus lavaretus, assembly GCF_964263955.1. NCBI lineage: Eukaryota > Metazoa > Chordata > Actinopteri > Salmoniformes > Salmonidae > Coregonus > Coregonus lavaretus. The sequence continues at coordinate 37,771,315 of NC_140020.1, forward strand.
AGCCTTTTCGCATGAAAACAGGGTCCAAAATCATGGGTTTTCGTTCAGCAGTGGAAGTAGGAGGCGCGCTCTACAATAGGCAAGGGTTTTCAAGTCTGCAAGTACGTTTTAAACTGAGTTCCATGAACATTGTCCAAAATCATGTTTTAACCAAAATCCACAATGCGACCAGTTCAGCATATGAGAGGAGACACTGTTTGAGTGTAACAAACGTGAAACATTTCTTTTAGCCTTTTCGCATGAAAATAGGGTCCAAAATCATGCGTTTTCGTTCAGCAGTGGAAGTAGGAGGCGCGCTCTACAATAGGCAAGGGTTTTCAAGTCTGCAAGTACGTTTTAAACTGAGTTCCATGAACATTGTCCAAAATCATGTTTTAACCAAAATCCACAATGCGACCAGTTCAGCATATGAGAGGAGACACTGTTTGAGTGTAACAAACGTGAAACATTTCTTTTAGCCTTTTCGCATGAAAACAGGGTCCAAAATCATGGGTTTTCGTTCAGCAGTGGAAGTAGGAGGCGCGCTCTACAATAGGCAAGGGTTTTCAAGTCTGCAAGTACGTTTTAAACTGAGTTCCATGAACATTGTCCAAAATCATGTTTTAACCAAAATCCACAATGCGACCAGTTCAGCATATGAGAGGAGACACTGTTTGAGTGTAACAAACGTGAAACATTTCTTTTAGCCTTTTCGCATGAAAACAGGGTCCAAAATCATGGGTTTTCGTTCAGCAGTGGAAGTAGGAGGCGCGCTCTACAATAGGCAAGGGTTTTCAAGTCTGCAAGTACGTTTTAAACTGAGTTCCATGAACATTGTCCAAAATCATGTTTTAACCAAAATCCATAATGCGACCAGTTCAGCATATGAGAGGAGACACTGAGTGTAACAAACGTGAAACATTTCTTTTAGCCTTTTCGCATGAAAACAGGGTCCAAAATCATGGGTTTTCGTTCAGCAGTGGAAGTAGGAGGCGCGCTCTACAATAGGCAAGGGTTTTCAAGTCTGCAAGTACGTTTTAAGCTGAGTTCCATGAACATTGTCCAAAATCATGTTTTAACCAAAATCCACAATGCGACCAGTTCAGCATATGAGAAGAGACACTGTTTGAGTGTAACAAACGTGAAACATTTCTTTTAGCCTTTTCGCATGAAAACAGGGTCCAAAATCATGGGTTTTCGTTCAGCAGTGGAAGTAGGAGGCGCGCTCTACAATAGGCAAGGGTTTTCAAGTCTGCAAGTACGTTTTAAACTGAGTTCCATGAACATTGTCCAAAATCATGTTTTAACCAAAATCCATAATGCGACCAGTTCAGCATATGAGAGGAGACACTGAGTGTAACAAACGTGAAACATTTCTTTTAGCCTTTTCGCATGAAAACAGGGTCCAAAATCATGGGTTTTCGTTCAGCAGTGGAAGTAGGAGGCGCGCTCTACAATAGGCAAGGGTTTTCAAGTCTGCAAGTACGTTTTAAGCTGAGTTCCATGAACATTGTCCAAAATCATGTTTTAACCAAAATCCACAATGCGACCAGTTCAGCATATGAGAAGAGACACTGTTTGAGTGTAACAAACGTGAAACATTTCTTTTAGCCTTTTCGCATGAAAACAGGGTCCAAAATCATGGGGTTTCGTTCAGCAGTGGAAGTAGGAGGCGCTTTCTACAATAGGCAAGGGTTTTCAAGTCTGCAAGTACGTTTTAAACTGAGTTCCATGAACATTGTCCAAAATCATGTTTTAACCAAAATCCACAATGCGACCAGTTCAGCATATGAGAGGAGACACTGTTTGAGTGTAACAAACGTGAAACATTTCTTTTAGCCTTTTCGCATGAAAACAGGGTCCAAAATCATGGGTTTTCGTTCAGCAGTGGAAGTAGGAGGTGCGCTCTACAATAGGCAAGGGTTTTCAAGTCTGCAAGTACGTTTTAAGCTGAGTTCCATGAACATTGTCCAAAATCATGTTTTAACCAAAATCCACAATGCGACCAGTTCAGCATATGAGAGGAGACACTGTTTGAGTGTAACAAACGTGAAACATTTCTTTTAGCCTTTTCGCATGAAAATAGGGTCCAAAATCATGGGTTTTCGTTCAGCAGTGGAAGTAGGAGGCGCTTTCTACAATAGGCAAGGGTTTTCAAGTCTGCAAGTACGTTTTAAGCTGAGTTCCATGAACATTGTCCAAAATCATGTTTTAACCAAAATCCACAATGCGACCAGTTCAGCATATGAGAGGAGACACTGTTTGAGTGTAACAAACGTGAAACATTTCTTTTAGCCTTTTCGCATGAAAACAGGGTCCAAAATCATGGGTTTTCGTTCAGCAGTGGAAGTAGGAGGCGCGCTCTACAATAGGCAAGGGTTTTCAAGTCTGCAAGTACGTTTTAAACTGAGTTCCATGAACATTGTCCAAAATCATGTTTTAACCAAAATCCACAATGCGACCAGTTCAGCATATGAGAGGAGACACTGTTTGAGTGTAACAAACGTGAAACATTTCTTTTAGCCTTTTCGCATGAAAACAGGGTCCAAAATCATGGGTTTTCGTTCAGCAGTGGAAGTAGGAGGCGCGCTCTACAATAGGCAAGGGTTTTCAAGTCTGCAAGTACGTTTTAAACTGAGTTCCATGAACATTGTCCAAAATCATGTTTTAACCAAAATCCATAATGCGACCAGTTCAGCATATGAGAGGAGACACTGAGTGTAACAAACGTGAAACATTTCTTTTAGCCTTTTCGCATGAAAACAGGGTCCAAAATCATGGGTTTTCGTTCAGCAGTGGAAGTAGGAGGCGCGCTCTACAATAGGCAAGGGTTTTCAAGTCTGCAAGTACGTTTTAAGCTGAGTTCCATGAACATTGTCCAAAATCATGTTTTAACCAAAATCCACAATGCGACCAGTTCAGCATATGAGAAGAGACACTGTTTGAGTGTAACAAACGTGAAACATTTCTTTTAGCCTTTTCGCATGAAAACAGGGTCCAAAATCATGGGGTTTCGTTCAGCAGTGGAAGTAGGAGGCGCTTTCTACAATAGGCAAGGGTTTTCAAGTCTGCAAGTACGTTTTAAACTGAGTTCCATGAACATTGTCCAAAATCATGTTTTAACCAAAATCCACAATGCGACCAGTTCAGCATATGAGAGGAGACACTGTTTGAGTGTAACAAACGTGAAACATTTCTTTTAGCCTTTTCGCATGAAAACAGGGTCCAAAATCATGGGTTTTCGTTCAGCAGTGGAAGTAGGAGGTGCGCTCTACAATAGGCAAGGGTTTTCAAGTCTGCAAGTACGTTTTAAACTGAGTTCCATGAACATTGTCCAAAATCATGTTTTAACCAAAATCCACAATGCGACCAGTTCAGCATATGAGAGGAGACACTGTTTGAGTGTAACAAACGTGAAACATTTCTTTTAGCCTTTTCGCATGAAAACAGGGTCCAAAATCATGGGTTTTCGTTCAGCAGTGGAAGTAGGAGGCGCGCTCTACAATAGGCAAGGGTTTTCAAGTCTGCAAGTACGTTTTAAACTGAGTTCCATGAACATTGTCCAAAATCATGTTTTAACCAAAATCCACAATGCGACCAGTTCAGCATATGAGAGGAGACACTGTTTGAGTGTAACAAACGTGAAACATTTCTTTTAGCCTTTTCGCATGAAAATAGGGTCCAAAATCATGCGTTTTCGTTCAGCAGTGGAAGTAGGAGGCGCGCTCTACAATAGGCAAGGGTTTTCAAGTCTGCAAGTACGTTTTAAACTGAGTTCCATGAACATTGTCCAAAATCATGTTTTAACCAAAATCCACAATGCGACCAGTTCAGCATATGAGAGGAGACACTGTTTGAGTGTAACAAACGTGAAACATTTCTTTTAGCCTTTTTGCATGAAAACAGGGTCCAAAATCATGGGTTTTCGTTCAGCAGTGGAAGTAGGAGGCGCGCTCTACAATAGGCAAGGGTTTTCAAGTCTGCAAGTACGTTTTAAACTGAGTTCCATGAACATTGTCCAAAATCATGTTTTAACCAAAATCCACAATGCGACCAGTTCAGCATATGAGAGGAGACACTGTTTGAGTGTAACAAACGTGAAACATTTCTTTTAGCCTTTTCGCATGAAAACAGGGTCCAAAATCATGGGTTTTCGTTCAGCAGTGGAAGTAGGAGGCGCGCTCTACAATAGGCAAGGGTTTTCAAGTCTGCAAGTACGTTTTAAACTGAGTTCCATGAACATTGTCCAAAATCATGTTTTAACCAAAATCCATAATGCGACCAGTTCAGCATATGAGAGGAGACACTGAGTGTAACAAACGTGAAACATTTCTTTTAGCCTTTTCGCATGAAAACAGGGTCCAAAATCATGGGTTTTCGTTCAGCAGTGGAAGTAGGAGGCGCGCTCTACAATAGGCAAGGGTTTTCAAGTCTGCAAGTACGTTTTAAGCTGAGTTCCATGAACATTGTCCAAAATCATGTTTTAACCAAAATCCACAATGCGACCAGTTCAGCATATGAGAAGAGACACTGTTTGAGTGTAACAAACGTGAAACATTTCTTTTAGCCTTTTCGCATGAAAACAGGGTCCAAAATCATGGGGTTTCGTTCAGCAGTGGAAGTAGGAGGCGCTTTCTACAATAGGCAAGGGTTTTCAAGTCTGCAAGTACGTTTTAAACTGAGTTCCATGAACATTGTCCAAAATCATGTTTTAACCAAAATCCACAATGCGACCAGTTCAGCATATGAGAGGAGACACTGTTTGAGTGTAACAAACGTGAAACATTTCTTTTAGCCTTTTCGCATGAAAACAGGGTCCAAAATCATGGGTTTTCGTTCAGCAGTGGAAGTAGGAGGTGCGCTCTACAATAGGCAAGGGTTTTCAAGTCTGCAAGTACGTTTTAAACTGAGTTCCATGAACATTGTCCAAAATCATGTTTTAACCAAAATCCACAATGCGACCAGTTCAGCATATGAGAGGAGACACTGTTTGAGTGTAACAAACGTGAAACATTTCTTTTAGCCTTTTCGCATGAAAACAGGGTCCAAAATCATGGGTTTTCGTTCAGCAGTGGAAGTAGGAGGCGCGCTCTACAATAGGCAAGGGTTTTCAAGTCTGCAAGTACGTTTTAAACTGAGTTCCATGAACATTGTCCAAAATCATGTTTTAACCAAAATCCACAATGCGACCAGTTCAGCATATGAGAGGAGACACTGTTTGAGTGTAACAAACGTGAAACATTTCTTTTAGCCTTTTCGCATGAAAACAGGGTCCAAAATCATGGGTTTTCGTTCAGCAGTGGAAGTAGGAGGCGCGCTCTACAATAGGCAAGGGTTTTCAAGTCTGCAAGTACGTTTTAAACTGAGTTCCATGAACATTGTCCAAAATCATGTTTTAACCAAAATCCACAATGCGACCAGTTCAGCATATGAGAGGAGACACTGTTTGAGTGTAACAAACGTGAAACATTTCTTTTAGCCTTTTCGCATGAAAACAGGGTCCAAAATCATGGGTTTTCGTTCAGCAGTGGAAGTAGGAGGCGCGCTCTACAATAGGCAAGGGTTTTCAAGTCTGCAAGTACGTTTTAAACTGAGTTCCATGAACATTGTCCAAAATCATGTTTTAACCAAAATCCACAATGCGACCAGTTCAGCATATGAGAGGAGACACTGTTTGAGTGTAACAAACGTGAAACATTTCTTTTAGCCTTTTCGCATGAAAACAGGGTCCAAAATCATGGGTTTTCGTTCAGCAGTGGAAGTAGGAGGCGCGCTCTACAATAGGCAAGGGTTTTCAAGTCTGCAAGTACGTTTTAAACTGAGTTCCATGAACATTGTCCAAAATCATGTTTTAACCAAAATCCACAATGCGACCAGTTCAGCATATGAGAGGAGACACTGTTTGAGTGTAACAAACGTGAAACATTTCTTTTAGCCTTTTCGCATGAAAACAGGGTCCAAAATCATGGGTTTTCGTTCAGCAGTGGAAGTAGGAGGCGCGCTCTACAATAGGCAAGGGTTTTCAAGTCTGCAAGTACGTTTTAAACTGAGTTCCATGAACATTGTCCAAAATCATGTTTTAACCAAAATCCACAATGCGACCAGTTCAGCATATGAGAGGAGACACTGTTTGAGTGTAACAAACGTGAAACATTTCTTTTAGCCTTTTCGCATGAAAACAGGGTCCAAAATCAAGGGGTTTTCGTTCAGCAGTGGAAGTAGGAGGCGCGCTCTACAATAGGCAAGGGTTTTCAAGTCTGCAAGTACGTTTTAAACTGAGTTCCATGAACATTGTCCAAAATCATGTTTTAACCAAAATCCATAATGCGACCAGTTCAGCATATGAGAGGAGACACTGAGTGTAACAAACGCGAAACATTTCTTTTAGCCTTTTCGCATGAAAACAGGGTCCAAAATCATGGGTTTTCGTTCAGCAGTGGAAGTAGGAGGCGCGCTCTACAATAGGCAAGGGTTTTCAAGTCTGCAAGTACGTTTTAAGCTGAGTTCCATGAACATTGTCCAAAATCATGTTTTAACCAAAATCCACAATGCGACCAGTTCAGCATATGAGAAGAGACACTGTTTGAGTGTAACAAACGTGAAACATTTCTTTTAGCCTTTTCGCATGAAAACAGGGTCCAAAATCATGGGGTTTCGTTCAGCAGTGGAAGTAGGAGGCGCTTTCTACAATAGGCAAGGGTTTTCAAGTCTGCAAGTACGTTTTAAACTGAGTTCCATGAACATTGTCCAAAATCATGTTTTAACCAAAATCCACAATGAGACCAGTTCAGCATATGAGAGGAGACACTGTTTGAGTGTAACAAACGTGAAACATTTCTTTTAGCCTTTTCGCATGAAAACAGGGTCCAAAATCATGGGTTTTCGTTCAGCAGTGGAAGTAGGAGGTGCGCTCTACAATAGGCAAGGGTTTTCAAGTCTGCAAGTACGTTTTAAACTGAGTTCCATGAACATTGTCCAAAATCATGTTTTAACCAAAATCCACAATGCGACCAGTTCAGCATATGAGAGGAGACACTGTTTGAGTGTAACAAACGTGAAACATTTCTTTTAGCCTTTTCGCATGAAAACAGGGTCCAAAATCATGGGTTTTCGTTCAGCAGTGGAAGTAGGAGGCGCGCTCTACAATAGGCAAGGGTTTTCAAGTCTGCAAGTACGTTTTAAACTGAGTTCCATGAACATTGTCCAAAATCATGTTTTAACCAAAATCCATAATGCGACCAGTTCAGCATATGAGAGGAGACACTGAGTGTAACAAACGCGAAACATTTCTTTTAGCCTTTTCGCATGAAAACAGGGTCCAAAATCATGGGTTTTCGTTCAGCAGTGGAAGTAGGAGGCGCGCTCTACAATAGGCAAGGGTTTTCAAGTCTGCAAGTACGTTTTAAACTGAGTTCCATGAACATTGTCCAAAATCATGTTTTAACCAAAATCCACAATGAGACCAGTTCAGCATATGAGAGGAGACACTGTTTGAGTGTAACAAACGTGAAACATTTCTTTTAGCCTTTTCGCATGAAAACAGGGTCCAAAATCATGGGTTTTCGTTCAGCAGTGGAAGTAGGAGGTGCGCTCTACAATAGGCAAGGGTTTTCAAGTCTGCAAGTACGTTTTAAACTGAGTTCCATGAACATTGTCCAAAATCATGTTTTAACCAAAATCCACAATGCGACCAGTTCAGCATATGAGAGGAGACACTGTTTGAGTGTAACAAACGTGAAACATTTCTTTTAGCCTTTTCGCATGAAAACAGGGTCCAAAATCATGGGTTTTCGTTCAGCAGTGGAAGTAGGAGGCGCGCTCTACAATAGGCAAGGGTTTTCAAGTCTGCAAGTACGTTTTAAACTGAGTTCCATGAACATTGTCCAAAATCATGTTTTAACCAAAATCCATAATGCGACCAGTTCAGCATATGAGAGGAGACACTGAGTGTAACAAACGCGAAACATTTCTTTTAGCCTTTTCGCATGAAAACAGGGTCCAAAATCATGGGTTTTCGTTCAGCAGTGGAAGTAGGAGGCGCGCTCTACAATAGGCAAGGGTTTTCAAGTCTGCAAGTACGTTTTAAGCTGAGTTCCATGAACATTGTCCAAAATCATGTTTTAACCAAAATCCACAATGCGACCAGTTCAGCATATGAGAAGAGACACTGTTTGAGTGTAACAAACGTGAAACATTTCTTTTAGCCTTTTCGCATGAAAACAGGGTCCAAAATCATGGGGTTTCGTTCAGCAGTGGAAGTAGGAGGCGCTTTCTACAATAGGCAAGGGTTTTCAAGTCTGCAAGTACGTTTTAAACTGAGTTCCATGAACATTGTCCAAAATCATGTTTTAACCAAAATCCACAATGCGACCAGTTCAGCATATGAGAGGAGACACTGTTTGAGTGTAACAAACGTGAAACATTTCTTTTAGCCTTTTCGCATGAAAACAGGGTCCAAAATCATGGGTTTTCGTTCAGCAGTGGAAGTAGGAGGTGCGCTCTACAATAGGCAAGGGTTTTCAAGTCTGCAAGTACGTTTTAAACTGAGTTCCATGAACATTGTCCAAAATCATGTTTTAACCAAAATCCACAATGCGACCAGTTCAGCATATGAGAGGAGACACTGTTTGAGTGTAACAAACGTGAAACATTTCTTTTAGCCTTTTCGCATGAAAACAGGGTCCAAAATCATGGGTTTTCGTTCAGCAGTGGAAGTAGGAGGCGCGCTCTACAATAGGCAAGGGTTTTCAAGTCTGCAAGTACGTTTTAAACTGAGTTCCATGAACATTGTCCAAAATCATGTTTTAACCAAAATCCACAATGCGACCAGTTCAGCATATGAGAGGAGACACTGTTTGAGTGTAACAAACGTGAAACATTTCTTTTAGCCTTTTCGCATGAAAACAGGGTCCAAAATCATGGGTTTTCGTTCAGCAGTGGAAGTAGGAGGCGCGCTCTACAATAGGCAAGGGTTTTCAAGTCTGCAAGTACGTTTTAAACTGAGTTCCATGAACATTGTCCAAAATCATGTTTTAACCAAAATCCACAATGCGACCAGTTCAGCATATGAGAGGAGACACTGTTTGAGTGTAACAAACGTGAAACATTTCTTTTAGCCTTTTCGCATGAAAATAGGGTCCAAAATCATGCGTTTTCGTTCAGCAGTGGAAGTAGGAGGCGCGCTCTACAATAGGCAAGGGTTTTCAAGTCTGCAAGTACGTTTTAAACTGAGTTCCATGAACATTGTCCAAAATCATGTTTTAACCAAAATCCACAATGCCACCAGTTCAGCATATGAGAGGAGACACTGTTTGAGTGTAACAAACGTGAAACATTTCTTTTAGCCTTTTCGCATGAAAACAGGGTCCAAAATCATGGGTTTTCGTTCAGCAGTGGAAGTAGGAGGCGCGCTCTACATTAGGCAAGGGTTTTCAAGTCTGCAAGTACATTTTAAGCTGAGTTCCATGAACATTGTCCAAAATCATGTTTTAACCAAAATCCACAATGCGACCAGTTCAGCATATGAGAAGAGACACTGTTTGAGTGTAACAAACGTGAAACATTTCTTTTAGCCTTTTCGCATGAAAACAGGGTCCAAAATCATGGGTTTTCGTTCAGCAGTGGAAGTAGGAGGCGCTTTCTACAATAGGCAAGGGTTTTCAAGTCTGCAAGTACGTTTTAAGCTGAGTTCCATGAACATTGTCCAAAATCATGTTTTAACCAAAATCCACAATGCGACCAGTTCAGCATATGAGAAGAGACACTGTTTGAGTGTAACAAACGTGAAACATTTCTTTTAGCCTTTTCGCATGAAAACAGGGTCCAAAATCATGGGTTTTCGTTCAGCAGTGGAAGTAGGAGGCGCGCTCTACAATAGGCAAGGGTTTTCAAGTCTGCAAGTACATTTTAAGCTGAGTTCCATGAACATTGTCCAAAATCATGTTTTAACCAAAATCCACAATGCGACCAGTTCAGCATATGAGAAGAGACACTGTTTGAGTGTAACAAACGTGAAACATTTCTTTTAGCCTTTTCGCATGAAAACAGGGTCCAAAATCATGGGTTTTCGTTCAGCAGTGGAAGTAGGAGGCGCTTTCTACAATAGGCAAGGGTTTTCAAGTCTGCAAGTACGTTTTAAACTGAGTTCCATGAACATTGTCCAAAATCATGTTTTAACCAAAATCCACAATGCGACCAGTTCAGCATATGAGAGGAGACACTGTTTGAGTGTAACAAACGTGAAACATTTCTTTTAGCCTTTTCGCATGAAAACAGGGTCCAAAATCATGGGTTTTCGTTCAGCAGTGGAAGTAGGAGGCGCGCTCTACAATAGGCAAGGGTTTTCAAGTCTGCAAGTACGTTTTAAACTGAGTTCCATGAACATTGTCCAAAATCATGTTTTAACCAAAATCCACAATGCGACCAGTTCAGCATATGAGAGGAGACACTGTTTGAGTGTAACAAACGTGAAACATTTCTTTTAGCCTTTTCGCATGAAAACAGGGTCCAAAATCATGGGTTTTCGTTCAGCAGTGGAAGTAGGAGGCGCGCTCTACAATAGGCAAGGGTTTTCAAGTCTGCAAGTACGTTTTAAACTGAGTTCCATGAACATTGTCCAAAATCATGTTTTAACCAAAATCCATAATGCGACCAGTTCAGCATATGAGAGGAGACACTGTTTGAGTGTAACAAACGTGAAACATTTCTTTTAGCCTTTTCGCATGAAAACAGGGTCCAAAATCATGGGTTTTCGTTCAGCAGTGGAAGTAGGAGGCGCGCTCTACAATAGGCAAGGGTTTTCAAGTCTGCAAGTACGTTTTAAGCTGAGTTCCATGAACATTGTCCAAAATCATGTTTTAACCAAAATCCACAATGCGACCAGTTCAGCATATGAGAAGAGACACTGTTTGAGTGTAACAAACGTGAAACATTTCTTTTAGCCTTTTCGCATGAAAACAGGGTCCAAAATCATGGGTTTTCGTTCAGCAGTGGAAGTAGGAGGCGCTTTCTACAATAGGCAAGGGTTTTCAAGTCTGCAAGTACGTTTTAAACTGAGTTCCATGAACATTGTCCAAAATCATGTTTTAACCAAAATCCACAATGCGACCAGTTCAGCATATGAGAGGAGACACTGTTTGAGTGTAACAAACGTGAAACATTTCTTTTAGCCTTTTCGCATGAAAACAGGGTCCAAAATCATGGGTTTTCGTTCAGCAGTGGAAGTAGGAGGTGCGCTCTACAATAGGCAAGGGTTTTCAAGTCTGCAAGTACGTTTTAAACTGAGTTCCATGAACATTGTCCAAAATCATGTTTTAACCAAAATCCACAATGCGACCAGTTCAGCATATGAGAGGAGACACTGTTTGAGTGTAACAAACGTGAAACATTTCTTTTAGCCTTTTCGCATGAAAACAGGGTCCAAAATCATGGGTTTTCGTTCAGCAGTGGAAGTAGGAGGCGCGCTCTACAATAGGCAAGGGTTTTCAAGTCTGCAAGTACGTTTTAAGCTGAGTTCCATGAACATTGTCCAAAATCATGTTTTAACCAAAATCCACAATGCGACCAGTTCAGCATATGAGAGGAGACACTGTTTGAGTGTAACAAACGTGAAACATTTCTTTTAGCCTTTTCGCATGAAAACAGGGTCCAAAATCATGGGTTTTCGTTCAGCAGTGGAAGTAGGAGGTGCGCTCTACAATAGGCAAGGGTTTTCAAGTCTGCAAGTACGTTTTAAACTGAGTTCCATGAACATTGTCCAAAATCATGTTTTAACCAAAATCCACAATGCGACCAGTTCAGCATATGAGAGGAGACACTGTTTGAGTGTAACAAACGTGAAACATTTCTTTTAGCCTTTTCGCATGAAAACAGGGTCCAAAATCATGGGTTTTCGTTCAGCAGTGGAAGTAGGAGGCGCGCTCTACAATAGGCAAGGGTTTTCAAGTCTGCAAGTACGTTTTAAGCTGAGTTCCATGAACATTGTCCAAAATCATGTTTTAACCAAAATCCACAATGCGACCAGTTCAGCATATGAGAAGAGACACTGTTTGAGTGTAACAAACGTGAAACATTTCTTTTAGCCTTTTCGCATGAAAACAGGGTCCAAAATCATGGGTTTTCGTTCAGCAGTGGAAGTAGGAGGTGCGCTCTACAATAGGCAAGGGTTTTCAAGTCTGCAAGTACGTTTTAAACTGAGTTCCATGAACATTGTCCAAAATCATGTTTTAACCAAAATCCACAATGCGACCAGTTCAGCATATGAGAGGAGACACTGTTTGAGTGTAACAAACGTGAAACATTTCTTTTAGCCTTTTCGCATGAAAACAGGGTCCAAAATCATGGGTTTTCGTTCAGCAGTGGAAGTAGGAGGCGCGCTCTACAATAGGCAAGGGTTTTCAAGTCTGCAAGTACGTTTTAAGCTGAGTTCCATGAACATTGTCCAAAATCATGTTTTAACCAAAATCCACAATGCGACCAGTTCAGCATATGAGAAGAGACACTGTTTGAGTGTAACAAACGTGAAACATTTCTTTTAGCCTTTTCGCATGAAAACAGGGTCCAAAGTCATGGGTTTTCGTTCAGCAGTGGAAGTAGGAGGCGCTTTCTACAATAGGCAAGGGTTTTCAAGTCTGCAAGTACGTTTTAAACTGAGTTCCATGAACATTGTCCAAAATCATGTTTTAACCAAAATCCACAATGCGACCAGTTCAGCATATGAGAGGAGACACTGTTTGAGTGTAACAAACGTGAAACATTTCTTTTAGCCTTTTCGCATGAAAACAGGGTCCAAAATCATGGGTTTTCGTTCAGCAGTGGAAGTAGGAGGTGCGCTCTACAATAGGCAAGGGTTTTCAAGTCTGCAAGTACGTTTTAAACTGAGTTCCATGAACATTGTCCAAAATCATGTTTTAACCAAAATCCACAATGCGACCAGTTCAGCATATGAGAGGAGACACTGTTTGAGTGTAACAAACGTGAAACATTTCTTTTAGCCTTTTCGCATGAAAACAGGGTCCAAAATCATGGGTTTTCGTTCAGCAGTGGAAGTAGGAGGCGCGCTCTACAATAGGCAAGGGTTTTCAAGTCTGCAAGTACGTTTTAAACCGAGTTCCATGAACATTGTCCAAAATCATGTTTTAACCAAAATCCACAATGCGACCAGTTCAGCATATGAGAGGAGACACTGTTTGAGTGTAACAAACGTGAAACATTTCTTTTAGCCTTTTCGCATGAAAACAGGGTCCAAAATCATGGGTTTTCGTTCAGCAGTGGAAGTAGGAGGCGCGCTCTACAATAGGCAAGGGTTTTCAAGTCTGCAAGTACGTTTTAAACCGAGTTCCATGAACATTGTCCAAAATCATGTTTTAACCAAAATCCACAATGCGACCAGTTCAGCATATGAGAGGAGACACTGTTTGAGTGTAACAAACGTGAAACATTTCTTTTAGCCTTTTCGCATGAAAACAGGGTCCAAAATCATGGGTTTTCGTTCAGCAGTGGAAGTAGGAGGCGCGCTCTACAATAGGCAAGGGTTTTCAAGTCTGCAAGTACGTTTTAAGCTGAGTTCCATGAACATTGTCCAAAATCATGTTTTAACCAAAATCCACAATGCGACCAGTTCAGCATATGAGAGGAGACACTGTTTGAGTGTAACAAACGTGAAACATTTCTTTTAGCCTTTTCGCATGAAAACAGGGTCCAAAATCATGCGTTTTCGTTCAGCAGTGGAAGTAGGAGGCGCGCTCTACAATAGGCAAGGGTTTTCAAGTCTGCAAGTACGTTTTAAGCTGAGTTCCATGAACATTGTCCAAAATCATGTTTTAACCAAAATCCACAATGCGACCAGTTCAGCATATGAGAAGAGACACTGTTTGAGTGTAACAAACGTGAAACATTTCTTTTAGCCTTTTCGCATGAAAACAGGGTCCAAAATCATGGGTTTTCGTTCAGCAGTGGAAGTAGGAGGCGCGCTCTACAATAGGCAAGGGTTTTCAAGTCTGCAAGTACGTTTTAAACTGAGTTCCATGAACATTGTCCAAAATCATGTTTTAACCAAAATCCACAATGCGACCAGTTCAGCATATGAGAGGAGACACTGTTTGATTGTAACAAACGTGAAACATTTCTTTTAGCCTTTTCGCATGAAAACAGGGTCCAAAATCATGCGTTTTCGTTCAGCAGTGGAAGTAGGAGGCGCGCTCTACAATAGGCAAGGGTTTTCAAGTCTGCAAGTACGTTTTAAACTGAGTTCCATGAACATTGTCCAAAATCATGTTTTAACCAAAATCCACAATGCAACCAGTTCAGCATATGAGAGGAGACACTGTTTGAGTGTAACAAACGTGAAACATTTCTTTTAGCCTTTTCGCATGAAAACAGGGTCCAAAATCATGCGTTTTCGTTCAGCAGTGGAAGTAGGAGGCGCGCTCTACAATAGGCAAGGGTTTTCAAGTCTGCAAGTACGTTTTAAACCGAGTTCCATGAACATTGTCCAAAATCATGTTTTAACCAAAATCCACAATGCGACCAGTTCAGCATATGAGAGGAGACACTGTTTGAGTGTAACAAACGTGAAACATTTCTTTTAGCCTTTTCGTATGAAAACAGGGTCCAAAATCATGCGTTTTCGTTCAGCAGTGGAAGTAGGAGGCGCGCTCTACAATAGGCAAGGGTTTTCAAGTCTGCAAGTACGTTTTAAGCTGAGTTCCATGAACATTGTCCAAAATCATGTTTTAACCAAAATCCACAATGCGACCAGTTCAGCATATGAGAAGAGACACTGTTTGAGTGTAACAAACGTGAAACATTTCTTTTAGCCTTTTCGCATGAAAACAGGGTCCAAAATCATGGGTTTTCGTTCAGCAGTGGAAGTAGGAGGCGCGCTCTACAATAGGCAAGGGTTTTCAAGTCTGCAAGTACGTTTTAAACTGAGTTCCATGAACATTGTCCAAAATCATGTTTTAACCAAAATCCACAATGCGACCAGTTCAGCATATGAGAGGAGACACTGTTTGATTGTAACAAACGTGAAACATTTCTTTTAGCCTTTTCGCATGAAAACAGGGTCCAAAATCATGCGTTTTCGTTCAGCAGTGGAAGTAGGAGGCGCGCTCTACAATAGGCAAGGGTTTTCAAGTCTGCAAGTACGTTTTAAACTGAGTTCCATGAACATTGTCCAAAATCATGTTTTAACCAAAATCCACAATGCAACCAGTTCAGCATATGAGAGGAGACACTGTTTGAGTGTAACAAACGTGAAACATTTCTTTTAGCCTTTTCGCATGAAAACAGGGTCCAAAATCATGGGTTTTCGTTCAGCAGTGGAAGTAGGAGGCGCGCTCTACAATAGGCAAGGGTTTTCAAGTCTGCAAGTACGTTTTAAACTGAGTTCCATGAACATTGTCCAAAATCATGTTTTAACCAAAATCCACAATGCGACCAGTTCAGCATATGAGAGGAGACACTGTTTGAGTGTAACAAACGTGAAACATTTCTTTTAGCCTTTTCGCATGAAAACAGGGTCCAAAATCATGGGTTTTCGTTCAGCAGTGGAAGTAGGAGGCGCGCTCTACAATAGGCAAGGGTTTTCAAGTCTGCAAGTACGTTTTAAACTGAGTTCCATGAACATTGTCCAAAATCATGTTTTAACCAAAATCCATAATGCGACCAGTTCAGCATATGAGAGGAGACACTGAGTGTAACAAACGTGAAACATTTCTTTTAGCCTTTTCGCATGAAAACAGGGTCCAAAATCATGGGTTTTCGTTCAGCAGTGGAAGTAGGAGGCGCGCTCTACAATAGGCAAGGGTTTTCAAGTCTGCAAGTACGTTTTAAGCTAATTTTCCATGAACATTGTCCAAAATCATGTTTTAACCAAAATCCACAATGCGACCAGTTCAGCATATGAGAAGAGACACTGTTTGAGTGTAACAAACGTGAAACATTTCTTTTAGCCTTTTCGCATGAAAACAGGGTCCAAAATCATGGGTTTTCGTTCAGCAGTGGAAGTAGGAGGCGCGCTCTACAATAGGCAAGGGTTTTCAAGTCTGCAAGTACGTTTTAAACCGAGTTCCATGAACATTGTCCAAAATCATGTTTTAACCAAAATCCACAATGCGACCAGTTCAGCATATGAGAGGAGACACTGTTTGAGTGTAACAAACGTGAAACATTTCTTTTAGCCTTTTCGCATGAAAACAGGGTCCAAAATCATGGGTTTTCGTTCAGCAGTGGAAGTAGGAGGCGCGCTCTACAATAGGCAAGGGTTTTCAAGTCTGCAAGTACGTTTTAAGCTGAGTTCCATGAACATTGTCCAAAATCATGTTTTAACCAAAATCCACAATGCGACCAGTTCAGCATATGAGAGGAGACACTGTTTGAGTGTAACAAACGTGAAACATTTCTTTTAGCCTTTTCGCATGAAAACAGGGTCCAAAATCATGCGTTTTCGTTCAGCAGTGGAAGTAGGAGGCGCGCTCTACAATAGGCAAGGGTTTTCAAGTCTGCAAGTACGTTTTAAGCTGAGTTCCATGAACATTGTCCAAAATCATGTTTTAACCAAAATCCACAATGCGACCAGTTCAGCATATGAGAAGAGACACTGTTTGAGTGTAACAAACGTGAAACATTTCTTTTAGCCTTTTCGCATGAAAACAGGGTCCAAAATCATGGGTTTTCGTTCAGCAGTGGAAGTAGGAGGCGCGCTCTACAATAGGCAAGGGTTTTCAAGTCTGCAAGTACGTTTTAAACTGAGTTCCATGAACATTGTCCAAAATCATGTTTTAACCAAAATCCACAATGCAACCAGTTCAGCATATGAGAGGAGACACTGTTTGAGTGTAACAAATGTGAAACATTTCTTTTAGCCTTTTCGCATGAAAACAGGGTCCAAAATCATGCGTTTTCGTTCAGCAGTGGAAGTAGGAGGCGCGCTCTACAATAGGCAAGGGTTTTCAAGTCTGCAAGTACGTTTTAAACTGAGTTCCATGAACATTGTCCAAAATCATGTTTTAACCAAAATCCACAATGCGACCAGTTCAGCATATGAGAGGAGACACTGTTTGATTGTAACAAACGTGAAACATTTCTTTTAGCCTTTTCGCATGAAAACAGGGTCCAAAATCATGCGTTTTCGTTCAGCAGTGGAAGTAGGAGGCGCGCTCTACAATAGGCAAGGGTTTTCAAGTCTGCAAGTACGTTTTAAACTGAGTTCCATGAACATTGTCCAAAATCATGTTTTAACCAAAATCCACAATGCAACCAGTTCAGCATATGAGAGGAGACACTGTTTGAGTGTAACAAACGTGAAACATTTCTTTTAGCCTTTTCGCATGAAAACAGGGTCCAAAATCATGGGTTTTCGTTCAGCAGTGGAAGTAGGAGGCGCTTTCTACAATAGGCAAGGGTTTTCAAGTCTGCAAGTACGTTTTAAGCTGAGTTCCATGAACATTGTCCAAAATCATGTTTTAACCAAAATCCACAATGCGACCAGTTCAGCATATGAGAGGAGACACTGTTTGAGTGTAACAAACGTGAAACATTTCTTTTAGCCTTTTCGCATGAAAATAGGGTCCAAAATCATGCGTTTTCGTTCAGCAGTGGAAGTAGGAGGCGCGCTCTACAATAGGCAAGGGTTTTCAAGTCTGCAAGTACGTTTTAAACTGAGTTCCATGAACATTGTCCAAAATCATGTTTTAACCAAAATCCACAATGCGACCAGTTCAGCATATGAGAGGAGACACTGTTTGAGTGTAACAAACGTGAAACATTTCTTTTAGCCTTTTCGCATGAAAACAGGGTCCAAAATCATGGGTTTTCGTTCAGCAGTGGAAGTAGGAGGCGCGCTCTACAATAGGCAAGGGTTTTCAAGTCTGCAAGTACGTTTTAAACTGAGTTCCATGAACATTGTCCAAAATCATGTTTTAACCAAAATCCACAATGCGACCAGTTCAGCATATGAGAGGAGACACTGTTTGAGTGTAACAAACGTGAAACATTTCTTTTAGCCTTTTCGCATGAAAACAGGGTCCAAAATCATGGGTTTTCGTTCAGCAGTGGAAGTAGGAGGCGCGCTCTACAATAGGCAAGGGTTTTCAAGTCTGCAAGTACGTTTTAAACTGAGTTCCATGAACATTGTCCAAAATCATGTTTTAACCAAAATCCATAATGCGACCAGTTCAGCATATGAGAGGAGACACTGAGTGTAACAAACGTGAAACATTTCTTTTAGCCTTTTCGCATGAAAACAGGGTCCAAAATCATGGGTTTTCGTTCAGCAGTGGAAGTAGGAGGCGCGCTCTACAATAGGCAAGGGTTTTCAAGTCTGCAAGTACGTTTTAAGCTGAGTTCCATGAACATTGTCCAAAATCATGTTTTAACCAAAATCCACAATGCGACCAGTTCAGCATATGAGAAGAGACACTGTTTGAGTGTAACAAACGTGAAACATTTCTTTTAGCCTTTTCGCATGAAAACAGGGTCCAAAATCATGGGGTTTCGTTCAGCAGTGGAAGTAGGAGGCGCTTTCTACAATAGGCAAGGGTTTTCAAGTCTGCAAGTACGTTTTAAACTGAGTTCCATGAACATTGTCCAAAATCATGTTTTAACCAAAATCCACAATGCGACCAGTTCAGCATATGAGAGGAGACACTGTTCGAGTGTAACAAACGTGAAACATTTCTTTTAGCCTTTTCGCATGAAAACAGGGTCCAAAATCATGGGTTTTCGTTCAGCAGTGGAAGTAGGAGGTGCGCTCTACAATAGGCAAGGGTTTTCAAGTCTGCAAGTACGTTTTAAACTGAGTTCCATGAACATTGTCCAAAATCATGTTTTAACCAAAATCCACAATGCGACCAGTTCAGCATATGAGAGGAGACACTGTTTGAGTGTAACAAACGTGAAACATTTCTTTTAGCCTTTTCGCATGAAAACAGGGTCCAAAATCATGGGTTTTCGTTCAGCAGTGGAAGTAGGAGGCGCGCTCTACAATAGGCAAGGGTTTTCAAGTCTGCAAGTACGTTTTAAACTGAGTTCCATGAACATTGTCCAAAATCATGTTTTAACCAAAATCCACAATGCGACCAGTTCAGCATATGAGAGGAGACACTGTTTGAGTGTAACAAACGTGAAACATTTCTTTTAGCCTTTTCGCATGAAAACAGGGTCCAAAATCATGGGTTTTCGTTCAGCAGTGGAAGTAGGAGGCGCGCTCTACAATAGGCAAGGGTTTTCAAGTCTGCAAGTACGTTTTAAACTGAGTTCCATGAACATTGTCCAAAATCATGTTTTAACCAAAATCCACAATGCGACCAGTTCAGCATATGAGAGGAGACACTGTTTGAGTGTAACAAACGTGAAACATTTCTTTTAGCCTTTTCGCATGAAAACAGGGTCCAAAATCATGGGTTTTCGTTCAGCAGTGGAAGTAGGAGGCGCGCTCTACAATAGGCAAGGGTTTTCAAGTCTGCAAGTACGTTTTAAACTGAGTTCCATGAACATTGTCCAAAATCATGTTTTAACCAAAATCCACAATGCGACCAGTTCAGCATATGAGAGGAGACACTGTTTGAGTGTAACAAACGTGAAACATTTCTTTTAGCCTTTTCGCATGAAAACAGGGTCCAAAATCATGGGTTTTCGTTCAGCAGTGGAAGTAGGAGGCGCGCTCTACAATAGGCAAGGGTTTTCAAGTCTGCAAGTACGTTTTAAACTGAGTTCCATGAACATTGTCCAAAATCATGTTTTAACCAAAATCCACAATGCGACCAGTTCAGCATATGAGAGGAGACACTGTTTGAGTGTAACAAACGTGAAACATTTCTTTTAGCCTTTTCGCATGAAAACAGGGTCCAAAATCATGGGTTTTCGTTCAGCAGTGGAAGTAGGAGGCGCGCTCTACAATAGGCAAGGGTTTTCAAGTCTGCAAGTACGTTTTAAACTGAGTTCCATGAACATTGTCCAAAATCATGTTTTAACCAAAATCCATAATGCGACCAGTTCAGCATATGAGAGGAGACACTGAGTGTAACAAACGTGAAACATTTCTTTTAGCCTTTTCGCATGAAAACAGGGTCCAAAATCATGGGTTTTCGTTCAGCAGTGGAAGTAGGAGGCGCGCTCTACAATAGGCAAGGGTTTTCAAGTCTGCAAGTACGTTTTAAGCTGAGTTCCATGAACATTGTCCAAAATCATGTTTTAACCAAAATCCACAATGCGACCAGTTCAGCATATGAGAAGAGACACTGTTTGAGTGTAACAAACGTGAAACATTTCTTTTAGCCTTTTCGCATGAAAACAGGGTCCAAAATCATGGGGTTTCGTTCAGCAGTGGAAGTAGGAGGCGCTTTCTACAATAGGCAAGGGTTTTCAAGTCTGCAAGTACGTTTTAAACTGAGTTCCATGAACATTGTCCAAAATCATGTTTTAACCAAAATCCACAATGCGACCAGTTCAGCATATGAGAGGAGACACTGTTTGAGTGTAACAAACGTGAAACATTTCTTTTAGCCTTTTCGCATGAAAACAGGGTCCAAAATCATGGGTTTTCGTTCAGCAGTGGAAGTAGGAGGTGCGCTCTACAATAGGCAAGGGTTTTCAAGTCTGCAAGTACGTTTTAAACTGAGTTCCATGAACATTGTCCAAAATCATGTTTTAACCAAAATCCACAATGCGACCAGTTCAGCATATGAGAGGAGACACTGTTTGAGTGTAACAAACGTGAAACATTTCTTTTAGCCTTTTCGCATGAAAACAGGGTCCAAAATCATGGGTTTTCGTTCAGCAGTGGAAGTAGGAGGCGCGCTCTACAATAGGCAAGGGTTTTCAAGTCTGCAAGTACGTTTTAAACTGAGTTCCATGAACATTGTCCAAAATCATGTTTTAACCAAAATCCACAATGCGACCAGTTCAGCATATGAGAGGAGACACTGTTTGAGTGTAACAAACGTGAAACATTTCTTTTAGCCTTTTCGCATGAAAACAGGGTCCAAAATCATGGGTTTTCGTTCAGCAGTGGAAGTAGGAGGCGCGCTCTACAATAGGCAAGGGTTTTCAAGTCTGCAAGTACGTTTTAAACTGAGTTCCATGAACATTGTCCAAAATCATGTTTTAACCAAAATCCACAATGCGACCAGTTCAGCATATGAGAGGAGACACTGTTTGAGTGTAACAAACGTGAAACATTTCTTTTAGCCTTTTCGCATGAAAACAGGGTCCAAAATCATGGGTTTTCGTTCAGCAGTGGAAGTAGGAGGCGCGCTCTACAATAGGCAAGGGTTTTCAAGTCTGCAAGTACGTTTTAAACTGAGTTCCATGAACATTGTCCAAAATCATGTTTTAACCAAAATCCACAATGCGACCAGTTCAGCATATGAGAGGAGACACTGTTTGAGTGTAACAAACGTGAAACATTTCTTTTAGCCTTTTCGCATGAAAATAGGGTCCAAAATCATGCGTTTTCGTTCAGCAGTGGAAGTAGGAGGCGCGCTCTACAATAGGCAAGGGTTTTCAAGTCTGCAAGTACGTTTTAAACTGAGTTCCATGAACATTGTCCAAAATCATGTTTTAACCAAAATCCACAATGCGACCAGTTCAGCATATGAGAAGAGACACTGTTTGAGTGTAACAAACGTGAAACATTTCTTTTAGCCTTTTCGCATGAAAACAGGGTCCAAAATCATGGGTTTTCGTTCAGCAGTGGAAGTAGGAGGCGCGCTCTACAATAGGCAAGGGTTTTCAAGTCTGCAAGTACATTTTAAGCTGAGTTCCATGAACATTGTCCAAAATCATGTTTTAACCAAAATCCACAATGCGACCAGTTCAGCATATGAGAAGAGACACTGTTTGAGTGTAACAAACGTGAAACATTTCTTTTAGCCTTTTCGCATGAAAACAGGGTCCAAAATCATGGGTTTTCGTTCAGCAGTGGAAGTAGGAGGCGCTTTCTACAATAGGCAAGGGTTTTCAAGTCTGCAAGTACGTTTTAAGCTGAGTTCCATGAACATTGTCCAAAATCATGTTTTAACCAAAATCCACAATGCGACCAGTTCAGCATATGAGAGGAGACACTGTTTGAGTGTAACAAACGTGAAACATTTCTTTTAGCCTTTTCGCATGAAAATAGGGTCCAAAATCATACGTTTTCGTTCAGCAGTGGAAGTAGGAGGCGCGCTCTACAATAGGCAAGGGTTTTCAAGTCTGCAAGTACGTTTTAAACTGAGTTCCATGAACATTGTCCAAAATCATGTTTTAACCAAAATCCACAATGCGACCAGTTCAGCATATGAGAGGAGACACTGTTTGAGTGTAACAAACGTGAAACATTTATTTTAGCCTTTTCGCATGAAAACAGGGTCCAAAATCATGGGTTTTCGTTCAGCAGTGGAAGTAGGAGGCGCGCTCTACAATAGGCAAGGGTTTTCAAGTCTGCAAGTACGTTTTAAACTGAGTTCCATGAACATTGTCCAAAATCATGTTTTAACCAAAATCCACAATGCGACCAGTTCAGCATATGAGAGGAGACACTGTTTGAGTGTAACAAACGTGAAACATTTCTTTTAGCCTTTTCGCATGAAAACAGGGTCCAAAATCATGGGTTTTCGTTCAGCAGTGGAAGTAGGAGGCGCGCTCTACAATAGGCAAGGGTTTTCAAGTCTGCAAGTACGTTTTAAACTGAGTTCCATGAACATTGTCCAAAATCATGTTTTAACCAAAATCCATAATGCGACCAGTTCAGCATATGAGAGGAGACACTGTTTGAGTGTAACAAACGTGAAACATTTCTTTTAGCCTTTTCGCATGAAAACAGGGTCCAAAATCATGGGTTTTCGTTCAGCAGTGGAAGTAGGAGGCGCGCTCTACAATAGGCAAGGGTTTTCAAGTCTGCAAGTACGTTTTAAGCTGAGTTCCATGAACATTGTCCAAAATCATGTTTTAACCAAAATCCACAATGCGACCAGTTCAGCATATGAGAAGAGACACTGTTTGAGTGTAACAAACGTGAAACATTTCTTTTAGCCTTTTCGCATGAAAACAGGGTCCAAAATCATGGGTTTTCGTTCAGCAGTGGAAGTAGGAGGCGCTTTCTACAATAGGCAAGGGTTTTCAAGTCTGCAAGTACGTTTTAAACTGAGTTCCATGAACATTGTCCAAAATCATGTTTTAACCAAAATCCACAATGCGACCAGTTCAGCATATGAGAGGAGACACTGTTTGAGTGTAACAAACGTGAAACATTTCTTTTAGCCTTTTCGCATGAAAACAGGGTCCAAAATCATGGGTTTTCGTTCAGCAGTGGAAGTAGGAGGTGCGCTCTACAATAGGCAAGGGTTTTCAAGTCTGCAAGTACGTTTTAAACTGAGTTCCATGAACATTGTCCAAAATCATGTTTTAACCAAAATCCACAATGCGACCAGTTCAGCATATGAGAGGAGACACTGTTTGAGTGTAACAAACGTGAAACATTTCTTTTAGCCTTTTCGCATGAAAACAGGGTCCAAAATCATGGGTTTTCGTTCAGCAGTGGAAGTAGGAGGCGCGCTCTACAATAGGCAAGGGTTTTCAAGTCTGCAAGTACGTTTTAAGCTGAGTTCCATGAACATTGTCCAAAATCATGTTTTAACCAAAATCCACAATGCGACCAGTTCAGCATATGAGAAGAGACACTGTTTGAGTGTAACAAACGTGAAACATTTCTTTTAGCCTTTTCGCATGAAAACAGGGTCCAAAGTCATGGGTTTTCGTTCAGCAGTGGAAGTAGGAGGCGCTTTCTACAATAGGCAAGGGTTTTCAAGTCTGCAAGTACGTTTTAAACTGAGTTCCATGAACATTGTCCAAAATCATGTTTTAACCAAAATCCACAATGCGACCAGTTCAGCATATGAGAGGAGACACTGTTTGAGTGTAACAAACGTGAAACATTTCTTTTAGCCTTTTCGCATGAAAACAGGGTCCAAAATCATGGGTTTTCGTTCAGCAGTGGAAGTAGGAGGTGCGCTCTACAATAGGCAAGGGTTTTCAAGTCTGCAAGTACGTTTTAAACTGAGTTCCATGAACATTGTCCAAAATCATGTTTTAACCAAAATCCACAATGCGACCAGTTCAGCATATGAGAGGAGACACTGTTTGAGTGTAACAAACGTGAAACATTTCTTTTAGCCTTTTCGCATGAAAACAGGGTCCAAAATCATGGGTTTTCGTTCAGCAGTGGAAGTAGGAGGCGCGCTCTACAATAGGCAAGGGTTTTCAAGTCTGCAAGTACGTTTTAAGCTGAGTTCCATGAACATTGTCCAAAATCATGTTTTAACCAAAATCCACAATGCGACCAGTTCAGCATATGAGAAGAGACACTGTTTGAGTGTAACAAACGTGAAACATTTCTTTTAGCCTTTTCGCATGAAAACAGGGTCCAAAATCATGGGTTTTCGTTCAGCAGTGGAAGTAGGAGGTGCGCTCTACAATAGGCAAGGGTTTTCAAGTCTGCAAGTACGTTTTAAACTGAGTTCCATGAACATTGTCCAAAATCATGTTTTAACCAAAATCCACAATGCGACCAGTTCAGCATATGAGAGGAGACACTGTTTGAGTGTAACAAACGTGAAACATTTCTTTTAGCCTTTTCGCATGAAAACAGGGTCCAAAATCATGGGTTTTCGTTCAGCAGTGGAAGTAGGAGGCGCGCTCTACAATAGGCAAGGGTTTTCAAGTCTGCAAGTACGTTTTAAACTGAGTTCCATGAACATTGTCCAAAATCATGTTTTAACCAAAATCCACAATGCGACCAGTTCAGCATATGAGAGGAGACACTGTTTGAGTGTAACAAACGTGAAACATTTCTTTTAGCCTTTTCGCATGAAAACAGGGTCCAAAATCATGGGTTTTCGTTCAGCAGTGGAAGTAGGAGGCGCGCTCTACAATAGGCAAGGGTTTTCAAGTCTGCAAGTACGTTTTAAACTGAGTTCCATGAACATTGTCCAAAATCATGTTTTAACCAAAATCCACAATGCGACCAGTTCAGCATATGAGAGGAGACACTGTTTGAGTGTAACAAACGTGAAACATTTCTTTTAGCCTTTTCGCATGAAAACAGGGTCCAAAATCATGGGTTTTCGTTCAGCAGTGGAAGTAGGAGGCGCGCTCTACAATAGGCAAGGGTTTTCAAGTCTGCAAGTACATTTTAAGCTGAGTTCCATGAACATTGTCCAAAATCATGTTTTAACCAAAATCCACAATGCGACCAGTTCAGCATATGAGAAGAGACACTGTTTGAGTGTAACAAACGTGAAACATTTCTTTTAGCCTTTTCGCATGAAAACAGGGTCCAAAATCATGGGTTTTCGTTCAGCAGTGGAAGTAGGAGGCGCTTTCTACAATAGGCAAGGGTTTTCAAGTCTGCAAGTACGTTTTAAGCTGAGTTCCATGAACATTGTCCAAAATCATGTTTTAACCAAAATCCACAATGCGACCAGTTCAGCATATGAGAGGAGACACTGTTTGAGTGTAACAAACGTGAAACATTTCTTTTAGCCTTTTCGCATGAAAACAGGGTCCAAAATCATGGGTTTTCGTTCAGCAGTGGAAGTAGGAGGCGCGCTCTACAATAGGCAAGGGTTTTCAAGTCTGCAAGTACGTTTTAAACTGAGTTCCATGAACATTGTCCAAAATCATGTTTTAACCAAAATCCACAATGCGACCAGTTCAGCATATGAGAGGAGACACTGTTTGAGTGTAACAAACGTGAAACATTTCTTTTAGCCTTTTCGCATGAAAACAGGGTCCAAAATCATGGGTTTTCGTTCAGCAGTGGAAGTAGGAGGCGCGCTCTACAATAGGCAAGGGTTTTCAAGTCTGCAAGTACGTTTTAAACTGAGTTCCATGAACATTGTCCAAAATCATGTTTTAACCAAAATCCACAATGCGACCAGTTCAGCATATGAGAGGAGACACTGTTTGAGTGTAACAAACGTGAAACATTTCTTTTAGCCTTTTCGCATGAAAACAGGGTCCAAAATCATGGGTTTTCGTTCAGCAGTGGAAGTAGGAGGCGCGCTCTACAATAGGCAAGGGTTTTCAAGTCTGCAAGTACGTTTTAAACTGAGTTCCATGAACATTGTCCAAAATCATGTTTTAACCAAAATCCACAATGCGACCAGTTCAGCATATGAGAGGAGACACTGTTTGAGTGTAACAAACGTGAAACATTTCTTTTAGCCTTTTCGCATGAAAACAGGGTCCAAAATCATGGGTTTTCGTTCAGCAGTGGAAGTAGGAGGCGCGCTCTACAATAGGCAAGGGTTTTCAAGTCTGCAAGTACGTTTTAAACTGAGTTCCATGAACATTGTCCAAAATCATGTTTTAACCAAAATCCATAATGCGACCAGTTCAGCATATGAGAGGAGACACTGAGTGTAACAAACGTGAAACATTTCTTTTAGCCTTTTCGCATGAAAACAGGGTCCAAAATCATGGGTTTTCGTTCAGCAGTGGAAGTAGGAGGCGCGCTCTACAATAGGCAAGGGTTTTCAAGTCTGCAAGTACGTTTTAAGCTGAGTTCCATGAACATTGTCCAAAATCATGTTTTAACCAAAATCCACAATGCGACCAGTTCAGCATATGAGAAGAGACACTGTTTGAGTGTAACAAACGTGAAACATTTCTTTTAGCCTTTTCGCATGAAAACAGGGTCCAAAATCATGGGGTTTCGTTCAGCAGTGGAAGTAGGAGGCGCTTTCTACAATAGGCAAGGGTTTTCAAGTCTGCAAGTACGTTTTAAACTGAGTTCCATGAACATTGTCCAAAATCATGTTTTAACCAAAATCCACAATGCGACCAGTTCAGCATATGAGAGGAGACACTGTTTGAGTGTAACAAACGTGAAACATTTCTTTTAGCCTTTTCGCATGAAAACAGGGTCCAAAATCATGGGTTTTCGTTCAGCAGTGGAAGTAGGAGGTGCGCTCTACAATAGGCAAGGGTTTTCAAGTCTGCAAGTACGTTTTAAACTGAGTTCCATGAACATTGTCCAAAATCATGTTTTAACCAAAATCCACAATGCGACCAGTTCAGCATATGAGAGGAGACACTGTTTGAGTGTAACAAACGTGAAACATTTCTTTTAGCCTTTTCGCATGAAAACAGGGTCCAAAATCATGGGTTTTCGTTCAGCAGTGGAAGTAGGAGGCGCGCTCTACAATAGGCAAGGGTTTTCAAGTCTGCAAGTACGTTTTAAACTGAGTTCCATGAACATTGTCCAAAATCATGTTTTAACCAAAATCCACAATGCGACCAGTTCAGCATATGAGAGGAGACACTGTTTGAGTGTAACAAACGTGAAACATTTCTTTTAGCCTTTTCGCATGAAAACAGGGTCCAAAATCATGGGTTTTCGTTCAGCAGTGGAAGTAGGAGGCGCGCTCTACAATAGGCAAGGGTTTTCAAGTCTGCAAGTACGTTTTAAACTGAGTTCCATGAACATTGTCCAAAATCATGTTTTAACCAAAATCCACAATGCGACCAGTTCAGCATATGAGAGGAGACACTGTTTGAGTGTAACAAACGTGAAACATTTCTTTTAGCCTTTTCGCATGAAAACAGGGTCCAAAATCATGGGTTTTCGTTCAGCAGTGGAAGTAGGAGGCGCGCTCTACAATAGGCAAGGGTTTTCAAGTCTGCAAGTACGTTTTAAACTGAGTTCCATGAACATTGTCCAAAATCATGTTTTAACCAAAATCCACAATGCGACCAGTTCAGCATATGAGAGGAGACACTGTTTGAGTGTAACAAACGTGAAACATTTCTTTTAGCCTTTTCGCATGAAAATAGGGTCCAAAATCATGCGTTTTCGTTCAGCAGTGGAAGTAGGAGGCGCGCTCTACAATAGGCAAGGGTTTTCAAGTCTGCAAGTACGTTTTAAACTGAGTTCCATGAACATTGTCCAAAATCATGTTTTAACCAAAATCCACAATGCGACCAGTTCAGCATATGAGAAGAGACACTGTTTGAGTGTAACAAACGTGAAACATTTCTTTTAGCCTTTTCGCATGAAAACAGGGTCCAAAATCATGGGTTTTCGTTCAGCAGTGGAAGTAGGAGGCGCGCTCTACAATAGGCAAGGGTTTTCAAGTCTGCAAGTACATTTTAAGCTGAGTTCCATGAACATTGTCCAAAATCATGTTTTAACCAAAATCCACAATGCGACCAGTTCAGCATATGAGAAGAGACACTGTTTGAGTGTAACAAACGTGAAACATTTCTTTTAGCCTTTTCGCATGAAAACAGGGTCCAAAATCATGGGTTTTCGTTCAGCAGTGGAAGTAGGAGGCGCTTTCTACAATAGGCAAGGGTTTTCAAGTCTGCAAGTACGTTTTAAGCTGAGTTCCATGAACATTGTCCAAAATCATGTTTTAACCAAAATCCACAATGCGACCAGTTCAGCATATGAGAGGAGACACTGTTTGAGTGTAACAAACGTGAAACATTTCTTTTAGCCTTTTCGCATGAAAATAGGGTCCAAAATCATACGTTTTCGTTCAGCAGTGGAAGTAGGAGGCGCGCTCTACAATAGGCAAGGGTTTTCAAGTCTGCAAGTACGTTTTAAACTGAGTTCCATGAACATTGTCCAAAATCATGTTTTAACCAAAATCCACAATGCGACCAGTTCAGCATATGAGAGGAGACACTGTTTGAGTGTAACAAACGTGAAACATTTCTTTTAGCCTTTTCGCATGAAAACAGGGTCCAAAATCATGGGTTTTCGTTCAGCAGTGGAAGTAGGAGGCGCGCTCTACAATAGGCAAGGGTTTTCAAGTCTGCAAGTACGTTTTAAACTGAGTTCCATGAACATTGTCCAAAATCATGTTTTAACCAAAATCCACAATGCGACCAGTTCAGCATATGAGAGGAGACACTGTTTGAGTGTAACAAACGTGAAACATTTCTTTTAGCCTTTTCGCATGAAAACAGGGTCCAAAATCATGGGTTTTCGTTCAGCAGTGGAAGTAGGAGGCGCGCTCTACAATAGGCAAGGGTTTTCAAGTCTGCAAGTACGTTTTAAACTGAGTTCCATGAACATTGTCCAAAATCATGTTTTAACCAAAATCCATAATGCGACCAGTTCAGCATATGAGAGGAGACACTGTTTGAGTGTAACAAACGTGAAACATTTCTTTTAGCCTTTTCGCATGAAAACAGGGTCCAAAATCATGGGTTTTCGTTCAGCAGTGGAAGTAGGAGGCGCGCTCTACAATAGGCAAGGGTTTTCAAGTCTGCAAGTACGTTTTAAGCTGAGTTCCATGAACATTGTCCAAAATCATGTTTTAACCAAAATCCACAATGCGACCAGTTCAGCATATGAGAAGAGACACTGTTTGAGTGTAACAAACGTGAAACATTTCTTTTAGCCTTTTCGCATGAAAACAGGGTCCAAAATCATGGGTTTTCGTTCAGCAGTGGAAGTAGGAGGCGCTTTCTACAATAGGCAAGGGTTTTCAAGTCTGCAAGTACGTTTTAAACTGAGTTCCATGAACATTGTCCAAAATCATGTTTTAACCAAAATCCACAATGCGACCAGTTCAGCATATGAGAGGAGACACTGTTTGAGTGTAACAAACGTGAAACATTTCTTTTAGCCTTTTCGCATGAAAACAGGGTCCAAAATCATGGGTTTTCGTTCAGCAGTGGAAGTAGGAGGTGCGCTCTACAATAGGCAAGGGTTTTCAAGTCTGCAAGTACGTTTTAAACTGAGTTCCATGAACATTGTCCAAAATCATGTTTTAACCAAAATCCACAATGCGACCAGTTCAGCATATGAGAGGAGACACTGTTTGAGTGTAACAAACGTGAAACATTTCTTTTAGCCTTTTCGCATGAAAACAGGGTCCAAAATCATGGGTTTTCGTTCAGCAGTGGAAGTAGGAGGCGCGCTCTACAATAGGCAAGGGTTTTCAAGTCTGCAAGTACGTTTTAAGCTGAGTTCCATGAACATTGTCCAAAATCATGTTTTAACCAAAATCCACAATGCGACCAGTTCAGCATATGAGAAGAGACACTGTTTGAGTGTAACAAACGTGAAACATTTCTTTTAGCCTTTTCGCATGAAAACAGGGTCCAAAGTCATGGGTTTTCGTTCAGCAGTGGAAGTAGGAGGCGCTTTCTACAATAGGCAAGGGTTTTCAAGTCTGCAAGTACGTTTTAAACTGAGTTCCATGAACATTGTCCAAAATCATGTTTTAACCAAAATCCACAATGCGACCAGTTCAGCATATGAGAGGAGACACTGTTTGAGTGTAACAAACGTGAAACATTTCTTTTAGCCTTTTCGCATGAAAACAGGGTCCAAAATCATGGGTTTTTGTTCAGCAGTGGAAGTAGGAGGTGCGCTCTACAATAGGCAAGGGTTTTCAAGTCTGCAAGTACGTTTTAAACTGAGTTCCATGAACATTGTCCAAAATCATGTTTTAACCAAAATCCACAATGCGACCAGTTCAGCATATGAGAGGAGACACTGTTTGAGTGTAACAAACGTGAAACATTTCTTTTAGCCTTTTCGCATGAAAACAGGGTCCAAAATCATGGGTTTTCGTTCAGCAGTGGAAGTAGGAGGCGCGCTCTACAATAGGCAAGGGTTTTCAAGTCTGCAAGTACGTTTTAAGCTGAGTTCCATGAACATTGTCCAAAATCATGTTTTAACCAAAATCCACAATGCGACCAGTTCAGCATATGAGAAGAGACACTGTTTGAGTGTAACAAACGTGAAACATTTCTTTTAGCCTTTTCGCATGAAAACAGGGTCCAAAATCATGGGTTTTCGTTCAGCAGTGGAAGTAGGAGGTGCGCTCTACAATAGGCAAGGGTTTTCAAGTCTGCAAGTACGTTTTAAACTGAGTTCCATGAACATTGTCCAAAATCATGTTTTAACCAAAATCCACAATGCGACCAGTTCAGCATATGAGAGGAGACACTGTTTGAGTGTAACAAACGTGAAACATTTCTTTTAGCCTTTTCGCATGAAAACAGGGTCCAAAATCATGGGTTTTCGTTCAGCAGTGGAAGTAGGAGGCGCGCTCTACAATAGGCAAGGGTTTTCAAGTCTGCAAGTACGTTTTAAACTGAGTTCCATGAACATTGTCCAAAATCATGTTTTAACCAAAATCCACAATGCGACCAGTTCAGCATATGAGAGGAGACACTGTTTGAGTGTAACAAACGTGAAACATTTCTTTTAGCCTTTTCGCATGAAAACAGGGTCCAAAATCATGGGTTTTCGTTCAGCAGTGGAAGTAGGAGGCGCGCTCTACAATAGGCAAGGGTTTTCAAGTCTGCAAGTACGTTTTAAACTGAGTTCCATGAACATTGTCCAAAATCATGTTTTAACCAAAATCCACAATGCGACCAGTTCAGCATATGAGAGGAGACACTGTTTGAGTGTAACAAACGTGAAACATTTCTTTTAGCCTTTTCGCATGAAAACAGGGTCCAAAATCATGGGTTTTCGTTCAGCAGTGGAAGTAGGAGGCGCGCTCTACAATAGGCAAGGGTTTTCAAGTCTGCAAGTACATTTTAAGCTGAGTTCCATGAACATTGTCCAAAATCATGTTTTAACCAAAATCCACAATGCGACCAGTTCAGCATATGAGAAGAGACACTGTTTGAGTGTAACAAACGTGAAACATTTCTTTTAGCCTTTTCGCATGAAAACAGGGTCCAAAATCATGGGTTTTCGTTCAGCAGTGGAAGTAGGAGGCGCTTTCTACAATAGGCAAGGGTTTTCAAGTCTGCAAGTACGTTTTAAGCTGAGTTCCATGAACATTGTCCAAAATCATGTTTTAACCAAAATCCACAATGCGACCAGTTCAGCATATGAGAAGAGACACTGTTTGAGTGTAACAAACGTGAAACATTTCTTTTAGCCTTTTCGCATGAAAACAGGGTCCAAAATCATGGGTTTTCGTTCAGCAGTGGAAGTAGGAGGTGCGCTCTACAATAGGCAAGGGTTTTCAAGTCTGCAAGTACGTTTTAAACTGAGTTCCATGAACATTGTCCAAAATCATGTTTTAACCAAAATCCACAATGCGACCAGTTCAGCATATGAGAGGAGACACTGTTTGAGTGTAACAAACGTGAAACATTTCTTTTAGCCTTTTCGCATGAAAACAGGGTCCAAAATCATGGGTTTTCGTTCAGCAGTGGAAGTAGGAGGCGCGCTCTACAATAGGCAAGGGTTTTCAAGTCTGCAAGTACGTTTTAAACTGAGTTCCATGAACATTGTCCAAAATCATGTTTTAACCAAAATCCACAATGCGACCAGTTCAGCATATGAGAGGAGACACTGTTTGAGTGTAACAAACGTGAAACATTTCTTTTAGCCTTTTCGCATGAAAACAGGGTCCAAAATCATGGGTTTTCGTTCAGCAGTGGAAGTAGGAGGCGCGCTCTACAATAGGCAAGGGTTTTCAAGTCTGCAAGTACGTTTTAAACTGAGTTCCATGAACATTGTCCAAAATCATGTTTTAACCAAAATCCACAATGCGACCAGTTCAGCATATGAGAGGAGACACTGTTTGAGTGTAACAAACGTGAAACATTTCTTTTAGCCTTTTCGCATGAAAACAGGGTCCAAAATCATGGGTTTTCGTTCAGCAGTGGAAGTAGGAGGCGCGCTCTACAATAGGCAAGGGTTTTCAAGTCTGCAAGTACATTTTAAGCTGAGTTCCATGAACATTGTCCAAAATCATGTTTTAACCAAAATCCACAATGCGACCAGTTCAGCATATGAGAAGAGACACTGTTTGAGTGTAACAAACGTGAAACATTTCTTTTAGCCTTTTCGCATGAAAACAGGGTCCAAAATCATGGGTTTTCGTTCAGCAGTGGAAGTAGGAGGCGCGCTCTACAATAGGCAAGGGTTTTCAAGTCTGCAAGTACATTTTAAGCTGAGTTCCATGAACATTGTCCAAAATCATGTTTTAACCAAAATCCACAATGCGACCAGTTCAGCATATGAGAAGAGACACTGTTTGAGTGTAACAAACGTGAAACATTTCTTTTAGCCTTTTCGCATGAAAACAGGGTCCAAAATCATGGGTTTTCGTTCAGCAGTGGAAGTAGGAGGCGCTTTCTACAATAGGCAAGGGTTTTCAAGTCTGCAAGTACGTTTTAAGCTGAGTTCCATGAACATTGTCCAAAATCATGTTTTAACCAAAATCCACAATGCGACCAGTTCAGCATATGAGAAGAGACACTGTTTGAGTGTAACAAACGTGAAACATTTCTTTTAGCCTTTTCGCATGAAAACAGGGTCCAAAATCATGGGTTTTCGTTCAGCAGTGGAAGTAGGAGGTGCGCTCTACAATAGGCAAGGGTTTTCAAGTCTGCAAGTACGTTTTAAACTGAGTTCCATGAACATTGTCCAAAATCATGTTTTAACCAAAATCCACAATGCGACCAGTTCAGCATATGAGAGGAGACACTGTTTGAGTGTAACAAACGTGAAACATTTCTTTTAGCCTTTTCGCATGAAAACAGGGTCCAAAATCATGGGTTTTCGTTCAGCAGTGGAAGTAGGAGGCGCGCTCTACAATAGGCAAGGGTTTTCAAGTCTGCAAGTACGTTTTAAACTGAGTTCCATGAACATTGTCCAAAATCATGTTTTAACCAAAATCCATAATGCGACCAGTTCAGCATATGAGAGGAGACACTGAGTGTAACAAACGTGAAACATTTCTTTTAGCCTTTTCGCATGAAAACAGGGTCCAAAATCATGGGTTTTCGTTCAGCAGTGGAAGTAGGAGGCGCGCTCTACAATAGGCAAGGGTTTTCAAGTCTGCAAGTACGTTTTAAGCTGAGTTCCATGAACATTGTCCAAAATCATGTTTTAACCAAAATCCACAATGCGACCAGTTCAGCATATGAGAAGAGACACTGTTTGAGTGTAACAAACGTGAAACATTTCTTTTAGCCTTTTCGCATGAAAACAGGGTCCAAAATCATGGGGTTTCGTTCAGCAGTGGAAGTAGGAGGCGCTTTCTACAATAGGCAAGGGTTTTCAAGTCTGCAAGTACGTTTTAAACTGAGTTCCATGAACATTGTCCAAAATCATGTTTTAACCAAAATCCACAATGCGACCAGTTCAGCATATGAGAGGAGACACTGTTTGAGTGTAACAAACGTGAAACATTTCTTTTAGCCTTTTCGCATGAAAACAGGGTCCAAAATCATGGGTTTTCGTTCAGCAGTGGAAGTAGGAGGTGCGCTCTACAATAGGCAAGGGTTTTCAAGTCTGCAAGTACGTTTTAAACTGAGTTCCATGAACATTGTCCAAAATCATGTTTTAACCAAAATCCACAATGCGACCAGTTCAGCATATGAGAGGAGACACTGTTTGAGTGTAACAAACGTGAAACATTTCTTTTAGCCTTTTCGCATGAAAACAGGGTCCAAAATCATGGGTTTTCGTTCAGCAGTGGAAGTAGGAGGCGCGCTCTACAATAGGCAAGGGTTTTCAAGTCTGCAAGTACGTTTTAAACTGAGTTCCATGAACATTGTCCAAAATCATGTTTTAACCAAAATCCACAATGCGACCAGTTCAGCATATGAGAGGAGACACTGTTTGAGTGTAACAAACGTGAAACATTTCTTTTAGCCTTTTCGCATGAAAACAGGGTCCAAAATCATGGGTTTTCGTTCAGCAGTGGAAGTAGGAGGCGCGCTCTACAATAGGCAAGGGTTTTCAAGTCTGCAAGTACGTTTTAAACTGAGTTCCATGAACATTGTCCAAAATCATGTTTTAACCAAAATCCACAATGCGACCAGTTCAGCATATGAGAGGAGACACTGTTTGAGTGTAACAAACGTGAAACATTTCTTTTAGCCTTTTCGCATGAAAACAGGGTCCAAAATCATGGGTTTTCGTTCAGCAGTGGAAGTAGGAGGCGCGCTCTACAATAGGCAAGGGTTTTCAAGTCTGCAAGTACGTTTTAAACTGAGTTCCATGAACATTGTCCAAAATCATGTTTTAACCAAAATCCACAATGCGACCAGTTCAGCATATGAGAGGAGACACTGTTTGAGTGTAACAAACGTGAAACATTTCTTTTAGCCTTTTCGCATGAAAATAGGGTCCAAAATCATGCGTTTTCGTTCAGCAGTGGAAGTAGGAGGCGCGCTCTACAATAGGCAAGGGTTTTCAAGTCTGCAAGTACGTTTTAAACTGAGTTCCATGAACATTGTCCAAAATCATGTTTTAACCAAAATCCACAATGCGACCAGTTCAGCATATGAGAAGAGACACTGTTTGAGTGTAACAAACGTGAAACATTTCTTTTAGCCTTTTCGCATGAAAACAGGGTCCAAAATCATGGGTTTTCGTTCAGCAGTGGAAGTAGGAGGCGCGCTCTACAATAGGCAAGGGTTTTCAAGTCTGCAAGTACATTTTAAGCTGAGTTCCATGAACATTGTCCAAAATCATGTTTTAACCAAAATCCACAATGCGACCAGTTCAGCATATGAGAAGAGACACTGTTTGAGTGTAACAAACGTGAAACATTTCTTTTAGCCTTTTCGCATGAAAACAGGGTCCAAAATCATGGGTTTTCGTTCAGCAGTGGAAGTAGGAGGCGCTTTCTACAATAGGCAAGGGTTTTCAAGTCTGCAAGTACGTTTTAAGCTGAGTTCCATGAACATTGTCCAAAATCATGTTTTAACCAAAATCCACAATGCGACCAGTTCAGCATATGAGAGGAGACACTGTTTGAGTGTAACAAACGTGAAACATTTCTTTTAGCCTTTTCGCATGAAAATAGGGTCCAAAATCATACGTTTTCGTTCAGCAGTGGAAGTAGGAGGCGCGCTCTACAATAGGCAAGGGTTTTCAAGTCTGCAAGTACGTTTTAAACTGAGTTCCATGAACATTGTCCAAAATCATGTTTTAACCAAAATCCACAATGCGACCAGTTCAGCATATGAGAGGAGACACTGTTTGAGTGTAACAAACGTGAAACATTTCTTTTAGCCTTTTCGCATGAAAACAGGGTCCAAAATCATGGGTTTTCGTTCAGCAGTGGAAGTAGGAGGCGCGCTCTACAATAGGCAAGGGTTTTCAAGTCTGCAAGTACGTTTTAAACTGAGTTCCATGAACATTGTCCAAAATCATGTTTTAACCAAAATCCACAATGCGACCAGTTCAGCATATGAGAGGAGACACTGTTTGAGTGTAACAAACGTGAAACATTTCTTTTAGCCTTTTCGCATGAAAACAGGGTCCAAAATCATGGGTTTTCGTTCAGCAGTGGAAGTAGGAGGCGCGCTCTACAATAGGCAAGGGTTTTCAAGTCTGCAAGTACGTTTTAAACTGAGTTCCATGAACATTGTCCAAAATCATGTTTTAACCAAAATCCATAATGCGACCAGTTCAGCATATGAGAGGAGACACTGTTTGAGTGTAACAAACGTGAAACATTTCTTTTAGCCTTTTCGCATGAAAACAGGGTCCAAAATCATGGGTTTTCGTTCAGCAGTGGAAGTAGGAGGCGCGCTCTACAATAGGCAAGGGTTTTCAAGTCTGCAAGTACGTTTTAAGCTGAGTTCCATGAACATTGTCCAAAATCATGTTTTAACCAAAATCCACAATGCGACCAGTTCAGCATATGAGAAGAGACACTGTTTGAGTGTAACAAACGTGAAACATTTCTTTTAGCCTTTTCGCATGAAAACAGGGTCCAAAATCATGGGTTTTCGTTCAGCAGTGGAAGTAGGAGGCGCTTTCTACAATAGGCAAGGGTTTTCAAGTCTGCAAGTACGTTTTAAACTGAGTTCCATGAACATTGTCCAAAATCATGTTTTAACCAAAATCCACAATGCGACCAGTTCAGCATATGAGAGGAGACACTGTTTGAGTGTAACAAACGTGAAACATTTCTTTTAGCCTTTTCGCATGAAAACAGGGTCCAAAATCATGGGTTTTCGTTCAGCAGTGGAAGTAGGAGGTGCGCTCTACAATAGGCAAGGGTTTTCAAGTCTGCAAGTACGTTTTAAACTGAGTTCCATGAACATTGTCCAAAATCATGTTTTAACCAAAATCCACAATGCGACCAGTTCAGCATATGAGAGGAGACACTGTTTGAGTGTAACAAACGTGAAACATTTCTTTTAGCCTTTTCGCATGAAAACAGGGTCCAAAATCATGGGTTTTCGTTCAGCAGTGGAAGTAGGAGGCGCGCTCTACAATAGGCAAGGGTTTTCAAGTCTGCAAGTACGTTTTAAGCTGAGTTCCATGAACATTGTCCAAAATCATGTTTTAACCAAAATCCACAATGCGACCAGTTCAGCATATGAGAAGAGACACTGTTTGAGTGTAACAAACGTGAAACATTTCTTTTAGCCTTTTCGCATGAAAACAGGGTCCAAAGTCATGGGTTTTCGTTCAGCAGTGGAAGTAGGAGGCGCTTTCTACAATAGGCAAGGGTTTTCAAGTCTGCAAGTACGTTTTAAACTGAGTTCCATGAACATTGTCCAAAATCATGTTTTAACCAAAATCCACAATGCGACCAGTTCAGCATATGAGAAGAGACACTGTTTGAGTGTAACAAACGTGAAACATTTCTTTTAGCCTTTTCGCATGAAAACAGGGTCCAAAATCATGGGTTTTCGTTCAGCAGTGGAAGTAGGAGGTGCGCTCTACAATAGGCAAGGGTTTTCAAGTCTGCAAGTACGTTTTAAACTGAGTTCCATGAACATTGTCCAAAATCATGTTTTAACCAAAATCCACAATGCGACCAGTTCAGCATATGAGAGGAGACACTGTTTGAGTGTAACAA
Organism: Coregonus lavaretus; assembly: GCF_964263955.1. NCBI lineage: Eukaryota > Metazoa > Chordata > Actinopteri > Salmoniformes > Salmonidae > Coregonus > Coregonus lavaretus. Next base: position 37,809,099 of record NC_140020.1, read on the forward strand.
ACGTGAAACATTTCTTTTAGCCTTTTCGCATGAAAACAGGGTCCAAAATCATGGGTTTTCGTTCAGCAGTGGAAGTAGGAGGCGCGCTCTACAATAGGCAAGGGTTTTCAAGTCTGCAAGTACGTTTTAAACTGAGTTCCATGAACATTGTCCAAAATCATGTTTTAACCAAAATCCACAATGCGACCAGTTCAGCATATGAGAGGAGACACTGTTTGAGTGTAACAAACGTGAAACATTTCTTTTAGCCTTTTCGCATGAAAACAGGGTCCAAAATCATGGGTTTTCGTTCAGCAGTGGAAGTAGGAGGCGCGCTCTACAATAGGCAAGGGTTTTCAAGTCTGCAAGTACGTTTTAAACTGAGTTCCATGAACATTGTCCAAAATCATGTTTTAACCAAAATCCACAATGCGACCAGTTCAGCATATGAGAGGAGACACTGTTTGAGTGTAACAAACGTGAAACATTTCTTTTAGCCTTTTCGCATGAAAACAGGGTCCAAAATCATGGGTTTTCGTTCAGCAGTGGAAGTAGGAGGCGCGCTCTACAATAGGCAAGGGTTTTCAAGTCTGCAAGTACGTTTTAAACTGAGTTCCATGAACATTGTCCAAAATCATGTTTTAACCAAAATCCACAATGCGACCAGTTCAGCATATGAGAGGAGACACTGTTTGAGTGTAACAAACGTGAAACATTTCTTTTAGCCTTTTCGCATGAAAACAGGGTCCAAAATCATGGGTTTTCGTTCAGCAGTGGAAGTAGGAGGCGCGCTCTACAATAGGCAAGGGTTTTCAAGTCTGCAAGTACGTTTTAAACTGAGTTCCATGAACATTGTCCAAAATCATGTTTTAACCAAAATCCACAATGCGACCAGTTCAGCATATGAGAGGAGACACTGTTTGAGTGTAACAAACGTGAAACATTTCTTTTAGCCTTTTCGCATGAAAACAGGGTCCAAAATCATGGGTTTTCGTTCAGCAGTGGAAGTAGGAGGCGCGCTCTACAATAGGCAAGGGTTTTCAAGTCTGCAAGTACATTTTAAGCTGAGTTCCATGAACATTGTCCAAAATCATGTTTTAACCAAAATCCACAATGCGACCAGTTCAGCATATGAGAAGAGACACTGTTTGAGTGTAACAAACGTGAAACATTTCTTTTAGCCTTTTCGCATGAAAACAGGGTCCAAAATCATGGGTTTTCGTTCAGCAGTGGAAGTAGGAGGCGCGCTCTACAATAGGCAAGGGTTTTCAAGTCTGCAAGTACATTTTAAGCTGAGTTCCATGAACATTGTCCAAAATCATGTTTTAACCAAAATCCACAATGCGACCAGTTCAGCATATGAGAAGAGACACTGTTTGAGTGTAACAAACGTGAAACATTTCTTTTAGCCTTTTCGCATGAAAACAGGGTCCAAAATCATGGGTTTTCGTTCAGCAGTGGAAGTAGGAGGCGCTTTCTACAATAGGCAAGGGTTTTCAAGTCTGCAAGTACGTTTTAAGCTGAGTTCCATGAACATTGTCCAAAATCATGTTTTAACCAAAATCCACAATGCGACCAGTTCAGCATATGAGAAGAGACACTGTTTGAGTGTAACAAACGTGAAACATTTCTTTTAGCCTTTTCGCATGAAAACAGGGTCCAAAATCATGGGTTTTCGTTCAGCAGTGGAAGTAGGAGGTGCGCTCTACAATAGGCAAGGGTTTTCAAGTCTGCAAGTACGTTTTAAACTGAGTTCCATGAACATTGTCCAAAATCATGTTTTAACCAAAATCCACAATGCGACCAGTTCAGCATATGAGAGGAGACACTGTTTGAGTGTAACAAACGTGAAACATTTCTTTTAGCCTTTTCGCATGAAAACAGGGTCCAAAATCATGGGTTTTCGTTCAGCAGTGGAAGTAGGAGGCGCGCTCTACAATAGGCAAGGGTTTTCAAGTCTGCAAGTACGTTTTAAACTGAGTTCCATGAACATTGTCCAAAATCATGTTTTAACCAAAATCCACAATGCGACCAGTTCAGCATATGAGAGGAGACACTGTTTGAGTGTAACAAACGTGAAACATTTCTTTTAGCCTTTTCGCATGAAAACAGGGTCCAAAATCATGGGTTTTCGTTCAGCAGTGGAAGTAGGAGGCGCGCTCTACAATAGGCAAGGGTTTTCAAGTCTGCAAGTACGTTTTAAACTGAGTTCCATGAACATTGTCCAAAATCATGTTTTAACCAAAATCCACAATGCGACCAGTTCAGCATATGAGAGGAGACACTGTTTGAGTGTAACAAACGTGAAACATTTCTTTTAGCCTTTTCGCATGAAAACAGGGTCCAAAATCATGGGTTTTCGTTCAGCAGTGGAAGTAGGAGGCGCGCTCTACAATAGGCAAGGGTTTTCAAGTCTGCAAGTACATTTTAAGCTGAGTTCCATGAACATTGTCCAAAATCATGTTTTAACCAAAATCCACAATGCGACCAGTTCAGCATATGAGAAGAGACACTGTTTGAGTGTAACAAACGTGAAACATTTCTTTTAGCCTTTTCGCATGAAAACAGGGTCCAAAATCATGGGTTTTCGTTCAGCAGTGGAAGTAGGAGGCGCTTTCTACAATAGGCAAGGGTTTTCAAGTCTGCAAGTACGTTTTAAGCTGAGTTCCATGAACATTGTCCAAAATCATGTTTTAACCAAAATCCACAATGCGACCAGTTCAGCATATGAGAAGAGACACTGTTTGAGTGTAACAAACGTGAAACATTTCTTTTAGCCTTTTCGCATGAAAACAGGGTCCAAAATCATGGGTTTTCGTTCAGCAGTGGAAGTAGGAGGCGCGCTCTACAATAGGCAAGGGTTTTCAAGTCTGCAAGTACATTTTAAGCTGAGTTCCATGAACATTGTCCAAAATCATGTTTTAACCAAAATCCACAATGCGACCAGTTCAGCATATGAGAAGAGACACTGTTTGAGTGTAACAAACGTGAAACATTTCTTTTAGCCTTTTCGCATGAAAACAGGGTCCAAAATCATGGGTTTTCGTTCAGCAGTGGAAGTAGGAGGCGCTTTCTACAATAGGCAAGGGTTTTCAAGTCTGCAAGTACGTTTTAAGCTGAGTTCCATGAACATTGTCCAAAATCATGTTTTAACCAAAATCCACAATGCGACCAGTTCAGCATATGAGAGGAGACACTGTTTGAGTGTAACAAACGTGAAACATTTCTTTTAGCCTTTTCGCATGAAAATAGGGTCCAAAATCATGCGTTTTCGTTCAGCAGTGGAAGTAGGAGGCGCGCTCTACAATAGGCAAGGGTTTTCAAGTCTGCAAGTACGTTTTAAACTGAGTTCCATGAACATTGTCCAAAATCATGTTTTAACCAAAATCCACAATGCGACCAGTTCAGCATATGAGAGGAGACACTGTTTGAGTGTAACAAACGTGAAACATTTCTTTTAGCCTTTTCGCATGAAAACAGGGTCCAAAATCATGGGTTTTCGTTCAGCAGTGGAAGTAGGAGGCGCGCTCTACAACAGGCAAGGGTTTTCAAGTCTGCAAGTACGTTTTAAACTGAGTTCCATGAACATTGTCCAAAATCATGTTTTAACCAAAATCCACAATGCGACCAGTTCAGCATATGAGAGGAGACACTGTTTGAGTGTAACAAACGTGAAACATTTCTTTTAGCCTTTTCGCATGAAAACAGGGTCCAAAATCATGGGTTTTCGTTCAGCAGTGGAAGTAGGAGGCGCGCTCTACAATAGGCAAGGGTTTTCAAGTCTGCAAGTACGTTTTAAACTGAGTTCCATGAACATTGTCCAAAATCATGTTTTAACCAAAATCCACAATGCGACCAGTTCAGCATATGAGAGGAGACACTGTTTGAGTGTAACAAACGTGAAACATTTCTTTTAGCCTTTTCGCATGAAAACAGGGTCCAAAATCATGGGTTTTCGTTCAGCAGTGGAAGTAGGAGAAGCGCTCTACAATAGGCAAGGGTTTTCAAGTCTGCAAGTACATTTTAAGCTGAGTTCCATGAACATTGTCCAAAATCATGTTTTAACCAAAATCCACAATGCGACCAGTTCAGCATATGAGAAGAGACACTGTTTGAGTGTAACAAACGTGAAACATTTCTTTTAGCCTTTTCGCATGAAAACAGGGTCCAAAATCATGGGTTTTCGTTCAGCAGTGGAAGTAGGAGGCGCGCTCTACAATAGGCAAGGGTTTTCAAGTCTGCAAGTACATTTTAAGCTGAGTTCCATGAACATTGTCCAAAATCATGTTTTAACCAAAATCCACAATGCGACCAGTTCAGCATATGAGAAGAGACACTGTTTGAGTGTAACAAACGTGAAACATTTCTTTTAGCCTTTTCGCATGAAAACAGGGTCCAAAATCATGGGTTTTCGTTCAGCAGTGGAAGTAGGAGGCGCTTTCTACAATAGGCAAGGGTTTTCAAGTCTGCAAGTACGTTTTAAGCTGAGTTCCATGAACATTGTCCAAAATCATGTTTTAACCAAAATCCACAATGCGACCAGTTCAGCATATGAGAGGAGACACTGTTTGAGTGTAACAAACGTGAAACATTTCTTTTAGCCTTTTCGCATGAAAATAGGGTCCAAAATCATGCGTTTTCGTTCAGCAGTGGAAGTAGGAGGCGCGCTCTACAATAGGCAAGGGTTTTCAAGTCTGCAAGTACGTTTTAAGCTGAGTTCCATGAACATTGTCCAAAATCATGTTTTAACCAAAATCCACAATGCGACCAGTTCAGCATATGAGAAGAGACACTGTTTGAGTGTAACAAACGTGAAACATTTCTTTTAGCCTTTTCGCATGAAAACAGGGTCCAAATTCATGGGTTTTCGTTCAGCAGTGGAAGTAGGAGGCGCTTTCTACAATAGGCAAGGGTTTTCAAGTCTGCAAGTACGTTTTAAACTGAGTTCCATGAACATTGTCCAAAATCATGTTTTAACCAAAATCCACAATGCGACCAGTTCAGCATATGAGAGGAGACACTGTTTGAGTGTAACAAACGTGAAACATTTCTTTTAGCCTTTTCGCATGAAAACAGGGTCCAAAATCATGGGTTTTCGTTCAGCAGTGGAAGTAGGAGGCGCGCTCTACAATAGGCAAGGGTTTTCAAGTCTGCAAGTACGTTTTAAACTGAGTTCCATGAACATTGTCCAAAATCATGTTTTAACCAAAATCCACAATGCGACCAGTTCAGCATATGAGAGGAGACACTGTTTGAGTGTAACAAACGTGAAACATTTCTTTTAGCCTTTTCGCATGAAAACAGGGTCCAAAATCATGGGTTTTCGTTCAGCAGTGGAAGTAAGAGGCGCGCTCTACAATAGGCAAGGGTTTTCAAGTCTGCAAGTACATTTTAAGCTGAGTTCCATGAACATTGTCCAAAATCATGTTTTAACCAAAATCCACAATGCGACCAGTTCAGCATATGAGAAGAGACACTGTTTGAGTGTAACAAACGTGAAACATTTCTTTTAGCCTTTTCGCATGAAAACAGGGTCCAAAATCATGGGTTTTCGTTCAGCAGTGGAAGTAGGAGGCGCGCTCTACAATAGGCAAGGGTTTTCAAGTCTGCAAGTACGTTTTAAACTGAGTTCCATGAACATTGTCCAAAATCATGTTTTAACCAAAATCCACAATGCGACCAGTTCAGCATATGAGAGGAGACACTGTTTGAGTGTAACAAACGTGAAACATTTCTTTTAGCCTTTTCGCATGAAAATAGGGTCCAAAATCATGCGTTTTCGTTCAGCAGTGGAAGTAGGAGGCGCGCTCTACAATAGGCAAGGGTTTTCAAGTCTGCAAGTACGTTTTAAACTGAGTTCCATGAACATTGTCCAAAATCATGTTTTAACCAAAATCCATAATGCGACCAGTTCAGCATATGAGAGGAGACACTGTTTGAGTGTAACAAACGTGAAACATTTCTTTTAGCCTTTTCGCATGAAAACAGGGTCCAAAATCATGGGTTTTCGTTCAGCAGTGGAAGTAGGAGGCGCGCTCTACAATAGGCAAGGGTTTTCAAGTCTGCAAGTACGTTTTAAGCTGAGTTCCATGAACATTGTCCAAAATCATGTTTTAACCAAAATCCACAATGCGACCAGTTCAGCATATGAGAAGAGACACTGTTTGAGTGTAACAAACGTGAAACATTTCTTTTAGCCTTTTCGCATGAAAACAGGGTCCAAAATCATGGGTTTTCGTTCAGCAGTGGAAGTAGGAGGCGCTTTCTACAATAGGCAAGGGTTTTCAAGTCTGCAAGTACGTTTTAAACTGAGTTCCATGAACATTGTCCAAAATCATGTTTTAACCTAAATCCACAATGCGACCAGTTCAGCATATGAGAGGAGACACTGTTTGAGTGTAACAAACGTGAAACATTTCTTTTAGCCTTTTCGCATGAAAACAGGGTCCAAAATCATGGGTTTTCGTTCAGCAGTGGAAGTAGGAGGCGCGCTCTACAATAGGCAAATATTTTTCACGTTTTTTATTTAAAAAACTTTGTATCCCTTCATATGCCGAACTAGTTTTTTTGTGGATTATGCCTAAAACATGATTTTAGACAATATTCATTGAAAAAAGCTTTTTTTTAAATCACATTTGAAAACCCTTCTAAATTGTATTCTACGTCTGTCCTTCTAGTGCTGAACGTAAAAAAAAATATTTTAGACCCTTTTCATGCAAAATATCTAAAAAATATTATTCACGTTTGTTATAAAAAAAATGATATCCCTTCATATGCCGAACTAGTTGCATTGTGGATTCTGCCTAAAACATGATTTTAGAAAATATTCATAGAATTATTATTTTAAAATCACATTTGAAAACCCTTTTATGTTATATTCTTCATACATCCTTCTAGTGCTGAACGTAAAAAAAATATTTTAGACCCTTTTCATGCAAAATGTATAAAAATATTTTTCACGTTTGTTATTAAAAAAATGGTATCACTTCATATGCCGAACTAGTTGCATTGTGGATTTTGCCTAAAACATGATTTTAGACAATATTCATTGAAAAAAGCTTTTTTTTAAATCACATTTGAAAACCCTTCTAAATTGTATTCTACGTCTGTCCTTCTAGTGCTGAACGTCAAAAAAATATTTTAGACCCTTTTCATGAAAAATGTATAAAAAATATTTTTCACGTTTGTTATAAAAAAAATTGTATCCCTTCATATGCCGAACTAGTTGCATTGTGGATTTAAAAAAAAAACATGATTTTAGAAAATATTCATATAATTTTTTTATTAAAATAGATTTGAAAACCCTTGTATGTTATATTGTACATATGTCCTTCTATTGCTGAACGTAAAAAAATATTTTAGACCCTTTTCATGCAAAATTTATAAAAAATATTTTTCACGTTTTTTATAAAAAAAATTCTATCCTTCATATGCCGAACTAGTTGCATTTTGGATTTTGCCTAAAACATGATTTTGGAAAATATTCATTGAAAAAAGCTTTTTTTTAAATCACATTAGAAAACCCTCATGAATTGTATTCTACATATGTCCTTCTAGTGCTGAACGTAAAAAAAAATATTTAGACCCTTTTCATGCTAAATGTATAAAAAATATTTTTCACTTTTGTTATAAAAAAAATTGTATCCCTTCATATGCCGAACTAGTTTTAATGTGGATTTTGCCTAAAACATGATTTTAGAAAATATTCATTGAAAAAAGCTTTTTAAAAAATCACATTTGAAAACCCTTCTAAACTGTATTATCCCTTCATATGCCGAACTAGTTGCATTGTGGATTTTGCCTAAAACATGATTTTAGACAATATTCATTGAAAAAAGCTTTTTTTTTAATCACATTAGAAAACCCTCATAAATTGTATTCTACATATGTCCTTCTAGTGCTGAACGTAAAAAAAATATTTAGACCCTTTTCATGCTAAATGTATAAAAAATATTTTTCACTTTTGTTATAAAACAAATTGTATCCCTTCATATGCCGAACTAGTTTTAATGTGGATTTTGCCTAAAACATGATTTTAGAAAATATTCATTGAAAAAAGCTTTTTAAAAAATAACATTTGAAAAACCCTTCTAAACTGTATTATCCCTTCATATGCCGAACTAGTTGCATTGTGGATTTTGCCTAAAACATGATTTTAGACAATATTCATTGAAAAAAGCTTTTTAAAAAATCACATTTGAAAACCCTTCTAAATTGTATTCTACGTCTGTCCTTCTAGTGCTGAACGTAAAAAAAATATTTTAGACCCTTTTCATGCAAAATATCTAAAAAATATTATTCACGTTTGTTATAAAAAAATGATATCCCTTCATATTCCGAACTAGTTTTTTATACATGCAAAATGTATACAAAATATTTTTCACTTTTGTTATTAAAAAAATTGTATCCCTTCATATGCCGAACTAGTTGCATTGTGGATTCTGCCTAAAACATGATTTTAGAAAATATTCATAGAATTATTATTTTTTTAAATTACATTTGAAAACCCTTGTATGTTGAATTCTACATATGTCCTTCTAATGCTGAACGTAAAAAAAATATTTTAGACCCTTTTCATGCAAAATGTATAAAAAATATTTTTCACTTTTGTTATAAAAAAAATTGTATCCCTTCATACGCCGAACTAGTTGCATTGTGGATTTTGCCTAAAACATGATTTTAGACAATATTCATTGAAAAAAGCTATTTTTAAAATCACATTAGAAAACCCTCATAAATTGTATTCTACGTCTGTCCTTCTAGTGCTGAACGTAAAAAAAATATTTTAGACCCTTTTCATGCAATATGTATAAAAAATATTTTTCACGTTTGTTATAAAAAAAATTGTATCCCTTCATATGCCGAACTAGTTGCACATTTTTTTATAACAAATGTGAATATTATTTTTTGTACATTTTGCATGAAAAGGGTCTAAAATATTTTTTTTACGTTCAGCACTAGGACAGACGTAGAATACAATTTAGAAGGGTTTTCAAATGTGATTAAAAAAAAAGCTTTTTTCAATGATTATTGTCTAAAATCATGTTTTAGGCAAAATCCACAAAAAAACTAGTTCGGCGCATGAAAGGGGTCTAAAATATGTTTTAACGTTCAGCACTAGAAGGACATATGTAGAATTCAACATACAATGGTTTTCAAATGTGATTTAAAAAAATAATAATTCTATGAATATTTTCTAAAATCATGTTTTATTTAAAATCCACAATGCAACTAGTTCGGCATATGAAGGGATACCATTTTTTTTATAACAAACGTGAAAAATATATTTTATACATTTTGCATGAAAAGGGTCTAAAATATGTTTTAACGTTCAGCACTAGAAGGACATATGTAGAATTCAACATACAAGGGTTTTCAAATGTGATAAAAAAATATATATATTCAATGAATATTTTCCAAAATCATGTTTTAGGCAAAATCCAAAATGCAACTAGTTCGGCATATGAAGGATAGAATTTTTTTTATAAAAAACGTGAAAAATATTTTTTATAAATTTTGCATGAAAAGGGTCTAAAATATTTTTTTACGTTCAGCAATAGAAGGACATATGTACAATATAACATACAAGGGTTTTCAAATCTATTTTAATAAAAAAATTATATGAATATTTTCTAAAATCATGTTTTTTTTTTAAATCCACAATGCAACTAGTTCGGCATATGAAGGGATACAATTTTTTTTATAACAAACGTGAAAAATATTTTTTATACATTTTTCATGAAAAGGGTCTAAAATATTTTTTTGACGTTCAGCACTAGAAGGACAGACGTAGAATACAATTTAGAAGGGTTTTCAAATGTGATTTAAAAAAAAGCTTTTTTCAATGAATATTGTCTAAAATCATGTTTTAGGCAAAATCCACAATGCAACTAGTTCGGCATATGAAGTGATACCATTTTTTTAATAACAAACGTGAAAAATATTTTTATACATTTTGCATGAAAAGGGTCTAAAATATTTTTTTTACGTTCAGCACTAGAAGGATGTATGAAGAATATAACATAAAAGGGTTTTCAAATGTGATTTTTAAAAAATAATTATATGAATATTTTCTAAAATCATGTTTTAGGCAAAATCCACAATGCAACTAGTTCGAAATATGAAGGGATACCATTTTTTTTATAACGAACGTGAAACATATTTTTTATACATTTTGCATGAAAAGGGTCTAAAATATGTTTTAACGTTCAGCACTAGAAGGACATATGTAGAATTCAACATACAAGGGTTTTCAAATGTGATAAAAAAATATATATATTCAATGAATATTTTCCAAAATCATGTTTTAGGCAAAATCCAAAATGCAACTAGTTCGGCATATGAAGGGATACAATTTTTTTTATAACAAACGTGAAAAATATTTTTTATACATTTTGCATGAAAAGGATCTAAAATATGTTTTAACGTTCAGCACTAGAAGGACATATGTAGAATATAACATACAAGGGTTTTCAAATGTGATTTAAAAAAATATATATTCTATGAATATTTTCTAAAATCATGTTTTAGGCAAAATCCATAATGCAACTAGTTCGGCATATGAAGGGATACAATTTTTTTTATAACAAACGTGAAAAATATTTTTTCTAAATTTTGCATGAAAAGGGTCTAAAATATGTTTTTACGTTCAGCACTAGAAGGACATATGTAGAATATAAACATACAAGGGTTTTCAAATGTGATTTAAAAAAAAAAAATCTATGAATATTTTCTAAAATCATGTTTTAGGCAAAATCCACAATGCAACTAGTTCGGCATATGAAGGGATACATTTTTTTTTATAACAAACGTGAAAAATATTTTTTATACATTTTGCATGAAAAGGGTCTAAAATATTTTTTTTACGTTCAGCATTAGAAGGACATATGTAGAATTCAACATACAAGGGTTTTCAAATGTGATTTTAAAAAAGAAATTCAATGAATATTTTCTAAAATCATGTTTTAGGCAAAATCCACCATGCAACTAGTTCGGCATATGAAGGGATACCATTTTTTTCATAACAAATGTGAATAATATTTTTTTGACATTTTGCATGAAAAGGGTCTAAAACATTTTTTTTACATTCAGCACTAGAAGGACAGACGTAGAATAAAATTTAGAAGGGTTTTCAAATGTGATTTTTTTAAAAGCTTTTTTCAATGAATATTGTCTAAAATCATGTTTTAGGCAAAATCCACAAAAAAACTAGTTCGGTATATGAAGGGATACAATTTTTTTTATAACAAACGTGAAAAATATTTTTTATACATTTTGCATGAAAAGGGTCTAAAATGTTTTTTTTACGTTCAGCATTAGAAGGACATATGTAGAATTCAACATAAAAGGGTTTTCAAATGTGATTAAAAAAAAAATGTATTCAATGAATATTTTCTAAAATCATGTTTTAGGCAAAATCCCCATGCAACTAGTTCGGCATATGAAGGGATAATTTTTTTAAAATAACAAACGTGAATAATATTTTTTATACATTTTGCATGAAAAGGGTCTAAAATATTTTTTTACGTTCAGCAATAGAAGGACATATGTAGAATATAACATACAAGGGTTTTCAAATGTGATTTAAAAAAATATATATTTAAAGAATATTTTCTAAAATCATATTTTAGGCAAAATCCACAATGCAACTAGTTCGGCATATGAAGGGATAATTTTTTTTTATAACAAACGTGAAAAATATTTTTTATGCATTTTGCATGAAAAGGGTCTAAAATATTTCTTTTTTATGTTCAGCACTAAAAGGACAGACGTAGAATAAAATTTAAAAGTGTTTTCAAATGTGATTTTAAAAAATCTTTTTTCAATGAATATTTTCTAAAATCATGTTTTAGGCAAAATCCACAAAAAAAACTAGTTCGGCATATGAAGGGATACAATTTTTTAAAATAAAAAACGTGATATTTTTTTATAATTTTGCATGAAAAGGGTCTAAAATATTTTTTTACTTTCAGAACTAGAAGGACACATGTAGAATATAACATACAAGGGTTTTCAAATGTGATTAAAAAAAAAAAATTATATGAATATTTTCTAAAATCATGTTTTAGGCAAAATCCACAATGCAACTAGTTCGGCATATGAAGGGATACAAAAAAAATTATAACGAACGTGAAAAATATTTTTTAATACATTTTGCATGAAAAGGGTCTAAAATATTTTTGTAACGTTCAACACTAGAAGGACATATGTAGAATTCAACATACAAGGGTTTTCAAATGTGATTTAAAAAATTAAAAATTCAATGAATATTTTCTAAAATCATGTTTTAGGCAAAATGCACCATGCAACTAGTTCGGCATATGAAGGGATACAATTTTTTTCATAACAAACTTGAATAATATTTTTTATACATTTTGCATGAAAAGGGTTCAAAAATATTTTTTTAACGTTCAGCACTAGAAGGACAGACATAGAATAAAATTTAGAAGGGTTTTCAAATGTGATTTTTTTAAAAGCTTTTTTCAATTAATATTGTCTAAAATCATGTTTTAGGCAAAATCCACAAAAAAACTAGTTCGGCATATGAAGGGATATAACGTTTTTTTGTAAAAAACATGAAAAATATTTTTTCTAAATTTTGCATGAAAAGGGTCTAAAATATTTTTTTACGTTCAGCACTAGAAGGACATATGTAGAATATAAACATACAAGGGTTTTCAAATGTGATTTAAAAAAAATAAAATCTATGAATATTTTCTAAAATCATGTTTTAGGCAAAATCCACAATGCAACTAGTTCGGCATATGAAGGGATACAATTTTTTTTATAACAAACGTGAAAAATATTTTTTATACATTTTGCATGAAAAGGGTCTAAAATATTTTTTTACGTTCAGCACTAGAAGGACATATGTAGAATATAACATACAAGGGTTTTCAAATGTGATTTAAAAAAATATATATTTAAAGAATATTTTCTAAAATCCTATTTTAGGCAAAATCCACAATGCAACTAGTTCGGCATATGAAGGGATAATTTTTTTTTTATAACAAACGTGAAAAATATTTTTTATACATTTTGCATGAAAAGGGTCTAAAATATTTTTTTTTATGTTCAGCACTAGAAGGACAGACGTAGAATACAATTTAGAAGTGTTTTCAAATGTGATTTAAAAAAATATTTTTTCCATGAACATTGTCCAAAATCATGTTTTAGGCAAAATCCACAATGCGACCAGTTCAGCATATGAGAGGAGACACTGTTTGAGTGTAACAAACGTGAAACATTTCTTTTAGCCTTTTCGCATGAAAACAGGGTCCAAAATCATGGGTTTTCGTTCAGCAGTGGAAGTAGGAGGCGTGCTCTACAATAGGCAAGGGTTTTCAAGTCTGCAAGTACGTTTTAAACTGAGTTCCATGAACATTGTCCAAAATCATGTTTTAACCAAAATCCACAATGCGACCAGTTCAGCATATGAGAGGAGACACTGTTTGAGTGTAACAAACGTGAAACATTTCTTTTAGCCTTTTCGCATGAAAACAGGGTCCAAAATCATGGGTTTTCGTTCAGCAGTGGAAGTAGGAGGCGCGCTCTACAATAGGCAAGGGTTTTCAAGTCTGCAAGTACGTTTTAAACTGAGTTCCATGAACATTGTCCAAAATCATGTTTTAACCAAAATCCACAATGCGACCAGTTCAGCATATGAGAGGAGACACTGTTTGAGTGTAACAAACGTGAAACATTTCTTTTAGCCTTTTCGCATGAAAACAGGGTCCAAAATCATGGGTTTTCGTTCAGCAGTGGAAGTAGGAGGCGCGCTCTACAATAGGCAAGGGTTTTCAAGTCTGCAAGTACGTTTTAAACTGAGTTCCATGAACATTGTCCAAAATCATGTTTTAACCAAAATCCACAATGCGACCAGTTCAGCATATGAGAGGAGACACTGTTTGAGTGTAACAAACGTGAAACATTTCTTTTAGCCTTTTCGCATGAAAACAGGGTCCAAAATCATGGGTTTTCGTTCAGCAGTGGAAGTAGGAGGCGCGCTCTACAATAGGCAAGGGTTTTCAAGTCTGCAAGTACGTTTTAAACTGAGTTCCATGAACATTGTCCAAAATCATGTTTTAACCAAAATCCACAATGCGACCAGTTCAGCATGAAGGGATACAATTTTTTTCATAACAAACTTGAATAATATTTTTTATACATTTTGCATGAAAAGGGTTCAAAAATATTTTTTTAACGTTCAGCACTAGAAGGACAGACATAGAATAAAATTTAGAAGGGTTTTCAAATGTGATTTTTTTAAAAGCTTTTTTCAATTAATATTGTCTAAAATCATGTTTTAGGCAAAATCCACAAAAAAACTAGTTCGGCATATGAAGGGATATAACGTTTTTTTGTAAAAAACATGAAAAATATTTTTTCTAAATTTTGCATGAAAAGGGTCTAAAATATTTTTTTACGTTCAGCACTAGAAGGACATATGTAGAATATAAACATACAAGGGTTTTCAAATGTGATTTTAAAAAAATAAAATCTATGAATATTTTCTAAAATCATGTTTTAGGCAAAATCCACAATGCAACTAGTTCGGCATATGAAGGGATACAATTTTTTTTATAACAAACGTGAAAAATATTTTTTATACATTTTGCATGAAAAGGGTCTAAAATATTTTTTTACGTTCAGCACTAGAAGGACATATGTAGAATATAACATACAAGGGTTTTCAAATGTGATTTTAAAAAAATAAAATCTATGAATATTTTCTAAAATCATGTTTTAGGCAAAATCCACAATGCAACTAGTTCGGCATATGAAGGGATAATTTTTTTTTTATAACAAACGTGAAAAATATTTTTTATACATTTTGCATGAAAAGGGTCTAAAATATTTTTTTACGTTCAGCACTAGAAGGACATATGTAGAATATAACATACAAGGGTTTTCAAATGTGATTAAAAAAAATATATATTTAAAGAATATTTTCTAAAATCCTATTTTAGGCAAAATCCACAATGCAACTAGTTCGGCATATGAAGGGATAATTTTTTTTTTATAACAAACGTGAAAAATATTTTTTATACATTTTGCATGAAAAGGGTCTAAAATATTTTTTTTTATGTTCAGCACTAGAAGGACAGACGTAGAATACAATTTAGAAGTCTTTTCAAATGTGATTTAAAAAAATATTTTTTCCATGAACATTGTCCAAAATCATGTTTTAGGCAAAATCCACAATGCGACCAGTTCAGCATATGAGAGGAGACACTGTTTGAGTGTAACAAACGTGAAACATTTCTTTTAGCCTTTTCGCATGAAAACAGGGTCCAAAATCATGGGTTTTCGTTCAGCAGTGGAAGTAGGAGGCGCGCTCTACAATAGGCAAGGGTTTTCAAGTCTGCAAGTACGTTTTAAACTGAGTTCCATGAACATTGTCCAAAATCATGTTTTAACCAAAATCCACAATGCGACCAGTTCAGCATATGAGAGGAGACACTGTTTGAGTGTAACAAACGTGAAACATTTCTTTTAGCCTTTTCGCATGAAAACAGGGTCCAAAATCATGGGTTTTCGTTCAGCAGTGGAAGTAGGAGGCGCGCTCTACAATAGGCAAGGGTTTTCAAGTCTGCAAGTACGTTTTAAACTGAGTTCCATGAACATTGTCCAAAATCATGTTTTAACCAAAATCCACAATGCGACCAGTTCAGCATATGAGAGGAGACACTGTTTGAGTGTAACAAACGTGAAACATTTCTTTTAGCCTTTTCGCATGAAAATAGGGTCCAAAATCATGCGTTTTCGTTCAGCAGTGGAAGTAGGAGGCGCGCTCTACAATAGGCAAGGGTTTTCAAGTCTGCAAGTACGTTTTAAACTGAGTTCCATGAACATTGTCCAAAATCATGTTTTAACCAAAATCCACAATGCGACCAGTTCAGCATATGAGAGGAGACACTGTTTGAGTGTAACAAACGTGAAACATTTCTTTTAGCCTTTTCGCATGAAAACAGGGTCCAAAATCATGGGTTTTCGTTCAGCAGTGGAAGTAGGAGGCGCGCTCTACAATAGGCAAGGGTTTTCAAGTCTGCAAGTACGTTTTAAGCTGAGTTCCATGAACATTGTCCAAAATCATGTTTTAACCAAAATCCACAATGCGACCAGTTCAGCATATGAGAAGAGACACTGTTTGAGTGTAACAAACGTGAAACATTTCTTTTAGCCTTTTCGCATGAAAACAGGGTCCAAAATCATGGGTTTTCGTTCAGCAGTGGAAGTAGGAGGCGCGCTCTACAATAGGCAAGGGTTTTCAAGTCTGCAAGTACGTTTTAAACTGAGTTCCATGAACATTGTCCAAAATCATGTTTTAACCAAAATCCACAATGCGACCAGTTCAGCATATGAGAGGAGACACTGTTTGAGTGTAACAAACGTGAAACATTTCTTTTAGCCTTTTCGCATGAAAACAGGGTCCAAAATCATGGGTTTTCGTTCAGCAGTGGAAGTAGGAGGCGCGCTCTACAATAGGCAAGGGTTTTCAAGTCTGCAAGTACGTTTTAAACTGAGTTCCATGAACATTGTCCAAAATCATGTTTTAACCAAAATCCACAATGCGACCAGTTCAGCATATGAGAGGAGACACTGTTTGAGTGTAACAAACGTGAAACATTTCTTTTAGCCTTTTCGCATGAAAATAGGGTCCAAAATCATGCGTTTTCGTTCAGCAGTGGAAGTAGGAGGCGCGCTCTACAATAGGCAAGGGTTTTCAAGTCTGCAAGTACGTTTTAAACTGAGTTCCATGAACATTGTCCAAAATCATGTTTTAACCAAAATCCACAATGCGACCAGTCAGCATATGAGAGGAGACACTGTTTGAGTGTAACAAACGTGAAACATTTCTTTTAGCCTTTTCGCATGAAAACAGGGTCCAAAATCATGGGTTTTCGTTCAGCAGTGGAAGTAGGAGGCGCGCTCTACAATAGGCAAGGGTTTTCAAGTCTGCAAGTACGTTTTAAGCTGAGTTCCATGAACATTGTCCAAAATCATGTTTTAACCAAAATCCACAATATGACCAGTTCAACATATGAGAAGAGACACTGTTTGAGTGTAACAAACGTGAAACATTTCTTTTAGCCTTTTCGCATGAAAACAGGGTCCAAAATCATGGGTTTTCGTTCAGCAGTGGAAGTAGGAGGCGCGCTCTACAATAGGCAAGGGTTTTCAAGTCTGCAAGTACGTTTTAAGCTGAGTTCCATGAACATTGTCCAAAATCATGTTTTAACCAAAATCCACAATGCGACCAGTTCAGCATATGAGAAGAGACACTGTTTGAGTGTAACAAACGTGAAACATTTCTTTTAGCCTTTTCGCATGAAAACAGGGTCCAAAATCATGGGTTTTCGTTCAGCAGTGGAAGTAGGAGGCGCGCTCTACAATAGGCAAGGGTTTTCAAGTCTGCAAGTACGTTTTAAACTGAGTTCCATGAACATTGTCCAAAATCATGTTTTAACCAAAATCCACAATGCGACCAGTTCAGCATATGAGAGGAGACACTGTTTGAGTGTAACAAACGTGAAACATTTCTTTTAGCCTTTTCGCATGAAAACAGGGTCCAAAATCATGGGTTTTCGTTCAGCAGTGGAAGTAGGAGGCGCGCTCTACAATAGGCAAGGGTTTTCAAGTCTGCAAGTACGTTTTAAACTGAGTTCCATGAACATTGTCCAAAATCATGTTTTAACCAAAATCCACAATGCGACCAGTTCAGCATATGAGAGGAGACACTGTTTGAGTGTAACAAACGTGAAACATTTCTTTTAGCCTTTTCGCATGAAAATAGGGTCCAAAATCATGCGTTTTCGTTCAGCAGTGGAAGTAGGAGGCGCGCTCTACAATAGGCAAGGGTTTTCAAGTCTGCAAGTACGTTTTAAACTGAGTTCCATGAACATTGTCCAAAATCATGTTTTAACCAAAATCCACAATACGACCAATCAGCATATGAGAGGAGACACTGTTTGAGTGTAACAAACGTGAAACATTTCTTTTAGCCTTTTCGCATGAAAACAGGGTCCAAAATCATGGGTTTTCGTTCAGCAGTGGAAGTAGGAGGCGCGCTCTACAATAGGCAAGGGTTTTCAAGTCTGCAAGTACGTTTTAAGCTGAGTTCCATGAACATTGTCCAAAATCATGTTTTAACCAAAATCCACAATGCGACCAGTTCAGCATATGAGAAGAGACACTGTTTGAGTGTAACAAACGTGAAACATTTCTTTTAGCCTTTTCGCATGAAAACAGGGTCCAAAATCATGGGTTTTCGTTCAGCAGTGGAAGTAGGAGGCGCTTTCTACAATAGGCAAGGGTTTTCAAGTCTGCAAGTACGTTTTAAGCTGAGTTCCATGAACATTGTCCAAAATCATGTTTTAACCAAAATCCACAATGCGACCAGTTCAGCATATGAGAGGAGACACTGTTTGAGTGTAACAAACGTGAAACATTTCTTTTAGCCTTTTCGCATGAAAACAGGGTCCAAAATCATGGGTTTTCGTTCAGCAGTGGAAGTAGGAGGCGCGCTCTACAATAGGCAAGGGTTTTCCAGTCTGCAAGTACGTTTTAAACTGCGTTCCATGAACATTGTCCAAAATCATGTTTTAACCAAAATCCACAATGCGACCAGTTCAGCATATGAGAGGAGACACTGTTTGAGTGTAACAAACGTGAAACATTTCTTTTAGCCTTTTCGCATGAAAACAGGGTCCAAAATCATGGGTTTTCGTTCAGCAGTGGAAGTAGGAGGCGCGCTCTACAATAGGCAAGGGTTTTCAAGTCTGCAAGTACGTTTTAAGCTGAGTTCCATGAACATTGTCCAAAATCATGTTTTAACCAAAATCCACAATATGACCAGTTCAACATATGAGAAGAGACACTGTTTGAGTGTAACAAACGTGAAACATTTCTTTTAGCCTTTTCGCATGAAAACAGGGTCCAAAATCATGGGTTTTCGTTCAGCAGTGGAAGTAGGAGGCGCGCTCTACAATAGGCAAGGGTTTTCAAGTCTGCAAGTACGTTTTAAGCTGAGTTCCATGAACATTGTCCAAAATCATGTTTTAACCAAAATCCACAATGCGACCAGTTCAGCATATGAGAAGAGACACTGTTTGAGTGTAACAAACGTGAAACATTTCTTTTAGCCTTTTCGCATGAAAACAGGGTCCAAAATCATGGGTTTTCGTTCAGCAGTGGAAGTAGGAGGCGCGCTCTACAATAGGCAAGGGTTTTCAAGTCTGCAAGTACGTTTTAAACTGAGTTCCATGAACATTGTCCAAAATCATGTTTTAACCAAAATCCACAATGCGACCAGTTCAGCATATGAGAGGAGACACTGTTTGAGTGTAACAAACGTGAAACATTTCTTTTAGCCTTTTCGCATGAAAACAGGGTCCAAAATCATGGGTTTTCGTTCAGCAGTGGAAGTAGGAGGCGCGCTCTACAATAGGCAAGGGTTTTCAAGTCTGCAAGTACGTTTTAAACTGAGTTCCATGAACATTGTCCAAAATCATGTTTTAACCAAAATCCACAATGCGACCAGTTCAGCATATGAGAGGAGACACTGTTTGAGTGTAACAAACGTGAAACATTTCTTTTAGCCTTTTCGCATGAAAATAGGGTCCAAAATCATGCGTTTTCGTTCAGCAGTGGAAGTAGGAGGCGCGCTCTACAATAGGCAAGGGTTTTCAAGTCTGCAAGTACGTTTTAAACTGAGTTCCATGAACATTGTCCAAAATCATGTTTTAACCAAAATCCACAATGCGACCAGTCAGCATATGAGAGGAGACACTGTTTGAGTGTAACAAACGTGAAACATTTCTTTTAGCCTTTTCGCATGAAAACAGGGTCCAAAATCATGGGTTTTCGTTCAGCAGTGGAAGTAGGAGGCGCGCTCTACAATAGGCAAGGGTTTTCAAGTCTGCAAGTACGGTTTAAGCTGAGTTCCATGAACATTGTCCAAAATCATGTTTTAACCAAAATCCACAATGCGACCAGTTCAGCATATGAGAAGAGACACTGTTTGAGTGTAACAAACGTGAAACATTTCTTTTAGCCTTTTCGCATGAAAACAGGGTCCAAAATCATGGGTTTTCGTTCAGCAGTGGAAGTAGGAGGCGCTTTCTACAATAGGCAAGGGTTTTCAAGTCTGCAAGTACGTTTTAAGCTGAGTTCCATGAACATTGTCCAAAATCATGTTTTAACCAAAATCCACAATGCGACCAGTTCAGCATATGAGAGGAGACACTGTTTGAGTGTAACAAACGTGAAACATTTCTTTTAGCCTTTTCGCATGAAAACAGGGTCCAAAATCATGGGTTTTCGTTCAGCAGTGGAAGTAGGAGGCGCGCTCTACAATAGGCAAGGGTTTTCCAGTCTGCAAGTACGTTTTAAACTGCGTTCCATGAACATTGTCCAAAATCATGTTTTAACCAAAATCCACAATGCGACCAGTTCAGCATATGAGAGGAGACACTGTTTGAGTGTAACAAACGTGAAACATTTCTTTTAGCCTTTTCGCATGAAAATAGGGTCCAAAATCATGCGTTTTCGTTCAGCAGTGGAAGTAGGAGGCGTGCTCTACAATAGGCAAGGGTTTTCAAGTCTGCAAGTACGTTTTAAACTGAGTTCCATGAACATTGTCCAAAATCATGTTTTAACCAAAATCCACAATGCGACCAGTTCAGCATATGAGAGGAGACACTGTTTGAGTGTAACAAACGTGAAACATTTCTTTTAGCCTTTTCGCATGAAAACAGGGTCCAAAATCATGGGTTTTTGTTCAGCAGTGGAAGTAGGAGGCGCGCTCTACAATAGGCAAGGGTTTTCAAGTCTGCAAGTACGTTTTAAACTGAGCTCCATGAACATTGTCCAAAATCATGTTTTAACCAAAATCCACAATGCGACCAGTTCAGCATATGAGAGGAGACACTGTTTGAGTGTAACAAACGTGAAACATTTCTTTTAGCCTTTTCGCATGAAAATAGGGTCCAAAATCATGCGTTTTCGTTCAGCAGTGGAAGTAGGAGGCGCGCTCTACAATAGGCAAGGGTTTTCAAGTCTGCAAGTACGTTTTAAACTGAGTTCCATGAACATTGTCCAAAATCATGTTTTAACCAAAATCCACAATGCGACCAGTCAGCATATGAGAGGAGACACTGTTTGAGTGTAACAAACGTGAAACATTTCTTTTAGCCTTTTCGCATGAAAACAGGGTCCAAAATCATGGGTTTTCGTTCAGCAGTGGAAGTAGGAGGCGCGCTCTACAATAGGCAAGGGTTTTCAAGTCTGCAAGTACGTTTTAAGCTGAGTTCCATGAACATTGTCCAAAATCATGTTTTAACCAAAATCCACAATATGACCAGTTCAACATATGAGAAGAGACACTGTTTGAGTGTAACAAACGTGAAACATTTCTTTTAGCCTTTTCGCATGAAAACAGGGTCCAAAATCATGGGTTTTCGTTCAGCAGTGGAAGTAGGAGGCGCGCTCTACAATAGGCAAGGGTTTTCAAGTCTGCAAGTACGTTTTAAGCTGAGTTCCATGAACATTGTCCAAAATCATGTTTTAACCAAAATCCACAATGCGACCAGTTCAGCATATGAGAAGAGACACTGTTTGAGTGTAACAAACGTGAAACATTTCTTTTAGCCTTTTCGCATGAAAACAGGGTCCAAAATCATGGGTTTTCGTTCAGCAGTGGAAGTAGGAGGCGCGCTCTACAATAGGCAAGGGTTTTCAAGTCTGCAAGTACGTTTTAAACTGAGTTCCATGAACATTGTCCAAAATCATGTTTTAACCAAAATCCACAATGCGACCAGTTCAGCATATGAGAGGAGACACTGTTTGAGTGTAACAAACGTGAAACATTTCTTTTAGCCTTTTCGCATGAAAACAGGGTCCAAAATCATGGGTTTTCGTTCAGCAGTGGAAGTAGGAGGCGCGCTCTACAATAGGCAAGGGTTTTCAAGTCTGCAAGTACGTTTTAAACTGAGTTCCATGAACATTGTCCAAAATCATGTTTTAACCAAAATCCACAATGCGACCAGTTCAGCATATGAGAGGAGACACTGTTTGAGTGTAACAAACGTGAAACATTTCTTTTAGCCTTTTCGCATGAAAATAGGGTCCAAAATCATGCGTTTTCGTTCAGCAGTGGAAGTAGGAGGCGCGCTCTACAATAGGCAAGGGTTTTCAAGTCTGCAAGTACGTTTTAAACTGAGTTCCATGAACATTGTCCAAAATCATGTTTTAACCAAAATCCACAATGCGACCAGTCAGCATATGAGAGGAGACACTGTTTGAGTGTAACAAACGTGAAACATTTCTTTTAGCCTTTTCGCATGAAAACAGGGTCCAAAATCATGGGTTTTCGTTCAGCAGTGGAAGTAGGAGGCGCTTTCTACAATAGGCAAGGGTTTTCAAGTCTGCAAGTACGTTTTAAGCTGAGTTCCATGAACATTGTCCAAAATCATGTTTTAACCAAAATCCACAATGCGACCAGTTCAGCATATGAGAGGAGACACTGTTTGAGTGTAACAAACGTGAAACATTTCTTTTAGCCTTTTCGCATGAAAACAGGGTCCAAAATCATGGGTTTTCGTTCAGCAGTGGAAGTAGGAGGCGCGCTCTACAATAGGCAAGGGTTTTCCAGTCTGCAAGTACGTTTTAAACTGCGTTCCATGAACATTGTCCAAAATCATGTTTTAACCAAAATCCACAATGCGACCAGTTCAGCATATGAGAGGAGACACTGTTTGAGTGTAACAAACGTGAAACATTTCTTTTAGCCTTTTCGCATGAAAATAGGGTCCAAAATCATGCGTTTTCGTTCAGCAGTGGAAGTAGGAGGCGCGCTCTACAATAGGCAAGGGTTTTCAAGTCTGCAAGTACGTTTTAAACTGAGTTCCATGAACATTGTCCAAAATCATGTTTTAACCAAAATCCACAATGCGACCAGTTCAGCATATGAGAGGAGACACTGTTTGAGTGTAACAAACGTGAAACATTTCTTTTAGCCTTTTCGCATGAAAACAGGGTCCAAAATCATGGGTTTTCGTTCAGCAGTGGAAGTAGGAGGCGCGCTCTACAATAGGCAAGGGTTTTCAAGTCTGCAAGTACGTTTTAAGCTGAGTTCCATGAACATTGTCCAAAATCATGTTTTAACCAAAATCCACAATGCGACCAGTTCAGCATATGAGAAGAGACACTGTTTGAGTGTAACAAACGTGAAACATTTCTTTTAGCCTTTTCGCATGAAAACAGGGTCCAAAATCATGGGTTTTCGTTCAGCAGTGGAAGTAGGAGGCGCGCTCTACAATAGGCAAGGGTTTTCAAGTCTGCAAGTACGTTTTAAGCTGAGTTCCATGAACATTGTCCAAAATCATGTTTTAACCAAAATCCACAATGCGACCAGTTCAGCATATGAGAAGAGACACTGTTTGAGTGTAACAAACGTGAAACATTTCTTTTAGCCTTTTCGCATGAAAACAGGGTCCAAAATCATGGGTTTTCGTTCAGCAGTGGAAGTAGGAGGCGCGCTCTACAATAGGCAAGGGTTTTCAAGTCTGCAAGTACGTTTTAAACTGAGTTCCATGAACATTGTCCAAAATCATGTTTTAACCAAAATCCACAATGCGACCAGTTCAGCATATGAGAGGAGACACTGTTTGAGTGTAACAAACGTGAAACATTTCTTTTAGCCTTTTCGCATGAAAACAGGGTCCAAAATCATGGGTTTTCGTTCAGCAGTGGAAGTAGGAGGCGCGCTCTACAATAGGCAAGGGTTTTCAAGTCTGCAAGTACGTTTTAAACTGAGTTCCATGAACATTGTCCAAAATCATGTTTTAACCAAAATCCACAATGCGACCAGTTCAGCATATGAGAGGAGACACTGTTTGAGTGTAACAAACGTGAAACATTTCTTTTAGCCTTTTCGCATGAAAACAGGGTCCAAAATCATGGGTTTTCGTTCAGCAGTGGAAGTAGGAGGCGCGCTCTACAATAGGCAAGGGTTTTCAAGTCTGCAAGTACGTTTTAAGCTGAGTTCCATGAACATTGTCCAAAATCATGTTTTAACCAAAATCCACAATGCGACCAGTTCAGCATATGAGAGGAGACACTGTTTGAGTGTAACAAACGTGAAACATTTCTTTTAGCCTTTTCGCATGAAAACAGGGTCCAAAATCATGGGTTTTCGTTCAGCAGTGGAAGTAGGAGGCGCGCTCTACAATAGGCAAGGGTTTTCCAGTCTGCAAGTACGTTTTAAACTGCGTTCCATGAACATTGTCCAAAATCATGTTTTAACCAAAATCCACAATGCGACCAGTTCAGCATATGAGAGGAGACACTGTTTGAGTGTAACAAACGTGAAACATTTCTTTTAGCCTTTTCGCATGAAAATAGGGTCCAAAATCATGCGTTTTCGTTCAGCAGTGGAAGTAGGAGGCGCGCTCTACAATAGGCAAGGGTTTTCAAGTCTGCAAGTACGTTTTAAACTGAGTTCCATGAACATTGTCCAAAATCATGTTTTAACCAAAATCCACAATGCGACCAGTTCAGCATATGAGAGGAGACACTGTTTGAGTGTAACAAACGTGAAACATTTCTTTTAGCCTTTTCGCATGAAAACAGGGTCCAAAATCATGGGTTTTCGTTCAGCAGTGGAAGTAGGAGGCGCGCTCTACAATAGGCAAGGGTTTTCAAGTCTGCAAGTACGTTTTAAGCTGAGTTCCATGAACATTGTCCAAAATCATGTTTTAACCAAAATCCACAATGCGACCAGTTCAGCATATGAGAAGAGACACTGTTTGAGTGTAACAAACGTGAAACATTTCTTTTAGCCTTTTCGCATGAAAACAGGGTCCAAAATCATGGGTTTTCGTTCAGCAGTGGAAGTAGGAGGCGCGCTCTACAATAGGCAAGGGTTTTCAAGTCTGCAAGTACGTTTTAAGCTGAGTTCCATGAACATTGTCCAAAATCATGTTTTAACCAAAATCCACAATGCGACCAGTTCAGCATATGAGAAGAGACACTGTTTGAGTGTAACAAACGTGAAACATTTCTTTTAGCCTTTTCGCATGAAAACAGGGTCCAAAATCATGGGTTTTCGTTCAGCAGTGGAAGTAGGAGGCGCGCTCTACAATAGGCAAGGGTTTTCAAGTCTGCAAGTACGTTTTAAACTGAGTTCCATGAACATTGTCCAAAATCATGTTTTAACCAAAATCCACAATGCGACCAGTTCAGCATATGAGAGGAGACACTGTTTGAGTGTAACAAACGTGAAACATTTCTTTTAGCCTTTTCGCATGAAAACAGGGTCCAAAATCATGGGTTTTCGTTCAGCAGTGGAAGTAGGAGGCGCGCTCTACAATAGGCAAGGGTTTTCAAGTCTGCAAGTACGTTTTAAGCTGAGTTCCATGAACATTGTCCAAAATCATGTTTTAACCAAAATCCACAATGCGACCAGTTCAGCATATGAGAAGAGACACTGTTTGAGTGTAACAAACGTGAAACATTTCTTTTAGCCTTTTCGCATGAAAACAGGGTCCAAAATCATGGGTTTTCGTTCAGCAGTGGAAGTAGGAGGCGCTTTCTACAATAGGCAAGGGTTTTCAAGTCTGCAAGTACGTTTTAAGCTGAGTTCCATGAACATTGTCCAAAATCATGTTTTAACCAAAATCCACAATGCGACCAGTTCAGCATATGAGAGGAGACACTGTTTGAGTGTAACAAACGTGAAACATTTCTTTTAGCCTTTTCGCATGAAAATAGGGTCCAAAATCATGCGTTTTCGTTCAGCAGTGGAAGTAGGAGGCGCGCTCTACAATAGGCAAGGGTTTTCAAGTCTGCAAGTACGTTTTAAACTGAGTTCCATGAACATTGTCCAAAATCATGTTTTAACCAAAATCCACAATGCGACCAGTTCAGCATATGAGAGGAGACACTGTTTGAGTGTAACAAACGTGAAACATTTCTTTTAGCCTTTTCGCATGAAAACAGGGTCCAAAATCATGGGTTTTCGTTCAGCAGTGGAAGTAGGAGGCGCGCTCTACAATAGGCAAGGGTTTTCAAGTCTGCAAGTACGTTTTAAGCTGAGTTCCATGAACATTGTCCAAAATCATGTTTTAACCAAAATCCACAATGCGACCAGTTCAGCATATGAGAAGAGACACTGTTTGAGTGTAACAAACGTGAAACATTTCTTTTAGCCTTTTCGCATGAAAACAGGGTCCAAAATCATGGGTTTTCGTTCAGCAGTGGAAGTAGGAGGCGCGCTCTACAATAGGCAAGGGTTTTCAAGTCTGCAAGTACGTTTTAAACTGAGTTCCATGAACATTGTCCAAAATCATGTTTTAACCAAAATCCACAATGCGACCAGTTCAGCATATGAGAGGAGACACTGTTTGAGTGTAACAAACGTGAAACATTTCTTTTAGCCTTTTCGCATGAAAACAGGGTCCAAAATCATGGGTTTTCGTTCAGCAGTGGAAGTAGGAGGCGCGCTCTACAATAGGCAAGGGTTTTCAAGTCTGCAAGTACGTTTTAAGCTGAGTTCCATGAACATTGTCCAAAATCATGTTTTAACCAAAATCCACAATGCGACCAGTTCAGCATATGAGAAGAGACACTGTTTGAGTGTAACAAACGTGAAACATTTCTTTTAGCCTTTTCGCATGAAAACAGGGTCCAAAATCATGGGTTTTCGTTCAGCAGTGGAAGTAGGAGGCGCTTTCTACAATAGGCAAGGGTTTTCAAGTCTGCAAGTACGTTTTAAGCTGAGTTCCATGAACATTGTCCAAAATCATGTTTTAACCAAAATCCACAATGCGACCAGTTCAGCATATGAGAGGAGACACTGTTTGAGTGTAACAAACGTGAAACATTTCTTTTAGCCTTTTCGCATGAAAACAGGGTCCAAAATCATGGGTTTTCGTTCAGCAGTGGAAGTAGGAGGCGCGCTCTACAATAGGCAAGGGTTTTCAAGTCTGCAAGTACGTTTTAAACTGAGTTCCATGAACATTGTCCAAAATCATGTTTTAACCAAAATCCACAATGCGACCAGTTCAGCATATGAGAGGAGACACTGTTTGAGTGTAACAAACGTGAAACATTTCTTTTAGCCTTTTCGCATGAAAACAGGGTCCAAAATCATGGGTTTTCGTTCAGCAGTGGAAGTAGGAGGCGCGCTCTACAATAGGCAAGGGTTTTCAAGTCTGCAAGTACGTTTTAAGCTGAGTTCCATGAACATTGTCCAAAATCATGTTTTAACCAAAATCCACAATGCGACCAGTTCAGCATATGAGAAGAGACACTGTTTGAGTGTAACAAACGTGAAACATTTCTTTTAGCCTTTTCGCATGAAAACAGGGTCCAAAATCATGGGTTTTCGTTCAGCAGTGGAAGTAGGAGGCGCGCTCTACAATAGGCAAGGGTTTTCAAGTCTGCAAGTACGTTTTAAACTGAGTTCCATGAACATTGTCCAAAATCATGTTTTAACCAAAATCCACAATGCGACCAGTTCAGCATATGAGAGGAGACACTGTTTGAGTGTAACAAACGTGAAACATTTCTTTTAGCCTTTTCGCATGAAAACAGGGTCCAAAATCATGGGTTTTCGTTCAGCAGTGGAAGTAGGAGGCGCGCTCTACAATAGGCAAGGGTTTTCAAGTCTGCAAGTACGTTTTAAACTGAGTTCCATGAACATTGTCCAAAATCATGTTTTAACCAAAATCCACAATGCGACCAGTTCAGCATATGAGAGGAGACACTGTTTGAGTGTAACAAACGTGAAACATTTCTTTTAGCCTTTTCGCATGAAAATAGGGTCCAAAATCATGCGTTTTCGTTCAGCAGTGGAAGTAGGAGGCGCGCTCTACAATAGGCAAGGGTTTTCAAGTCTGCAAGTACGTTTTAAACTGAGTTCCATGAACATTGTCCAAAATCATGTTTTAACCAAAATCCACAATGCGACCAGTTCAGCATATGAGAGGAGACACTGTTTGAGTGTAACAAACGTGAAACATTTCTTTTAGCCTTTTCGCATGAAAATAGGGTCCAAAATCATGCGTTTTCGTTCAGCAGTGGAAGTAGGAGGCGCGCTCTACAATAGGCAAGGGTTTTCAAGTCTGCAAGTACGTTTTAAACTGAGTTCCATGAACATTGTCCAAAATCATGTTTTAACCAAAATCCACAATGCGACCAGTCAGCATATGAGAGGAGACACTGTTTGAGTGTAACAAACGTGAAATATTTCTTTTAGCCTTTTCGCATGAAAACAGGGTCCAAAATCATGGGTTTTCGTTCAGCAGTGGAAGTAGGAGGCGCGCTCTACAATAGGCAAGGGTTTTCAAGTCTGCAAGTACGTTTTAAGCTGAGTTCCATGAACATTGTCCAAAATCATGTTTTAACCAAAATCCACAATGCGACCAGTTCAGCATATGAGAAGAGACACTGTTTGAGTGTAACAAACGTGAAACATTTCTTTTAGCCTTTTCGCATGAAAACAGGGTCCAAAATCATGGGTTTTCGTTCAGCAGTGGAAGTAGGAGGCGCTTTCTACAATAGGCAAGGGTTTTCAAGTCTGCAAGTACGTTTTAAGCTGAGTTCCATGAACATTGTCCAAAATCATGTTTTAACCAAAATCCACAATGCGACCAGTTCAGCATATGAGAGGAGACACTGTTTGAGTGTAACAAACGTGAAACATTTCTTTTAGCCTTTTCGCATGAAAACAGGTCCAAAATCATGGGTTTTCGTTCAGCAGTGGAAGTAGGAGGCGCGCTCTACAATAGGCAAGGGTTTTCCAGTCTGCAAGTACGTTTTAAACTGAGTTCCATGAACATTGTCCAAAATCATGTTTTAACCAAAATCCACAATGCGACCAGTTCAGCATATGAGAGGAGACACTGTTTGAGTGTAACAAACGTGAAACATTTCTTTTAGCCTTTTCGCATGAAAATAGGGTCCAAAATCATGCGTTTTCGTTCAGCAGTGGAAGTAGGAGGCGCGCTCTACAATAGGCAAGGGTTTTCAAGTCTGCAAGTACGTTTTAAACTGAGTTCCATGAACATTGTCCAAAATCATGTTTTAACCAAAATCCACAATGCGACCAGTTCAGCATATGAGAGGAGACACTGTTTGAGTGTAACAAACGTGAAACATTTCTTTTAGCCTTTTCGCATGAAAACAGGGTCCAAAATCATGGGTTTTCGTTCAGCAGTGGAAGTAGGAGGCGCGCTCTACAATAGGCAAGGGTTTTCAAGTCTGCAAGTACGTTTTAAGCTGAGTTCCATGAACATTGTCCAAAATCATGTTTTAACCAAAATCCACAATGCGACCAGTTCAGCATATGAGAAGAGACACTGTTTGAGTGTAACAAACGTGAAACATTTCTTTTAGCCTTTTCGCATGAAAACAGGGTCCAAAATCATGGGTTTTCGTTCAGCAGTGGAAGTAGGAGGCGCGCTCTACAATAGGCAAGGGTTTTCAAGTCTGCAAGTACGTTTTAAGCTGAGTTCCATGAACATTGTCCAAAATCATGTTTTAACCAAAATCCACAATGCGACCAGTTCAGCATATGAGAAGAGACACTGTTTGAGTGTAACAAACGTGAAACATTTCTTTTAGCCTTTTCGCATGAAAACAGGGTCCAAAATCATGGGTTTTCGTTCAGCAGTGGAAGTAGGAGGCGCTTTCTACAATAGGCAAGGGTTTTCAAGTCTGCAAGTACGTTTTAAGCTGAGTTCCATTAACATTGTCCAAAATCATGTTTTAACCAAAATCCACAATGCGACCAGTTCAGCATATGAGAGGAGACACTGTTTGAGTGTAACAAACGTGAAACATTTCTTTTAGCCTTTTCGCATGAAAACAGGGTCCAAAATCATGGGTTTTCGTTCAGCAGTGGAAGTAGGAGGCGCGCTCTACAATAGGCAAGGGTTTTCCAGTCTGCAAGTACGTTTTAAACTGAGTTCCATGAACATTGTCCAAAATCATGTTTTAACCAAAATCCACAATGCGACCAGTTCAGCATATGAGAGGAGACACTGTTTGAGTGTAACAAACGTGAAACATTTCTTTTAGCCTTTTCGCATGAAAATAGGGTCCAAAATCATGCGTTTTCGTTCAGCAGTGGAAGTAGGAGGCGCGCTCTACAATAGGCAAGGGTTTTCAAGTCTGCAAGTACGTTTTAAACTGAGTTCCATGAACATTGTCCAAAATCATGTTTTAACCAAAATCCACAATGCGACCAGTTCAGCATATGAGAGGAGACACTGTTTGAGTGTAACAAACGTGAAACATTTCTTTTAGCCTTTTCGCATGAAAACAGGGTCCAAAATCATGGGTTTTCGTTCAGCAGTGGAAGTAGGAGGCGCGCTCTACAATAGGCAAGTGTTTTCAAGTCTGCAAGTACGTTTTAAACTGAGTTCCATGAACATTGTCCAAAATCATGTTTTAACCAAAATCCACAATGCGACCAGTTCAGCATATGAGAGGAGACACTGTTTGAGTGTAACAAACGTGAAACATTTCTTTTAGCCTTTTCGCATGAAAATAGGGTCCAAAATCATGCGTTTTCGTTCAGCAGTGGAAGTAGGAGGCGCGCTCTACAATAGGCAAGGGTTTTCAAGTCTGCAAGTACGTTTTAAACTGAGTTCCATGAACATTGTCCAAAATCATGTTTTAACCAAAATCCACAATGCGACCAGTCAGCATATGAGAGGAGACACTGTTTGAGTGTAACAAACGTGAAACATTTCTTTTAGCCTTTTCGCATGAAAACAGGGTCCAAAATCATGGGTTTTCGTTCAGCAGTGGAAGTAGGAGGCGCGCTCTACAATAGGCAAGGGTTTTCAAGTCTGCAAGTACGTTTTAAGCTGAGTTCCATGAACATTGTCCAAAATCATGTTTTAACCAAAATCCACAATGCGACCAGTTCAGCATATGAGAAGAGACACTGTTTGAGTGTAACAAACGTGAAACATTTCTTTTAGCCTTTTCGCATGAAAACAGGGTCCAAAATCATGGGTTTTCGTTCAGCAGTGGAAGTAGGAGGCGCGCTCTACAATAGGCAAGGGTTTTCAAGTCTGCAAGTACGTTTTAAACTGAGTTCCATGAACATTGTCCAAAATCATGTTTTAACCAAAATCCACGATAAGACCAGTTCAGCATATGAGAGGAGACACTGTTTGAGTGTAACAAACGTGAAACATTTCTTTTAGCCTTTTCGCATGAAAACAGGGTCCAAAATCATGGGTTTTCGTTCAGCAGTGGAAGTAGGAGGCGCGCTCTACAATAGGCAAGGGTTTTCAAGTCTGCAAGTACGTTTTAAACTGAGTTCCATGAACATTGTCCAAAATCATGTTTTAACCAAAATCCACAATGCGACCAGTTCAGCATATGAGAGGAGACACTGTTTGAGTGTAACAAACGTGAAACATTTCTTTTAGCCTTTTCGCATGAAAATAGGGTCCAAAATCATGCGTTTTCGTTCAGCAGTGGAAGTAGGAGGCGCGCTCTACAATAGGCAAGGGTTTTCAAGTCTGCAAGTACGTTTTAAACTGAGTTCCATGAACATTGTCCAAAATCATGTTTTAACCAAAATCCACAATGCGACCAGTCAGCATATGAGAGGAGACACTGTTTGAGTGTAACAAACGTGAAATATTTCTTTTAGCCTTTTCGCATGAAAACAGGGTCCAAAATCATGGGTTTTCGTTCAGCAGTGGAAGTAGGAGGCGCGCTCTACAATAGGCAAGGGTTTTCAAGTCTGCAAGTACGTTTTAAGCTGAGTTCCATGAACATTGTCCAAAATCATGTTTTAACCAAAATCCACAATGCGACCAGTTCAGCATATGAGAAGAGACACTGTTTGAGTGTAACAAACGTGAAACATTTCTTTTAGCCTTTTCGCATGAAAACAGGGTCCAAAATCATGGGTTTTCGTTCAGCAGTGGAAGTAGGAGGCGCTTTCTACAATAGGCAAGGGTTTTCAAGTCTGCAAGTACGTTTTAAGCTGAGTTCCATGAACATTGTCCAAAATCATGTTTTAACCAAAATCCACAATGCGACCAGTTCAGCATATGAGAGGAGACACTGTTTGAGTGTAACAAACGTGAAACATTTCTTTTAGCCTTTTCGCATGAAAACAGGGTCCAAAATCATGGGTTTTCGTTCAGCAGTGGAAGTAGGAGGCGCGCTCTACAATAGGCAAGGGTTTTCCAGTCTGCAAGTACGTTTTAAACTGAGTTCCATGAACATTGTCCAAAATCATGTTTTAACCAAAATCCACAATGCGACCAGTTCAGCATATGAGAGGAGACACTGTTTGAGTGTAACAAACGTGAAACATTTCTTTTAGCCTTTTCGCATGAAAATAGGGTCCAAAATCATGCGTTTTCGTTCAGCAGTGGAAGTAGGAGGCGCGCTCTACAATAGGCAAGGGTTTTCAAGTCTGCAAGTACGTTTTAAACTGAGTTCCATGAACATTGTCCAAAATCATGTTTTAACCAAAATCCACAATGCGACCAGTTCAGCATATGAGAGGAGACACTGTTTGAGTGTAACAAACGTGAAACATTTCTTTTAGCCTTTTCGCATGAAAACAGGGTCCAAAATCATGGGTTTTCGTTCAGCAGTGGAAGTAGGAGGCGCGCTCTACAATAGGCAAGGGTTTTCAAGTCTGCAAGTACGTTTTAAGCTGAGTTCCATGAACATTGTCCAAAATCATGTTTTAACCAAAATCCACAATGCGACCAGTTCAGCATATGAGAAGAGACACTGTTTGAGTGTAACAAACGTGAAACATTTCTTTTAGCCTTTTCGCATGAAAACAGGGTCCAAAATCATGGGTTTTCGTTCAGCAGTGGAAGTAGGAGGCGCGCTCTACAATAGGCAAGGGTTTTCAAGTCTGCAAGTACGTTTTAAGCTGAGTTCCATGAACATTGTCCAAAATCATGTTTTAACCAAAATCCACAATGCGACCAGTTCAGCATATGAGAAGAGACACTGTTTGAGTGTAACAAACGTGAAACATTTCTTTTAGCCTTTTCGCATGAAAACAGGGTCCAAAATCATGGGTTTTCGTTCAGCAGTGGAAGTAGGAGGCGCTTTCTACAATAGGCAAGGGTTTTCAAGTCTGCAAGTACGTTTTAAGCTGAGTTCCATGAACATTGTCCAAAATCATGTTTTAACCAAAATCCACAATGCGACCAGTTCAGCATATGAGAGGAGACACTGTTTGAGTGTAACAAACGTGAAACATTTCTTTTAGCCTTTTCGCATGAAAACAGGGTCCAAAATCATGGGTTTTCGTTCAGCAGTGGAAGTAGGAGGCGCGCTCTACAATAGGCAAGGGTTTTCCAGTCTGCAAGTACGTTTTAAACTGAGTTCCATGAACATTGTCCAAAATCATGTTTTAACCAAAATCCACAATGCGACCAGTTCAGCATATGAGAGGAGACACTGTTTGAGTGTAACAAACGTGAAACATTTCTTTTAGCCTTTTCGCATGAAAATAGGGTCCAAAATCATGCGTTTTCGTTCAGCAGTGGAAGTAGGAGGCGCGCTCTACAATAGGCAAGGGTTTTCAAGTCTGCAAGTACGTTTTAAACTGAGTTCCATGAACATTGTCCAAAATCATGTTTTAACCAAAATCCACAATGCGACCAGTTCAGCATATGAGAGGAGACACTGTTTGAGTGTAACAAACGTGAAACATTTCTTTTAGCCTTTTCGCATGAAAACAGGGTCCAAAATCATGGGTTTTCGTTCAGCAGTGGAAGTAGGAGGCGCGCTCTACAATAGGCAAGGGTTTTCAAGTCTGCAAGTACGTTTTAAGCTGAGTTCCATGAACATTGTCCAAAATCATGTTTTAACCAAAATCCACAATGCGACCAGTTCAGCATATGAGAAGAGACACTGTTTGAGTGTAACAAACGTGAAACATTTCTTTTAGCCTTTTCGCATGAAAACAGGGTCCAAAATCATGGGTTTTCGTTCAGCAGTGGAAGTAGGAGGCGCGCTCTACAATAGGCAAGGGTTTTCAAGTCTGCAAGTACGTTTTAAACTGAGTTCCATGAACATTGTCCAAAATCATGTTTTAACCAAAATCCACAATGCGACCAGTTCAGCATATGAGAAGAGACACTGTTTGAGTGTAACAAACGTGAAACATTTCTTTTAGCCTTTTCGCATGAAAACAGGGTCCAAAATCATGGGTTTTCGTTCAGCAGTGGAAGTAGGAGGCGCTTTCTACAATAGGCAAGGGTTTTCAAGTCTGCAAGTACGTTTTAAGCAGAGTTCCATGAACATTGTCCAAAATCATGTTTTAACCAAAATCCACAATGCGACCAGTTCAGCATATGAGAGGAGACACTGTTTGAGTGTAACAAACGTGAAACATTTCTTTTAGCCTTTTCGCATGAAAACAGGGTCCAAAATCATGGGTTTTCGTTCAGCAGTGGAAGTAGGAGGCGCGCTCTACAATAGGCAAGGGTTTTCAAGTCTGCAAGTACGTTTTAAACTGAGTTCCATGAACATTGTCCAAAATCATGTTTTAACCAAAATCCACAATGCGACCAGTTCAGCATATGAGAAGAGACACTGTTTGAGTGTAACAAACGTGAAACATTTCATTTAGCCTTTTCGCATGAAAACAGGGTCCAAAATCATGGGTTTTCGTTCAGCAGTGGAAGTAGGAGGCGCTTTCTACAATAGGCAAGGGTTTTCAAGTCTGCAAGTACGTTTTAAGCTGAGTTCCATGAACATTGTCCAAAATCATGTTTTAACCAAAATCCACAATGCGACCAGTTCAGCATATGAGAGGAGACACTGTTTGAGTGTAACAAACGTGAAACATTTCTTTTAGCCTTTTCGCATGAAAATAGGGTCCAAAATCATGGGTTTTCGTTCAGCAGTGGAAGTAGGAGGCGCGCTCTACAATAGGCAAGGGTTTTCAAGTCTGCAAGTACGTTTTAAACTGAGTTCCATGAACATTGTCCAAAATCATGTTTTAACCAAAATCCACAATGCGACCAGTCAGCATATGAGAGGAGACACTGTTTGAGTGTAACAAACGTGAAACATTTCTTTTAGCCTTTTCGCATGAAAACAGGGTCCAAAATCATGGGTTTTCGTTCAGCAGTGGAAGTAGGAGGCGCGCTCTACAATAGGCAAGGGTTTTCAAGTCTGCAAGTACGTTTTAAGCTGAGTTCCATGAACATTGTCCAAAATCATGTTTTAACCAAAATCCACAATGCGACCAGTTCAGCATATGAGAAGAGACACTGTTTGAGTGTAACAAACGTGAAACATTTCTTTTAGCCTTTTCGCATGAAAACAGGGTCCAAAATCATGGGTTTTCGTTCAGCAGTGGAAGTAGGAGGCGCTTTCTACAATAGGCAAGGGTTTTCAAGTCTGCAAGTACGTTTTAAGCTGAGTTCCATGAACATTGTCCAAAATCATGTTTTAACCAAAATCCACAATGCGACCAGTTCAGCATATGAGAGGAGACACTGTTTGAGTGTAACAAACGTGAAACATTTCTTTTAGCCTTTTCGCATGAAAACAGGGTCCAAAATCATGGGTTTTCGTTCAGCAGTGGAAGTAGGAGGCGCGCTCTACAATAGGCAAGGGTTTTCAAGTCTGCAAGTACGTTTTAAACTGAGTTCCATGAACATTGTCCAAAATCATGTTTTAACCAAAATCCACAATGCGACCAGTTCAGCATATGAGAAGAGACACTGTTTGAGTGTAACAAACGTGAAACATTTCTTTTAGCCTTTTCGCATGAAAACAGGGTCCAAAATCATGGGTTTTCGTTCAGCAGTGGAAGTAGGAGGCGCTTTCTACAATAGGCAAGGGTTTTCAAGTCTGCAAGTACGTTTTAAGCTGAGTTCCATGAACATTGTCCAAAATCATGTTTTAACCAAAATCCACAATGCGACCAGTTCAGCATATGAGAGGAGACACTGTTTGAGTGTAACAAACGTGAAACATTTCTTTTAGCCTTTTCGCATGAAAACAGGGTCCAAAATCATGGGTTTTCGTTCAGCAGTGGAAGTAGGAGGCGCGCTCTACAATAGGCAAGGGTTTTCAAGTCTGCAAGTACGTTTTAAACTGAGTTCCATGAACATTGTCCAAAATCATGTTTTAACCAAAATCCACAATGCGACCAGTTCAGCATATGAGAAGAGACACTGTTTGAGTGTAACAAACGTGAAACATTTCATTTAGCCTTTTCGCATGAAAACAGGGTCCAAAATCATGGGTTTTCGTTCAGCAGTGGAAGTAGGAGGCGCTTTCTACAATAGGCAAGGGTTTTCAAGTCTGCAAGTACGTTTTAAGCTGAGTTCCATGAACATTGTCCAAAATCATGTTTTAACCAAAATCCACAATGCGACCAGTTCAGCATATGAGAGGAGACACTGTTTGAGTGTAACAAACGTGAAACATTTCTTTTAGCCTTTTCGCATGAAAATAGGGTCCAAAATCATGGGTTTTCGTTCAGCAGTGGAAGTAGGAGGCGCGCTCTACAATAGGCAAGGGTTTTCAAGTCTGCAAGTACGTTTTAAACTGAGTTCCATGAACATTGTCCAAAATCATGTTTTAACCAAAATCCACAATGCGACCAGTCAGCATATGAGAGGAGACACTGTTTGAGTGTAACAAACGTGAAACATTTCTTTTAGCCTTTTCGCATGAAAACAGGGTCCAAAATCATGGGTTTTCGTTCAGCAGTGGAAGTAGGAGGCGCGCTCTACAATAGGCAAGGGTTTTCAAGTCTGCAAGTACGTTTTAAGCTGAGTTCCATGAACATTGTCCAAAATCATGTTTTAACCAAAATCCACAATGCGACCAGTTCAGCATATGAGAAGAGACACTGTTTGAGTGTAACAAACGTGAAACATTTCTTTTAGCCTTTTCGCATGAAAACAGGGTCCAAAATCATGGGTTTTCGTTCAGCAGTGGAAGTAGGAGGCGCTTTCTACAATAGGCAAGGGTTTTCAAGTCTGCAAGTACGTTTTAAGCTGAGTTCCATGAACATTGTCCAAAATCATGTTTTAACCAAAATCCACAATGCGACCAGTTCAGCATATGAGAGGAGACACTGTTTGAGTGTAACAAACGTGAAACATTTCTTTTAGCCTTTTCGCATGAAAACAGGGTCCAAAATCATGCGTTTTCGTTCAGCAGTGGAAGTAGGAGGCGCGCTCTACAATAGGCAAGGGTTTTCAAGTCTGCAAGTACGTTTTAAACTGAGTTCCATGAACATTGTCCAAAATCATGTTTTAACCAAAATCCACAATGCGACCAGTTCAGCATATGAGAGGAGACACTGTTTGAGTGTAACAAACGTGAAACATTTCTTTTAGCCTTTTCGCATGAAAATAGGGTCCAAAATCATGCGTTTTCGTTCAGCAGTGGAAGTAGGAGGCGCGCTCTACAATAGGCAAGGGTTTTCAAGTCTGCAAGTACGTTTTAAACTGAGTTCCATGAACATTGTCCAAAATCATGTTTTAACCAAAATCCACAATGCGACCAGTCAGCATATGAGAGGAGACACTGTTTGAGTGTAACAAACGTGAAACATTTCTTTTAGCCTTTTAACATGAAAACAGGGTCCAAAATCATGGGTTTTCGTTCAGCAGTGGAAGTAGGAGGCGCGCTCTACAATAGGCAAGGGTTTTCAAGTCTGCAAGTACGTTTTAAGCTGAGTTCCATGAACATTGTCCAAAATCATGTTTTAACCAAAATCCACAATGCGACCAGTCAGCATATGAGAGGAGACACTGTTTGAGTGTAACAAACGTGAAACATTTCTTTTAGCCTTTTCGCATGAAAACAGGGTCCAAAATCATGGGTTTTCGTTCAGCAGTGGAAGTAGGAGGCGCGCTCTACAATAGGCAAGGGTTTTCAAGTCTGCAAGTACGTTTTAAGCTGAGTTCCATGAACATTGTCCAAAATCATGTTTTAACCAAAATCCACAATGCGACCAGTTCAGCATATGAGAAGAGACACTGTTTGAGTGTAACAAACGTGAAACATTTCTTTTAGCCTTTTCGCATGAAAACAGGGTCCAAAATCATGGGTTTTCGTTCAGCAGTGGAAGTAGGAGGCGCGCTCTACAATAGGCAAGGGTTTTCAAGTCTGCAAGTACGTTTTAAACTGAGTTCCATGAACATTGTCCAAAATCATGTTTTAACCAAAATCCACAATGCGACCAGTTCAGCATATGAGAGGAGACACTGTTTGAGTGTAACAAACGTGAAACATTTCTTTTAGCCTTTTCGCATGAAAACAGGGTCCAAAATCATGGGTTTTCGTTCAGCAGTGGAAGTAGGAGGCGCGCTCTACAATAGGCAAGGGTTTTCAAGTCTGCAAGTACGTTTTAAACTGAGTTCCATGAACATTGTCCAAAATCATGTTTTAACCAAAATCCACAATGCGACCAGTTCAGCATATGAGAGGAGACACTGTTTGAGTGTAACAAACGTGAAACATTTCTTTTAGCCTTTTCGCATGAAAACAGGGTCCAAAATCATGGGTTTTCGTTCAGCAGTGGAAGTAGGAGGCGCGCTCTACAATAGGCAAGGGTTTTCAAGTCTGCAAGTACGTTTTAAACTGAGTTCCATGAACATTGTCCAAAATCATGTTTTAACCAAAATCCACAATGCGACCAGTCAGCATATGAGAGGAGACACTGTTTGAGTGTAACAAACGTGAAACATTTCTTTTAGCCTTTTCGCATGAAAACAGGGTCCAAAATCATGGGTTTTCGTTCAGCAGTGGAAGTAGGAGGCGCGCTCTACAATAGGCAAGGGTTTTCAAGTCTGCAAGTACGTTTTAAGCTGAGTTCCATGAACATTGTCCAAAATCATGTTTTAACCAAAATCCACAATGCGACCAGTCAGCATATGAGAGGAGACACTGTTTGAGTGTAACAAACGTGAAACATTTCTTTTAGCCTTTTCGCATGAAAACAGGGTCCAAAATCATGGGTTTTCGTTCAGCAGTGGAAGTAGGAGGCGCGCTCTACAATAGGCAAGGGTTTTCAAGTCTGCAAGTACGTTTTAAGCTGAGTTCCATGAACATTGTCCAAAATCATGTTTTAACCAAAATCCACAATGCGACCAGTTCAGCATATGAGAAGAGACACTGTTTGAGTGTAACAAACGTGAAACATTTCTTTTAGCCTTTTCGCATGAAAACAGGGTCCAAAATCATGGGTTTTCGTTCAGCAGTGGAAGTAGGAGGCGCGCTCTACAATAGGCAAGGGTTTTCAAGTCTGCAAGTACGTTTTAAACTGAGTTCCATGAACATTGTCCAAAATCATGTTTTAACCAAAATCCACAATGCGACCAGTTCAGCATATGAGAGGAGACACTGTTTGAGTGTAACAAACGTGAAACATTTCTTTTAGCCTTTTCGCATGAAAACAGGGTCCAAAATCATGGGTTTTCGTTCAGCAGTGGAAGTAGGAGGCGCGCTCTACAATAGGCAAGGGTTTTCAAGTCTGCAAGTACGTTTTAAACTGAGTTCCATGAACATTGTCCAAAATCATGTTTTAACCAAAATCCACAATGCGACCAGTTCAGCATATGAGAGGAGACACTGTTTGAGTGTAACAAACGTGAAACATTTCTTTTAGCCTTTTCGCATGAAAACAGGGTCCAAAA
This sequence comes from Coregonus lavaretus, assembly GCF_964263955.1. NCBI lineage: Eukaryota > Metazoa > Chordata > Actinopteri > Salmoniformes > Salmonidae > Coregonus > Coregonus lavaretus. The sequence goes on from NC_140020.1 coordinate 37,848,758, forward strand.
TCATGGGTTTTCGTTCAGCAGTGGAAGTAGGAGGCGCGCTCTACAATAGGCAAGGGTTTTCAAGTCTGCAAGTACGTTTTAAACTGAGTTCCATGAACATTGTCCAAAATCATGTTTTAACCAAAATCCACAATGCGACCAGTCAGCATATGAGAGGAGACACTGTTTGAGTGTAACAAACGTGAAACATTTCTTTTAGCCTTTTCGCATGAAAACAGGGTCCAAAATCATGGGTTTTCGTTCAGCAGTGGAAGTAGGAGGCGCGCTCTACAATAGGCAAGGGTTTTCAAGTCTGCAAGTACGTTTTAAGCTGAGTTCCATGAACATTGTCCAAAATCATGTTTTAACCAAAATCCACAATGCGACCAGTTCAGCATATGAGAAGAGACACTGTTTGAGTGTAACAAACGTGAAACATTTCTTTTAGCCTTTTCGCATGAAAACAGGGTCCAAAATCATGGGTTTTCGTTCAGCAGTGGAAGTAGGAGGCGCGCTCTACAATAGGCAAGGGTTTTCAAGTCTGCAAGTACGTTTTAAACTGAGTTCCATGAACATTGTCCAAAATCATGTTTTAACCAAAATCCACAATGCGACCAGTTCAGCATATGAGAGGAGACACTGTTTGAGTGTAACAAACGTGAAACATTTCTTTTAGCCTTTTCGCATGAAAACAGGGTCCAAAATCATGGGTTTTCGTTCAGCAGTGGAAGTAGGAGGCGCGCTCTACAATAGGCAAGGGTTTTCAAGTCTGCAAGTACGTTTTAAACTGAGTTCCATGAACATTGTCCAAAATCATGTTTTAACCAAAATCCACAATGCGACCAGTTCAGCATATGAGAGGAGACACTGTTTGAGTGTAACAAACGTGAAACATTTCTTTTAGCCTTTTCGCATGAAAATAGGGTCCAAAATCATGCGTTTTCGTTCAGCAGTGGAAGTAGGAGGCGCGCTCTACAATAGGCAAGGGTTTTCAAGTCTGCAAGTACGTTTTAAACTGAGTTCCATGAACATTGTCCAAAATCATGTTTTAACCAAAATCCACAATGCGACCAGTCAGCATATGAGAGGAGACACTGTTTGAGTGTAACAAACGTGAAATATTTCTTTTAGCCTTTTCGCATGAAAACAGGGTCCAAAATCATGGGTTTTCGTTCAGCAGTGGAAGTAGGAGGCGCGCTCTACAATAGGCAAGGGTTTTCAAGTCTGCAAGTACGTTTTAAGCTGAGTTCCATGAACATTGTCCAAAATCATGTTTTAACCAAAATCCACAATGCGACCAGTTCAGCATATGAGAAGAGACACTGTTTGAGTGTAACAAACGTGAAACATTTCTTTTAGCCTTTTCGCATGAAAACAGGGTCCAAAATCATGGGTTTTCGTTCAGCAGTGGAAGTAGGAGGCGCTTTCTACAATAGGCAAGGGTTTTCAAGTCTGCAAGTACGTTTTAAGCTGAGTTCCATGAACATTGTCCAAAATCATGTTTTAACCAAAATCCACAATGCGACCAGTTCAGCATATGAGAGGAGACACTGTTTGAGTGTAACAAACGTGAAACATTTCTTTTAGCCTTTTCGCATGAAAACAGGGTCCAAAATCATGGGTTTTCGTTCAGCAGTGGAAGTAGGAGGCGCGCTCTACAATAGGCAAGGGTTTTCCAGTCTGCAAGTACGTTTTAAACTGAGTTCCATGAACATTGTCCAAAATCATGTTTTAACCAAAATCCACAATGCGACCAGTTCAGCATATGAGAGGAGACACTGTTTGAGTGTAACAAACGTGAAACATTTCTTTTAGCCTTTTCGCATGAAAATAGGGTCCAAAATCATGCGTTTTCGTTCAGCAGTGGAAGTAGGAGGCGCGCTCTACAATAGGCAAGGGTTTTCAAGTCTGCAAGTACGTTTTAAACTGAGTTCCATGAACATTGTCCAAAATCATGTTTTAACCAAAATCCACAATGCGACCAGTTCAGCATATGAGAGGAGACACTGTTTGAGTGTAACAAACGTGAAACATTTCTTTTAGCCTTTTCGCATGAAAACAGGGTCCAAAATCATGGGTTTTCGTTCAGCAGTGGAAGTAGGAGGCGCGCTCTACAATAGGCAAGGGTTTTCAAGTCTGCAAGTACGTTTTAAGCTGAGTTCCATGAACATTGTCCAAAATCATGTTTTAACCAAAATCCACAATGCGACCAGTTCAGCATATGAGAAGAGACACTGTTTGAGTGTAACAAACGTGAAACATTTCTTTTAGCCTTTTCGCATGAAAACAGGGTCCAAAATCATGGGTTTTCGTTCAGCAGTGGAAGTAGGAGGCGCGCTCTACAATAGGCAAGGGTTTTCAAGTCTGCAAGTACGTTTTAAGCTGAGTTCCATGAACATTGTCCAAAATCATGTTTTAACCAAAATCCACAATATGACCAGTTCAACATATGAGAAGAGACACTGTTTGAGTGTAACAAACGTGAAACATTTCTTTTAGCCTTTTCGCATGAAAACAGGGTCCAAAATCATGGGTTTTCGTTCAGCAGTGGAAGTAGGAGGCGCGCTCTACAATAGGCAAGGGTTTTCAAGTCTGCAAGTACGTTTTAAGCTGAGTTCCATGAACATTGTCCAAAATCATGTTTTAACCAAAATCCACAATGCGACCAGTTCAGCATATGAGAAGAGACACTGTTTGAGTGTAACAAACGTGAAACATTTCTTTTAGCCTTTTCGCATGAAAACAGGGTCCAAAATCATGGGTTTTCGTTCAGCAGTGGAAGTAGGAGGCGCGCTCTACAATAGGCAAGGGTTTTCAAGTCTGCAAGTACGTTTTAAACTGAGTTCCATGAACATTGTCCAAAATCATGTTTTAACCAAAATCCACAATGCGACCAGTTCAGCATATGAGAGGAGACACTGTTTGAGTGTAACAAACGTGAAACATTTCTTTTAGCCTTTTCGCATGAAAACAGGGTCCAAAATCATGGGTTTTCGTTCAGCAGTGGAAGTAGGAGGCGCGCTCTACAATAGGCAAGGGTTTTCAAGTCTGCAAGTACGTTTTAAACTGAGTTCCATGAACATTGTCCAAAATCATGTTTTAACCAAAATCCACAATGCGACCAGTTCAGCATATGAGAGGAGACACTGTTTGAGTGTAACAAACGTGAAACATTTCTTTTAGCCTTTTCGCATGAAAACAGGGTCCAAAATCATGGGTTTTCGTTCAGCAGTGGAAGTAGGAGGCGCGCTCTACAATAGGCAAGGGTTTTCCAGTCTGCAAGTACGTTTTAAACTGAGTTCCATGAACATTGTCCAAAATCATGTTTTAACCAAAATCCACAATGCGACCAGTTCAGCATATGAGAGGAGACACTGTTTGAGTGTAACAAACGTGAAACATTTCTTTTAGCCTTTTCGCATGAAAATAGGGTCCAAAATCATGCGTTTTCGTTCAGCAGTGGAAGTAGGAGGCGCGCTCTACAATAGGCAAGGGTTTTCAAGTCTGCAAGTACGTTTTAAACTGAGTTCCATGAACATTGTCCAAAATCATGTTTTAACCAAAATCCACAATGCGACCAGTTCAGCATATGAGAGGAGACACTGTTTGAGTGTAACAAACGTGAAACATTTCTTTTAGCCTTTTCGCATGAAAACAGGGTCCAAAATCATGGGTTTTCGTTCAGCAGTGGAAGTAGGAGGCGCGCTCTACAATAGGCAAGGGTTTTCAAGTCTGCAAGTACGTTTTAAGCTGAGTTCCATGAACATTGTCCAAAATCATGTTTTAACCAAAATCCACAATGCGACCAGTTCAGCATATGAGAAGAGACACTGTTTGAGTGTAACAAACGTGAAACATTTCTTTTAGCCTTTTCGCATGAAAACAGGGTCCAAAATCATGGGTTTTCGTTCAGCAGTGGAAGTAGGAGGCGCGCTCTACAATAGGCAAGGGTTTTCAAGTCTGCAAGTACGTTTTAAACTGAGTTCCATGAACATTGTCCAAAATCATGTTTTAACCAAAATCCACAATGCGACCAGTTCAGCATATGAGAGGAGACACTGTTTGAGTGTAACAAACGTGAAACATTTCTTTTAGCCTTTTCGCATGAAAACAGGGTCCAAAATCATGGGTTTTCGTTCAGCAGTGGAAGTAGGAGGCGCGCTCTACAATAGGCAAGGGTTTTCAAGTCTGCAAGTACGTTTTAAGCTGAGTTCCATGAACATTGTCCAAAATCATGTTTTAACCAAAATCCACAATGCGACCAGTTCAGCATATGAGAAGAGACACTGTTTGAGTGTAACAAACGTGAAACATTTCTTTTAGCCTTTTCGCATGAAAACAGGGTCCAAAATCATGGGTTTTCGTTCAGCAGTGGAAGTAGGAGGCGCTTTCTACAATAGGCAAGGGTTTTCAAGTCTGCAAGTACGTTTTAAGCTGAGTTCCATGAACATTGTCCAAAATCATGTTTTAACCAAAATCCACAATGCGACCAGTTCAGCATATGAGAGGAGACACTGTTTGAGTGTAACAAACGTGAAACATTTCTTTTAGCCTTTTCGCATGAAAACAGGGTCCAAAATCATGGGTTTTCGTTCAGCAGTGGAAGTAGGAGGCGCGCTCTACAATAGGCAAGGGTTTTCAAGTCTGCAAGTACGTTTTAAACTGAGTTCCATGAACATTGTCCAAAATCATGTTTTAACCAAAATCCACAATGCGACCAGTTCAGCATATGAGAGGAGACACTGTTTGAGTGTAACAAACGTGAAACATTTCTTTTAGCCTTTTCGCATGAAAACAGGGTCCAAAATCATGGGTTTTCGTTCAGCAGTGGAAGTAGGAGGCGCGCTCTACAATAGGCAAGGGTTTTCAAGTCTGCAAGTACGTTTTAAGCTGAGTTCCATGAACATTGTCCAAAATCATGTTTTAACCAAAATCCACAATGCGACCAGTTCAGCATATGAGAAGAGACACTGTTTGAGTGTAACAAACGTGAAACATTTCTTTTAGCCTTTTCGCATGAAAACAGGGTCCAAAATCATGGGTTTTCGTTCAGCAGTGGAAGTAGGAGGCGCTTTCTACAATAGGCAAGGGTTTTCAAGTCTGCAAGTACGTTTTAAGCTGAGTTCCATGAACATTGTCCAAAATCATGTTTTAACCAAAATCCACAATGCGACCAGTTCAGCATATGAGAGGAGACACTGTTTGAGTGTAACAAACGTGAAACATTTCTTTTAGCCTTTTCGCATGAAAACAGGGTCCAAAATCATGGGTTTTCGTTCAGCAGTGGAAGTAGGAGGCGCGCTCTACAATAGGCAAGGGTTTTCAAGTCTGCAAGTACGTTTTAAACTGAGTTCCATGAACATTGTCCAAAATCATGTTTTAACCAAAATCCACAATGCGACCAGTTCAGCATATGAGAGGAGACACTGTTTGAGTGTAACAAACGTGAAACATTTCTTTTAGCCTTTTCGCATGAAAATAGGGTCCAAAATCATGCGTTTTCGTTCAGCAGTGGAAGTAGGAGGCGCGCTCTACAATAGGCAAGGGTTTTCAAGTCTGCAACTACGTTTTAAACTGAGTTCCATGAACATTGTCCAAAATCATGTTTTAACCAAAATCCACAATGCGACCAGTTCAGCATATGAGAGGAGACACTGTTTGAGTGTAACAAACGTGAAACATTTCTTTTAGCCTTTTCGCATGAAAATAGGGTCCAAAATCATGCGTTTTCGTTCAGCAGTGGAAGTAGGAGGCGCGCTCTACAATAGGCAAGGGTTTTCAAGTCTGCAAGTACGTTTTAAACTGAGTTCCATGAACATTGTCCAAAATCATGTTTTAACCAAAATCCACAATGCGACCAGTTCAGCATATGAGAGGAGACACTGTTTGAGTGTAACAAACGTGAAACATTTCTTTTAGCCTTTTCGCATGAAAACAGGGTCCAAAATCATGGGTTTTCGTTCAGCAGTGGAAGTAGGATGCGCGCTCTACAATAGGCAAGGGTTTTCAAGTCTGCAAGTACGTTTTAAGCTGAGTTCCATGAACATTGTCCAAAATCATGTTTTAACCAAAATCCACAATGCGACCAGTTCAGCATATGAGAAGAGACACTGTTTGAGTGTAACAAACGTGAAACATTTCTTTTAGCCTTTTCGCATGAAAACAGGGTCCAAAATCATGGGTTTTCGTTCAGCAGTGGAAGTAGGAGGTGCGCTCTACAATAGGCAAGGGTTTTCAAGTCTGCAAGTACGTTTTAAAAGGAGTTCCATGAACATTGTCCAAAATCATGTTTTAACCAAAATCCACAATGCGACCAGTTCAGCATATGAGAGGAGACACTGTTTGAGTGTAACAAACGTGAAACATTTCTTTTAGTTTTTTCGCATGAAAACAGGGTCCAAAATCATGGGTTTTCGTTCAGCAGTGGAAGTAGGAGGCGCGCTCTACAATAGGCAAGGGTTTTCAAGTCTGCAAGTACGTTTTAAACTGAGTTCCATGAACATTGTCCAAAATCATGTTTTAACCAAAATCCACAATGCGACCAGTTCAGCATATGAGAGGAGACACTGTTTGAGTGTAACAAACGTGAAACATTTCTTTTAGCCTTTTCGCATGAAAATAGGGTCCAAAATCATGCGTTTTCGTTCAGCAGTGGAAGTAGGAGGCGCGCTCTACAATAGGCAAGGGTTTTCAAGTCTGCAAGTACGTTTTAAGCTGAGTTCCATGAACATTGTCCAAAATCATGTTTTAACCAAAATCCACAATGCGACCAGTTCAGCATATGAGAAGAGACACTGTTTGAGTGTAACAAACGTGAAACATTTCTTTTAGCCTTTTCGCATGAAAACAGGGTCCAAAATCATGGGTTTTCGTTCAGCAGTGGAAGTAGGAGGTGCGCTCTACAATAGGCAAGGGTTTTCAAGTCTGCAAGTACGTTTTAAACTGAGTTCCATGAACATTGTCCAAAATCATGTTTTAACCAAAATCCACAATGCGACCAGTTCAGCATATGAGAGGAGACACTGTTTGAGTGTAACAAACGTGAAACATTTCTTTTAGTTTTTTCGCATGAAAACAGGGTCCAAAATCATGGGTTTTCGTTCAGCAGTGGAAGTAGGAGGCGCGCTCTACAATAGGCAAGGGTTTTCAAGTCTGCAAGTACGTTTTAAACTGAGTTCCATGAACATTGTCCAAAATCATGTTTTAACCAAAATCCACAATGCGACCAGTTCAGCATATGAGAGGAGACACTGTTTGAGTGTAACAAACGTGAAACATTTCTTTTAGCCTTTTCGCATGAAAATAGGGTCCAAAATCATGCGTTTTCGTTCAGCAGTGGAAGTAGGAGGCGCGCTCTACAATAGGCAAGGGTTTTCAAGTCTGCAAGTACGTTTTAAACTGAGTTCCATGAACATTGTCCAAAATCATGTTTTAACCAAAATCCACAATGCGACCAGTTCAGCATATGAGAGGAGACACTGTTTGAGTGTAACAAACGTGAAACATTTCTTTTAGCCTTTTCGCATGAAAACAGGGTCCAAAATCATGGGTTTTCGTTCAGCAGTGGAAGTAGGAGGCGCGCTCTACAATAGGCAAGGGTTTTCAAGTCTGCAAGTACGTTTTAAGCTGAGTTCCATGAACATTGTCCAAAATCATGTTTTAACCAAAATCCACAATGCGACCAGTTCAGCATATGAGAAGAGACACTGTTTGAGTGTAACAAACGTGAAACATTTCTTTTAGCCTTTTCGCATGAAAACAGGGTCCAAAATCATGGGTTTTCGTTCAGCAGTGGAAGTAGGAGGCGCTTTCTACAATAGCCAAGGGTTTTCAAGTCTGCAAGTACGTTTTAAGCTGAGTTCCATGAACATTGTCCAAAATCATGTTTTAACCAAAATCCACAATGCGACCAGTTCAGCATATGAGAGGAGACACTGTTTGAGTGTAACAAACGTGAAACATTTCTTTTAGCCTTTTCGCATGAAAACAGGGTCCAAAATCATGGGTTTTCGTTCAGCAGTGGAAGTAGGAGGCGCGCTCTACAATAGGCAAGGGTTTTCCAGTCTGCAAGTACGTTTTAAACTGAGTTCCATGAACATTGTCCAAAATCATGTTTTAACCAAAATCCACAATGCGACCAGTTCAGCATATGAGAGGAGACACTGTTTGAGTGTAACAAACGTGAAACATTTCTTTTAGCCTTTTCGCATGAAAATAGGGTCCAAAATCATGCGTTTTCGTTCAGCAGTGGAAGTAGGAGGCGCGCTCTACAATAGGCAAGGGTTTTCAAGTCTGCAAGTACGTTTTAAACTGAGTTCCATGAACATTGTCCAAAATCATGTTTTAACCAAAATCCACAATGCGACCAGTTCAGCATATGAGAGGAGACACTGTTTGAGTGTAACAAACGTGAAACATTTCTTTTAGCCTTTTCGCATGAAAACAGGGTCCAAAATCATGGGTTTTCGTTCAGCAGTGGAAGTAGGAGGCGCGCTCTACAATAGGCAAGGGTTTTCAAGTCTGCAAGTACGTTTTAAGCTGAGTTCCATGAACATTGTCCAAAATCATGTTTTAACCAAAATCCACAATGCGACCAGTTCAGCATATGAGAAGAGACACTGTTTGAGTGTAACAAACGTGAAACATTTCTTTTAGCCTTTTCGCATGAAAATAGGGTCCAAAATCATGCGTTTTCGTTCAGCAGTGGAAGTAGGAGGCGCGCTCTACAATAGGCAAGGGTTTTCAAGTCTGCAAGTACGTTTTAAACTGAGTTCCATGAACATTGTCCAAAATCATGTTTTAACCAAAATCCACAATGCGACCAGTTCAGCATATGAGAGGAGACACTGTTTGAGTGTAACAAACGTGAAACATTTCTTTTAGCCTTTTCGCATGAAAACAGGGTCCAAAATCATGGGTTTTCGTTCAGCAGTGGAAGTAGGAGGCGCGCTCTACAATAGGCAAGGGTTTTCAAGTCTGCAAGTACGTTTTAAGCTGAGTTCCATGAACATTGTCCAAAATCATGTTTTAACCAAAATCCACAATGCGACCAGTTCAGCATATGAGAAGAGACACTGTTTGAGTGTAACAAACGTGAAACATTTCTTTTAGCCTTTTCGCATGAAAACAGGGTCCAGAATCATGGGTTTTCGTTCAGCAGTGGAAGTAGGAGGCGCTTTCTACAATAGGCAAGGGTTTTCAAGTCTGCAAGTACGTTTTAAGCTGAGTTCCATGAACATTGTCCAAAATCATGTTTTAACCAAAATCCACAATGCGACCAGTTCAGCATATGAGAGGAGACACTGTTTGAGTGTAACAAACGTGAAACATTTCTTTTAGCCTTTTCGCATGAAAACAGGGTCCAAAATCATGGGTTTTCGTTCAGCAGTGGAAGTAGGAGGCGCGCTCTACAATAGGCAAGGGTTTTCAAGTCTGCAAGTACGTTTTAAACTGAGTTCCATGAACATTGTCCAAAATCATGTTTTAACCAAAATCCACAATGCGACCAGTTCAGCATATGAGAGGAGACACTGTTTGAGTGTAACAAACGTGAAACATTTCTTTTAGCCTTTTCGCATGAAAATAGGGTCCAAAATCATGCGTTTTCGTTCAGCAGTGGAAGTAGGAGGCGCGCTCTACAATAGGCAAGGGTTTTCAAGTCTGCAACTACGTTTTAAACTGAGTTCCATGAACATTGTCCAAAATCATGTTTTAACCAAAATCCACAATGCGACCAGTTCAGCATATGAGAGGAGACACTGTTTGAGTGTAACAAACGTGAAACATTTCTTTTAGCCTTTTCGCATGAAAATAGGGTCAAAAATCATGCGTTTTCGTTCAGCAGTGGAAGTAGGAGGCGCGCTCTACAATAGGCAAGGGTTTTCAAGTCTGCAAGTACGTTTTAAACTGAGTTCCATGAACATTGTCCAAAATCATGTTTTAACCAAAATCCACAATGCGACCAGTTCAGCATATGAGAGGAGACACTGTTTGAGTGTAACAAACGTGAAACATTTCTTTTAGCCTTTTCGCATGAAAACAGGGTCCAAAATCATGGGTTTTCGTTCAGCAGTGGAAGTAGGAGGCGCGCTCTACAATAGGCAAGGGTTTTCAAGTCTGCAAGTACGTTTTAAGCTGAGTTCCATGAACATTGTCCAAAATCATGTTTTAACCAAAATCCACAATGCGACCAGTTCAGCATATGAGAAGAGACACTGTTTGAGTGTAACAAACGTGAAACATTTCTTTTAGCCTTTTCGCATGAAAACAGGGTCCAAAATCATGGGTTTTCGTTCAGCAGTGGAAGTAGGAGGTGCGCTCTACAATAGGCAAGGGTTTTCAAGTCTGCAAGTACGTTTTAAACTGAGTTCCATGAACATTGTCCAAAATCATGTTTTAACCAAAATCCACAATGCGACCAGTTCAGCATATGAGAGGAGACACTGTTTGAGTGTAACAAACGTGAAACATTTCTTTTAGTTTTTTCGCATGAAAACAGGGTCCAAAATCATGGGTTTTCGTTCAGCAGTGGAAGTAGGAGGCGCGCTCTACAATAGGCAAGGGTTTTCAAGTCTGCAAGTACGTTTTAAACTGAGTTCCATGAACATTGTCCAAAATCATGTTTTAACCAAAATCCACAATGCGACCAGTTCAGCATATGAGAGGAGACACTGTTTGAGTGTAACAAACGTGAAACATTTCTTTTAGCCTTTTCGCATGAAAATAGGGTCCAAAATCATGCGTTTTCGTTCAGCAGTGGAAGTAGGAGGCGCGCTCTACAATAGGCAAGGGTTTTCAAGTCTGCAAGTACGTTTTAAACTGAGTTCCATGAACATTGTCCAAAATCATGTTTTAACCAAAATCCACAATGCGACCAGTTCAGCATATGAGAGGAGACACTGTTTGAGTGTAACAAACGTGAAACATTTCTTTTAGCCTTTTCGCATGAAAACAGGGTCCAAAATCATGGGTTTTCGTTCAGCAGTGGAAGTAGGAGGCGCGCTCTACAATAGGCAAGGGTTTTCAAGTCTGCAAGTACGTTTTAAGCTGAGTTCCATGAACATTGTCCAAAATCATGTTTTAACCAAAATCCACAATGCGACCAGTTCAGCATATGAGAAGAGACACTGTTTGAGTGTAACAAACGTGAAACATTTCTTTTAGCCTTTTCGCATGAAAACAGGGTCCAAAATCATGGGTTTTCGTTCAGCAGTGGAAGTAGGAGGCGCTTTCTACAATAGCCAAGGGTTTTCAAGTCTGCAAGTACGTTTTAAACTGAGTTCCATGAACATTGTCCAAAATCATGTTTTAACCAAAATCCACAATGCGACCAGTTCAGCATATGAGAGGAGACACTGTTTGAGTGTAACAAACGTGAAACATTTCTTTTAGCCTTTTCGCATGAAAATAGGGTCCAAAATCATGCGTTTTCGTTCAGCAGTGGAAGTAGGAGGCGCGCTCTACAATAGGCAAGGGTTTTCAAGTCTGCAAGTACGTTTTAAACTGAGTTCCATGAACATTGTCCAAAATCATGTTTTAACCAAAATCCACAATGCGACCAGTTCAGCATATGAGAGGAGACACTGTTTGAGTGTAACAAACGTGAAACATTTCTTTTAGCCTTTTCGCATGAAAACAGGGTCCAAAATCATGGGTTTTCGTTCAGCAGTGGAAGTAGGAGGCGCGCTCTACAATAGGCAAGGGTTTTCAAGTCTGCAAGTACGTTTTAAGCTGAGTTCCATGAACATTGTCCAAAATCATGTTTTAACCAAAATCCACAATGCGACCAGTTCAGCATATGAGAAGAGACACTGTTTGAGTGTAACAAACGTGAAACATTTCTTTTAGCCTTTTCGCATGAAAACAGGGTCCAAAATCATGGGTTTTCGTTCAGCAGTGGAAGTAGGAGGCGCGCTCTACAATAGGCAAGGGTTTTCAAGTCTGCAAGTACGTTTTAAACTGAGTTCCATGAACATTGTCCAAAATCATGTTTTAACCAAAATCCACAATGCGACCAGTTCAGCATATGAGAGGAGACACTGTTTGAGTGTAACAAACGTGAAACATTTCTTTTAGCCTTTTCGCATGAAAATAGGGTCCAAAATCATGCGTTTTCGTTCAGCAGTGGAAGTAGGAGGCGCGCTCTACAATAGGCAAGGGTTTTCAAGTCTGCAAGTACGTTTTAAACTGAGTTCCATGAACATTGTCCAAAATCATGTTTTAACCAAAATCCACAATGCGACCAGTTCAGCATATGAGAGGAGACACTGTTTGAGTGTAACAAACGTGAAACATTTCTTTTAGCCTTTTCGCATGAAAACAGGGTCCAAAATCATGGGTTTTCGTTCAGCAGTGGAAGTAGGAGGCGCGCTCTACAATAGGCAAGGGTTTTCAAGTCTGCAAGTACGTTTTAAGCTGAGTTCCATGAACATTGTCCAAAATCATGTTTTAACCAAAATCCACAATGCGACCAGTTCAGCATATGAGAAGAGACACTGTTTGAGTGTAACAAACGTGAAACATTTCTTTTAGCCTTTTCGCATGAAAACAGGGTCCAAAATCATGGGTTTTCGTTCAGCAGTGGAAGTAGGAGGCGCTTTCTACAATAGGCAAGGGTTTTCAAGTCTGCAAGTACGTTTTAAGCTGAGTTCCATGAACATTGTCCAAAATCATGTTTTAACCAAAATCCACAATGCGACCAGTTCAGCATATGAGAGGAGACACTGTTTGAGTGTAACAAACGTGAAACATTTCTTTTAGCCTTTTCGCATGAAAACAGGGTCCAAAATCATGGGTTTTCGTTCAGCAGTGGAAGTAGGAGGCGCGCTCTACAATAGGCAAGGGTTTTCAAGTCTGCAAGTACGTTTTAAACTGAGTTCCATGAACATTGTCCAAAATCATGTTTTAACCAAAATCCACAATGCGACCAGTTCAGCATATGAGAGGAGACACTGTTTGAGTGTAACAAACGTGAAACATTTCTTTTAGCCTTTTCGCATGAAAATAGGGTCCAAAATCATGCGTTTTCGTTCAGCAGTGGAAGTAGGAGGCGCGCTCTACAATAGGCAAGGGTTTTCAAGTCTGCAACTACGTTTTAAACTGAGTTCCATGAACATTGTCCAAAATCATGTTTTAACCAAAATCCACAATGCGACCAGTTCAGCATATGAGAGGAGACACTGTTTGAGTGTAACAAACGTGAAACATTTCTTTTAGCCTTTTCGCATGAAAATAGGGTCCAAAATCATGCGTTTTCGTTCAGCAGTGGAAGTAGGAGGCGCGCTCTACAATAGGCAAGGGTTTTCAAGTCTGCAAGTACGTTTTAAACTGAGTTCCATGAACATTGTCCAAAATCATGTTTTAACCAAAATCCACAATGCGACCAGTTCAGCATATGAGAGGAGACACTGTTTGAGTGTAACAAACGTGAAACATTTCTTTTAGCCTTTTCGCATGAAAACAGGGTCCAAAATCATGGGTTTTCGTTCAGCAGTGGAAGTAGGAGGCGCGCTCTACAATAGGCAAGGGTTTTCAAGTCTGCAAGTACGTTTTAAGCTGAGTTCCATGAACATTGTCCAAAATCATGTTTTAACCAAAATCCACAATGCGACCAGTTCAGCATATGAGAAGAGACACTGTTTGAGTGTAACAAACGTGAAACATTTCTTTTAGCCTTTTCGCATGAAAACAGGGTCCAAAATCATGGGTTTTCGTTCAGCAGTGGAAGTAGGAGGTGCGCTCTACAATAGGCAAGGGTTTTCAAGTCTGCAAGTACGTTTTAAACTGAGTTCCATGAACATTGTCCAAAATCATGTTTTAACCAAAATCCACAATGCGACCAGTTCAGCATATGAGAGGAGACACTGTTTGAGTGTAACAAACGTGAAACATTTCTTTTAGCCTTTTCGCATGAAAACAGGGTCCAAAATCATGGGTTTTCGTTCAGCAGTGGAAGTAGGAGGCGCGCTCTACAATAGGCAAGGGTTTTCAAGTCTGCAAGTACGTTTTAAACTGAGTTCCATGAACATTGTCCAAAATCATGTTTTAACCAAAATCCACAATGCGACCAGTTCAGCATATGAGAGGAGACACTGTTTGAGTGTAACAAACGTGAAACATTTCTTTTAGCCTTTTCGCATGAAAATAGGGTCCAAAATCATGCGTTTTCGTTCAGCAGTGGAAGTAGGAGGCGCGCTCTACAATAGGCAAGGGTTTTCAAGTCTGCAAGTACGTTTTAAACTGAGTTCCATGAACATTGTCCAAAATCATGTTTTAACCAAAATCCACAATGCCACCAGTTCAGCATATGAGAGGAGACACTGTTTGAGTGTAACAAACGTGAAACATTTCTTTTAGCCTTTTCGCATGAAAACAGGGTCCAAAATCATGGGTTTTCGTTCAGCAGTGGAAGTAGGAGGCGCGCTCTACAATAGGCAAGGGTTTTCAAGTCTGCAAGTACATTTTAAGCTGAGTTCCATGAACATTGTCCAAAATCATGTTTTAACCAAAATCCACAATGCGACCAGTTCAGCATATGAGAAGAGACACTGTTTGAGTGTAACAAACGTGAAACATTTCTTTTAGCCTTTTCGCATGAAAACAGGGTCCAAAATCATGGGTTTTCGTTCAGCAGTGGAAGTAGGAGGCGCTTTCTACAATAGGCAAGGGTTTTCAAGTCTGCAAGTACGTTTTAAGCTGAGTTCCATGAACATTGTCCAAAATCATGTTTTAACCAAAATCCACAATGCGACCAGTTCAGCATATGAGAAGAGACACTGTTTGAGTGTAACAAACGTGAAACATTTCTTTTAGCCTTTTCGCATGAAAACAGGGTCCAAAATCATGGGTTTTCGTTCAGCAGTGGAAGTAGGAGGCGCGCTCTACAATAGGCAAGGGTTTTCAAGTCTGCAAGTACATTTTAAGCTGAGTTCCATGAACATTGTCCAAAATCATGTTTTAACCAAAATCCACAATGCGACCAGTTCAGCATATGAGAAGAGACATTGTTTGAGTGTAACAAACGTGAAACATTTCTTTTAGCCTTTTCGCATGAAAACAGGGTCCAAAATCATGGGTTTTCGTTCAGCAGTGGAAGTAGGAGGCGCTTTCTACAATAGGCAAGGGTTTTCAAGTCTGCAAGTACGTTTTAAGCTGAGTTCCATGAACATTGTCCAAAATCATGTTTTAACCAAAATCCACAATGCGACCAGTTCAGCATATGAGAGGAGACACTGTTTGAGTGTAACAAACGTGAAACATTTCTTTTAGCCTTTTCGCATGAAAATAGGGTCCAAAATCATGCGTTTTCGTTCAGCAGTGGAAGTAGGAGGCGCGCTCTACAATAGGCAAGGGTTTTCAAGTCTGCAAGTACGTTTTAAACTGAGTTCCATGAACATTGTCCAAAATCATGTTTTAACCAAAATCCACAATGCGACCAGTTCAGCATATGAGAGGAGACACTGTTTGAGTGTAACAAACGTGAAACATTTCTTTTAGCCTTTTCGCATGAAAACAGGGTCCAAAATCATGGGTTTTCGTTCAGCAGTGGAAGTAGGAGGCGCGCTCTACAATAGGCAAGGGTTTTCAAGTCTGCAAGTACGTTTTAAACTGAGTTCCATGAACATTGTCCAAAATCATGTTTTAACCAAAATCCACAATGCGACCAGTTCAGCATATGAGAAGAGACACTGTTTGAGTGTAACAAACGTGAAACATTTCTTTTAGCCTTTTCGCATGAAAACAGGGTCCAAAATCATGGGTTTTCGTTCAGCAGTGGAAGTAGGAGGCGCGCTCTACAATAGGCAAGGGTTTTCAAGTCTGCAAGTACATTTTAAGCTGAGTTCCATGAACATTGTCCAAAATCATGTTTTAACCAAAATCCACAATGCGACCAGTTCAGCATATGAGAAGAGACACTGTTTGAGTGTAAGAAACGTGAAACATTTCTTTTAGCCTTTTCGCATGAAAACAGGGTCCAAAATCATGGGTTTTCGTTCAGCAGTGGAAGTAGGAGGCGCTTTCTACAATAGGCAAGGGTTTTCAAGTCTGCAAGTACGTTTTAAGCTGAGTTCCATGAACATTGTCCAAAATCATGTTTTAACCAAAATCCACAATGCGACCAGTTCAGCATATGAGAGGAGACACTGTTTGAGTGTAACAAACGTGAAACATTTCTTTTAGCCTTTTCGCATGAAAATAGGGTCCAAAATCATGCGTTTTCGTTCAGCAGTGGAAGTAGGAGGCGCGCTCTACAATAGGCAAGGGTTTTCAAGTCTGCAAGTACGTTTTAAACTGAGTTCCATGAACATTGTCCAAAATCATGTTTTAACCAAAATCCACAATGCGACCAGTTCAGCATATGAGAGGAGACACTGTTTGAGTGTAACAAACGTGAAACATTTCTTTTAGCCTTTTCGCATGAAAACAGGGTCCAAAATCATGGGTTTTCGTTCAGCAGTGGAAGTAGGAGGCGCGCTCTACAATAGGCAAGGGTTTTCAAGTCTGCAAGTACGTTTTAAACTGAGTTCCATGAACATTGTCCAAAATCATGTTTTAACCAAAATCCACAATGCGACCAGTTCAGCATATGAGAGGAGACACTGTTTGAGTGTAACAAACGTGAAACATTTCTTTTAGCCTTTTCGCATGAAAATAGGGTCCAAAATCATGCGTTTTCGTTCAGCAGTGGAAGTAGGAGGCGCGCTCTACAATAGGCAAGGGTTTTCAAGTCTGCAAGTACGTTTTAAACTGAGTTCCATGAACATTGTCCAAAATCATGTTTTAACCAAAATCCACAATGCGACCAGTTCAGCATATGAGAGGAGACACTGTTTGAGTGTAACAAACGTGAAACATTTCTTTTAGCCTTTTCGCATGAAAACAGGGTCCAAAATCATGGGTTTTCGTTCAGCAGTGGAAGTAGGAGGCGCGCTCTACAATAGGCAAGGGTTTTCAAGTCTGCAAGTACGTTTTAAACTGAGTTCCATGAACATTGTCCAAAATCATGTTTTAACCAAAATCCACAATGCGACCAGTTCAGCATATGAGAGGAGACACTGTTTGAGTGTAACAAACGTGAAACATTTCTTTTAGCCTTTTCGCATGAAAATAGGGTCCAAAATCATGCGTTTTCGTTCAGCAGTGGAAGTAGGAGGCGCGCTCTACAATAGGCAAGGGTTTTCAAGTCTGCAAGTACGTTTTAAACTGAGTTCCATGAACATTGTCCAAAATCATGTTTTAACCAAAATCCACAATGCCACCAGTTCAGCATATGAGAGGAGACACTGTTTGAGTGTAACAAACGTGAAACATTTCTTTTAGCCTTTTCGCATGAAAACAGGGTCCAAAATCATGGGTTTTCGTTCAGCAGTGGAAGTAGGAGGCGCGCTCTACAATAGGCAAGGGTTTTCAAGTCTGCAAGTACATTTTAAGCTGAGTTCCATGAACATTGTCCAAAATCATGTTTTAACCAAAATCCACAATGCGACCAGTTCAGCATATGAGAAGAGACACTGTTTGAGTGTAACAAACGTGAAACATTTCTTTTAGCCTTTTCGCATGAAAACAGGGTCCAAAATCATGGGTTTTCGTTCAGCAGTGGAAGTAGGAGGCGCTTTCTACAATAGGCAAGGGTTTTCAAGTCTGCAAGTACGTTTTAAACTGAGTTCCATGAACATTGTCCAAAATCATGTTTTAACCAAAATCCACAATGCGACCAGTTCAGCATATGAGAAGAGACACTGTTTGAGTGTAACAAACGTGAAACATTTCTTTTAGCCTTTTCGCATGAAAACAGGGTCCAAAATCATGGGTTTTCGTTCAGCAGTGGAAGTAGGAGGCGCGCTCTACAATAGGCAAGGGTTTTCAAGTCTGCAAGTACATTTTAAGCTGAGTTCCATGAACATTGTCCAAAATCATGTTTTAACCAAAATCCACAATGCGACCAGTTCAGCATATGAGAAGAGACACTGTTTGAGTGTAACAAACGTGAAACATTTCTTTTAGCCTTTTCGCATGAAAACAGGGTCCAAAATCATGGGTTTTCGTTCAGCAGTGGAAGTAGGAGGCGCTTTCTACAATAGGCAAGGGTTTTCAAGTCTGCAAGTACGTTTTAAGCTGAGTTCCATGAACATTGTCCAAAATCATGTTTTAACCAAAATCCACAATGCGACCAGTTCAGCATATGAGAGGAGACACTGTTTGAGTGTAACAAACGTGAAACATTTCTTTTAGCCTTTTCGCATGAAAATAGGGTCCAACATCATGCGTTTTCGTTCAGCAGTGGAAGTAGGAGGCGCGCTCTACAATAGGCAAGGGTTTTCAAGTCTGCAAGTACGTTTTAAACTGAGTTCCATGAACATTGTCCAAAATCATGTTTTAACCAAAATCCACAATGCGACCAGTTCAGCATATGAGAGGAGACACTGTTTGAGTGTAACAAACGTGAAACATTTCTTTTAGCCTTTTCGCATGAAAACAGGGTCCAAAATCATGGGTTTTCGTTCAGCAGTGGAAGTAGGAGGCGCGCTCTACAATAGGCAAGGGTTTTCAAGTCTGCAAGTACGTTTTAAACTGAGTTCCATGAACATTGTCCAAAATCATGTTTTAACCAAAATCCACAATGCGACCAGTTCAGCATATGAGAGGAGACACTGTTTGAGTGTAACAAACGTGAAACATTTCTTTTAGCCTTTTCGCATGAAAATAGGGTCCAAAATCATGCGTTTTCGTTCAGCAGTGGAAGTAGGAGGCGCGCTCTACAATAGGCAAGGGTTTTCAAGTCTGCAAGTACATTTTAAGCTGAGTTCCATGAACATTGTCCAAAATCATGTTTTAACCAAAATCCACAATGCGACCAGTTCAGCATATGAGAAGAGACACTGTTTGAGTGTAAGAAACGTGAAACATTTCTTTTAGCCTTTTCGCATGAAAACAGGGTCCAAAATCATGGGTTTTCGTTCAGCAGTGGAAGTAGGAGGCGCTTTCTACAATAGGCAAGGGTTTTCAAGTCTGCAAGTACGTTTTAAGCTGAGTTCCATGAACATTGTCCAAAATCATGTTTTAACCAAAATCCACAATGCGACCAGTTCAGCATATGAGAGGAGACACTGTTTGAGTGTAACAAACGTGAAACATTTCTTTTAGCCTTTTCGCATGAAAATAGGGTCCAAAATCATGCGTTTTCGTTCAGCAGTGGAAGTAGGAGGCGCGCTCTACAATAGGCAAGGGTTTTCAAGTCTGCAAGTACGTTTTAAACTGAGTTCCATGAACATTGTCCAAAATCATGTTTTAACCAAAATCCACAATGCGACCAGTTCAGCATATGAGAGGAGACACTGTTTGAGTGTAACAAACGTGAAACATTTCTTTTAGCCTTTTCGCATGAAAACAGGGTCCAAAATCATGGGTTTTCGTTCAGCAGTGGAAGTAGGAGGCGCGCTCTACAATAGGCAAGGGTTTTCAAGTCTGCAAGTACGTTTTAAACTGAGTTCCATGAACATTGTCCAAAATCATGTTTTAACCAAAATCCACAATGCGACCAGTTCAGCATATGAGAGGAGACACTGTTTGAGTGTAACAAACGTGAAACATTTCTTTTAGCCTTTTCGCATGAAAATAGGGTCCAAAATCATGCGTTTTCGTTCAGCAGTGGAAGTAGGAGGCGCGCTCTACAATAGGCAAGGGTTTTCAAGTCTGCAAGTACGTTTTAAACTGAGTTCCATGAACATTGTCCAAAATCATGTTTTAACCAAAATCCACAATGCGACCAGTTCAGCATATGAGAGGAGACACTGTTTGAGTGTAACAAACGTGAAACATTTCTTTTAGCCTTTTCGCATGAAAATAGGGTCCAAAATCATGCGTTTTCGTTCAGCAGTGGAAGTAGGAGGCGCGCTCTACAATAGGCAAGGGTTTTCAAGTCTGCAAGTACGTTTTAAACTGAGTTCCATGAACATTGTCCAAAATCATGTTTTAACCAAAATCCACAATGCCACCAGTTCAGCATATGAGAGGAGACACTGTTTGAGTGTAACAAACGTGAAACATTTCTTTTAGCCTTTTCGCATGAAAACAGGGTCCAAAATCATGGGTTTTCGTTCAGCAGTGGAAGTAGGAGGCGCGCTCTACAATAGGCAAGGGTTTTCAAGTCTGCAAGTACATTTTAAGCTGAGTTCCATGAACATTGTCCAAAATCATGTTTTAACCAAAATCCACAATGCGACCAGTTCAGCATATGAGAAGAGACACTGTTTGAGTGTAACAAACGTGAAACATTTCTTTTAGCCTTTTCGCATGAAAACAGGGTCCAAAATCATGGGTTTTCGTTCAGCAGTGGAAGTAGGAGGCGCTTTCTACAATAGGCAAGGGTTTTCAAGTCTGCAAGTACGTTTTAAACTGAGTTCCATGAACATTGTCCAAAATCATGTTTTAACCAAAATCCACAATGCGACCAGTTCAGCATATGAGAAGAGACACTGTTTGAGTGTAACAAACGTGAAACATTTCTTTTAGCCTTTTCGCATGAAAACAGGGTCCAAAATCATGGGTTTTCGTTCAGCAGTGGAAGTAGGAGGCGCGCTCTACAATAGGCAAGGGTTTTCAAGTCTGCAAGTACATTTTAAGCTGAGTTCCATGAACATTGTCCAAAATCATGTTTTAACCAAAATCCACAATGCGACCAGTTCAGCATATGAGAAGAGACACTGTTTGAGTGTAACAAACGTGAAACATTTCTTTTAGCCTTTTCGCATGAAAACAGGGTCCAAAATCATGGGTTTTCGTTCAGCAGTGGAAGTAGGAGGCGCTTTCTACAATAGGCAAGGGTTTTCAAGTCTGCAAGTACGTTTTAAGCTGAGTTCCATGAACATTGTCCAAAATCATGTTTTAACCAAAATCCACAATGCGACCAGTTCAGCATATGAGAGGAGACACTGTTTGAGTGTAACAAACGTGAAACATTTCTTTTAGCCTTTTCGCATGAAAATAGGGTCCAACATCATGCGTTTTCGTTCAGCAGTGGAAGTAGGAGGCGCGCTCTACAATAGGCAAGGGTTTTCAAGTCTGCAAGTACGTTTTAAACTGAGTTCCATGAACATTGTCCAAAATCATGTTTTAACCAAAATCCACAATGCGACCAGTTCAGCATATGAGAGGAGACACTGTTTGAGTGTAACAAACGTGAAACATTTCTTTTAGCCTTTTCGCATGAAAACAGGGTCCAAAATCATGGGTTTTCGTTCAGCAGTGGAAGTAGGAGGCGCGCTCTACAATAGGCAAGGGTTTTCAAGTCTGCAAGTACGTTTTAAACTGAGTTCCATGAACATTGTCCAAAATCATGTTTTAACCAAAATCCACAATGCGACCAGTTCAGCATATGAGAGGAGACACTGTTTGAGTGTAACAAACGTGAAACATTTCTTTTAGCCTTTTCGCATGAAAATAGGGTCCAAAATCATGCGTTTTCGTTCAGCAGTGGAAGTAGGAGGCGCGCTCTACAATAGGCAAGGGTTTTCAAGTCTGCAAGTACATTTTAAGCTGAGTTCCATGAACATTGTCCAAAATCATGTTTTAACCAAAATCCACAATGCGACCAGTTCAGCATATGAGAAGAGACACTGTTTGAGTGTAAGAAACGTGAAACATTTCTTTTAGCCTTTTCGCATGAAAACAGGGTCCAAAATCATGGGTTTTCGTTCAGCAGTGGAAGTAGGAGGCGCTTTCTACAATAGGCAAGGGTTTTCAAGTCTGCAAGTACGTTTTAAGCTGAGTTCCATGAACATTGTCCAAAATCATGTTTTAACCAAAATCCACAATGCGACCAGTTCAGCATATGAGAGGAGACACTGTTTGAGTGTAACAAACGTGAAACATTTCTTTTAGCCTTTTCGCATGAAAATAGGGTCCAAAATCATGCGTTTTCGTTCAGCAGTGGAAGTAGGAGGCGCGCTCTACAATAGGCAAGGGTTTTCAAGTCTGCAAGTACGTTTTAAACTGAGTTCCATGAACATTGTCCAAAATCATGTTTTAACCAAAATCCACAATGCGACCAGTTCAGCATATGAGAGGAGACACTGTTTGAGTGTAACAAACGTGAAACATTTCTTTTAGCCTTTTCGCATGAAAACAGGGTCCAAAATCATGGGTTTTCGTTCAGCAGTGGAAGTAGGAGGCGCGCTCTACAATAGGCAAGGGTTTTCAAGTCTGCAAGTACGTTTTAAACTGAGTTCCATGAACATTGTCCAAAATCATGTTTTAACCAAAATCCACAATGCGACCAGTTCAGCATATGAGAGGAGACACTGTTTGAGTGTAACAAACGTGAAACATTTCTTTTAGCCTTTTCGCATGAAAATAGGGTCCAAAATCATGCGTTTTCGTTCAGCAGTGGAAGTAGGAGGCGCGCTCTACAATAGGCAAGGGTTTTCAAGTCTGCAAGTACGTTTTAAACTGAGTTCCATGAACATTGTCCAAAATCATGTTTTAACCAAAATCCACAATGCGACCAGTTCAGCATATGAGAGGAGACACTGTTTGAGTGTAACAAACGTGAAACATTTCTTTTAGCCTTTTCGCATGAAAATAGGGTCCAACATCATGCGTTTTCGTTCAGCAGTGGAAGTAGGAGGCGCGCTCTACAATAGGCAAGGGTTTTCAAGTCTGCAAGTACGTTTTAAACTGAGTTCCATGAACATTGTCCAAAATCATGTTTTAACCAAAATCCACAATGCGACCAGTTCAGCATATGAGAGGAGACACTGTTTGAGTGTAACAAACGTGAAACATTTCTTTTAGCCTTTTCGCATGAAAACAGGGTCCAAAATCATGGGTTTTCGTTCAGCAGTGGAAGTAGGAGGCGCGCTCTACAATAGGCAAGGGTTTTCAAGTCTGCAAGTACGTTTTAAACTGAGTTCCATGAACATTGTCCAAAATCATGTTTTAACCAAAATCCACAATGCGACCAGTTCAGCATATGAGAGGAGACACTGTTTGAGTGTAACAAACGTGAAACATTTCTTTTAGCCTTTTCGCATGAAAATAGGGTCCAAAATCATGCGTTTTCGTTCAGCAGTGGAAGTAGGAGGCGCGCTCTACAATAGGCAAGGGTTTTCAAGTCTGCAAGTACATTTTAAGCTGAGTTCCATGAACATTGTCCAAAATCATGTTTTAACCAAAATCCACAATGCGACCAGTTCAGCATATGAGAAGAGACACTGTTTGAGTGTAAGAAACGTGAAACATTTCTTTTAGCCTTTTCGCATGAAAACAGGGTCCAAAATCATGGGTTTTCGTTCAGCAGTGGAAGTAGGAGGCGCTTTCTACAATAGGCAAGGGTTTTCAAGTCTGCAAGTACGTTTTAAGCTGAGTTCCATGAACATTGTCCAAAATCATGTTTTAACCAAAATCCACAATGCGACCAGTTCAGCATATGAGAGGAGACACTGTTTGAGTGTAACAAACGTGAAACATTTCTTTTAGCCTTTTCGCATGAAAATAGGGTCCAAAATCATGCGTTTTCGTTCAGCAGTGGAAGTAGGAGGCGCGCTCTACAATAGGCAAGGGTTTTCAAGTCTGCAAGTACGTTTTAAACTGAGTTCCATGAACATTGTCCAAAATCATGTTTTAACCAAAATCCACAATGCGACCAGTTCAGCATATGAGAGGAGACACTGTTTGAGTGTAACAAACGTGAAACATTTCTTTTAGCCTTTTCGCATGAAAACAGGGTCCAAAATCATGGGTTTTCGTTCAGCAGTGGAAGTAGGAGGCGCGCTCTACAATAGGCAAGGGTTTTCAAGTCTGCAAGTACGTTTTAAACTGAGTTCCATGAACATTGTCCAAAATCATGTTTTAACCAAAATCCACAATGCGACCAGTTCAGCATATGAGAGGAGACACTGTTTGAGTGTAACAAACGTGAAACATTTCTTTTAGCCTTTTCGCATGAAAATAGGGTCCAAAATCATGCGTTTTCGTTCAGCAGTGGAAGTAGGAGGCGCGCTCTACAATAGGCAAGGGTTTTCAAGTCTGCAAGTACGTTTTAAACTGAGTTCCATGAACATTGTCCAAAATCATGTTTTAACCAAAATCCACAATGCGACCAGTTCAGCATATGAGAGGAGACACTGTTTGAGTGTAACAAACGTGAAACATTTCTTTTAGCCTTTTCGCATGAAAACAGGGTCCAAAATCATGGGTTTTCGTTCAGCAGTGGAAGTAGGAGGCGCGCTCTACAATAGGCAAGGGTTTTCAAGTCTGCAAGTACGTTTTAAACTGAGTTCCATGAACATTGTCCAAAATCATGTTTTAACCAAAATCCACAATGCGACCAGTTCAGCATATGAGAGGAGACACTGTTTGAGTGTAACAAACGTGAAACATTTCTTTTAACCTTTTCGCATGAAAATAGGGTCCAAAATCATGCGTTTTCGTTCAGCAGTGGAAGTAGGAGGCGCGCTCTACAATAGGCAAGGGTTTTCAAGTCTGCAAGTACGTTTTAAACTGAGTTCCATGAACATTGTCCAAAATCATGTTTTAACCAAAATCCACAATGCCACCAGTTCAGCATATGAGAGGAGACACTGTTTGAGTGTAACAAACGTGAAACATTTCTTTTAGCCTTTTCGCATGAAAACAGGGTCCAAAATCATGGGTTTTCGTTCAGCAGTGGAAGTAGGAGGCGCGCTCTACAATAGGCAAGGGTTTTCAAGTCTGCAAGTACATTTTAAGCTGAGTTCCATGAACATTGTCCAAAATCATGTTTTAACCAAAATCCACAATGCGACCAGTTCAGCATATGAGAAGAGACACTGTTTGAGTGTAACAAACGTGAAACATTTCTTTTAGCCTTTTCGCATGAAAACAGGGTCCAAAATCATGGGTTTTCGTTCAGCAGTGGAAGTAGGAGGCGCTTTCTACAATAGGCAAGGGTTTTCAAGTCTGCAAGTACGTTTTAAACTGAGTTCCATGAACATTGTCCAAAATCATGTTTTAACCAAAATCCACAATGCGACCAGTTCAGCATATGAGAAGAGACACTGTTTGAGTGTAACAAACGTGAAACATTTCTTTTAGCCTTTTCGCATGAAAACAGGGTCCAAAATCATGGGTTTTCGTTCAGCAGTGGAAGTAGGAGGCGCGCTCTACAATAGGCAAGGGTTTTCAAGTCTGCAAGTACATTTTAAGCTGAGTTCCATGAACATTGTCCAAAATCATGTTTTAACCAAAATCCACAATGCGACCAGTTCAGCATATGAGAAGAGACACTGTTTGAGTGTAACAAACGTGAAACATTTCTTTTAGCCTTTTCGCATGAAAACAGGGTCCAAAATCATGGGTTTTCGTTCAGCAGTGGAAGTAGGAGGCGCTTTCTACAATAGGCAAGGGTTTTCAAGTCTGCAAGTACGTTTTAAGCTGAGTTCCATGAACATTGTCCAAAATCATGTTTTAACCAAAATCCACAATGCGACCAGTTCAGCATATGAGAGGAGACACTGTTTGAGTGTAACAAACGTGAAACATTTCTTTTAGCCTTTTCGCATGAAAATAGGGTCCAACATCATGCGTTTTCGTTCAGCAGTGGAAGTAGGAGGCGCGCTCTACAATAGGCAAGGGTTTTCAAGTCTGCAAGTACGTTTTAAACTGAGTTCCATGAACATTGTCCAAAATCATGTTTTAACCAAAATCCACAATGCGACCAGTTCAGCATATGAGAGGAGACACTGTTTGAGTGTAACAAACGTGAAACATTTCTTTTAGCCTTTTCGCATGAAAACAGGGTCCAAAATCATGGGTTTTCGTTCAGCAGTGGAAGTAGGAGGCGCGCTCTACAATAGGCAAGGGTTTTCAAGTCTGCAAGTACGTTTTAAACTGAGTTCCATGAACATTGTCCAAAATCATGTTTTAACCAAAATCCACAATGCGACCAGTTCAGCATATGAGAGGAGACACTGTTTGAGTGTAACAAACGTGAAACATTTCTTTTAGCCTTTTCGCATGAAAATAGGGTCCAAAATCATGCGTTTTCGTTCAGCAGTGGAAGTAGGAGGCGCGCTCTACAATAGGCAAGGGTTTTCAAGTCTGCAAGTACGTTTTAAACTGAGTTCCATGAACATTGTCCAAAATCATGTTTTAACCAAAATCCACAATGCGACCAGTTCAGCATATGAGAGGAGACACTGTTTGAGTGTAACAAACGTGAAACATTTCTTTTAGCCTTTTCGCATGAAAACAGGGTCCAAAATAATGGGTTTTCGTTCAGCAGTGGAAGTAGGAGGCGCGCTCTACAATAGGCAAGGGTTTTCAAGTCTGCAAGTACGTTTTAAACTGAGTTCCATGAACATTGTCCAAAATCATGTTTTAACCAAAATCCACAATGCGACCAGTTCAGCATATGAGAGGAGACACTGTTTGAGTGTAACAAACGTGAAACATTTCTTTTAGCCTTTTCGCATGAAAACAGGGTCCAAAATCATGGGTTTTCGTTCAGCAGTGGAAGTAGGAGGCGCGCTCTACAATAGGCAAGGGTTTTCAAGTCTGCAAGTACGTTTTAAGCTGAGTTCCATGAACATTGTCCAAAATCATGTTTTAACCAAAATCCACAATGCGACCAGTTCAGCATATGAGAAGAGACACTGTTTGAGTGTAACAAACGTGAAACATTTCTTTTAGCCTTTTCGCATGAAAACAGGGTCCAAAATCATGGGTTTTCGTTCAGCAGTGGAAGTAGGAGGCGCTTTCTACAATAGGCAAGGGTTTTCAAGTCTGCAAGTACGTTTTAAACTGAGTTCCATGAACATTGTCCAAAATCATGTTTTAACCAAAATCCACAATGCGACCAGTTCAGCATATGAGAGGAGACACTGTTTGAGTGTAACAAACGTGAAACATTTCTTTTAGCCTTTTCGCATGAAAACAGGGTCCAAAATCATGGGTTTTCGTTCAGCAGTGGAAGTAGGAGGTGCGCTCTACAATAGGCAAGGGTTTTCAAGTCTGCAAGTACGTTTTAAACTGAGTTCCATGAACATTGTCCAAAATCATGTTTTAACCAAAATCCACAATGCGACCAGTTCAGCATATGAGAGGAGACACTGTTTGAGTGTAACAAACGTGAAACATTTCTTTTAGCCTTTTCGCATGAAAACAGGGTCCAAAATCATGGGTTTTCGTTCAGCAGTGGAAGTAGGAGGCGCGCTCTACAATAGGCAAGGGTTTTCAAGTCTGCAAGAACGTTTTAAGCTGAGTTCCATGAACATTGTCCAAAATCATGTTTTAACCAAAATCCACAATGCGACCAGTTCAGCATATGAGAAGAGACACTGTTTGAGTGTAACAAACGTGAAACATTTCTTTTAGCCTTTTCGCATGAAAACAGGGTCCAAAATCATGGGTTTTCGTTCAGCAGTGGAAGTAGGAGGTGCGCTCTACAATAGGCAAGGGTTTTCAAGTCTGCAAGTACGTTTTAAACTGAGTTCCATGAACATTGTCCAAAATCATGTTTTAACCAAAATCCACAATGCGACCAGTTCAGCATATGAGAGGAGACACTGTTTGAGTGTAACAAACGTGAAACATTTCTTTTAGCCTTTTCGCATGAAAACAGGGTCCAAAATCATGGGTTTTCGTTCAGCAGTGGAAGTAGGAGGCGCGCTCTACAATAGGCAAGGGTTTTCAAGTCTGCAAGTACGTTTTAAACTGAGTTCCATGAACATTGTCCAAAATCATGTTTTAACCAAAATCCACAATGCGACCAGTTCAGCATATGAGAGGAGACACTGTTTGAGTGTAACAAACGTGAAACATTTCTTTTAGCCTTTTCGCATGAAAACAGGGTCCAAAATCATGGGTTTTCGTTCAGCAGTGGAAGTAGGAGGCGCGCTCTACAATAGGCAAGGGTTTTCAAGTCTGCAAGTACGTTTTAAGCTGAGTTCCATGAACATTGTCCAAAATCATGTTTTAACCAAAATCCACAATGCGACCAGTTCAGCATATGAGAGGAGACACTGTTTGAGTGTAACAAACGTGAAACATTTCTTTTAGCCTTTTCGCATGAAAACAGGGTCCAAAATCATGGGTTTTCGTTCAGCAGTGGAAGTAGGAGGCGCGCTCTACAATAGGCAAGGGTTTTCAAGTCTGCAAGTACGTTTTAAGCTGAGTTCCATGAACATTGTCCAAAATCATGTTTTAACCAAAATCCACAATGCGACCAGTTCAGCATATGAGAAGAGACACTGTTTGAGTGTAACAAACGTGAAACATTTCTTTTAGCCTTTTCGCATGAAAACAGGGTCCAAAATCATTCGTTTTCGTTCAGCAGTGGAAGTAGGAGGCGCGCTCTACAATAGGCAAGGGTTTTCAAGTCTGCAAGTACGTTTTAAACTGAGTTCCATGAACATTGTCCAAAATCATGTTTTAACCAAAATCCACAATGCCACCAGTTCAGCATATGAGAGGAGACACTGTTTGAGTGTAACAAACGTGAAACATTTCTTTTAGCCTTTTCGCATGAAAACAGGGTCCAAAATCATGGGTTTTCGTTCAGCAGTGGAAGTAGGAGGCGCGCTCTACAATAGGCAAGGGTTTTCAAGTCTGCAAGTACATTCTAAGCTGAGTTCCATGAACATTGTCCAAAATCATGTTTTAACCAAAATCCACAATGCGACCAGTTCAGCATATGAGAAGAGACACTGTTTGAGTGTAACAAACGTGAAACATTTCTTTTAGCCTTTTCGCATGAAAACAGGGTCCAAAATCATGGGTTTTCGTTCAGCAGTGGAAGTAGGAGGCGCTTTCTACAATAGGCAAGGGTTTTCAAGTCTGCAAGTACGTTTTAAGCTGAGTTCCATGAACATTGTCCAAAATCATGTTTTAACCAAAATCCACAATGCGACCAGTTCAGCATATGAGAAGAGACACTGTTTGAGTGTAACAAACGTGAAACATTTCTTTTAGCCTTTTCGCATGAAAACAGGGTCTAAAATCATGGGTTTTCGTTCAGCAGTGGAAGTAGGAGGCGCGCTCTACAATAGGCAAGGGTTTTCAAGTCTGCAAGTACATTTTAAGCTGAGTTCCATGAACATTGTCCAAAATCATGTTTTAACCAAAATCCACAATGCGACCAGTTCAGCATATGAGAAGAGACACTGTTTGAGTGTAACAAACGTGAAACATTTCTTTTAGCCTTTTCGCATGAAAACAGGGTCCAAAATCATGGGTTTTCGTTCAGCAGTGGAAGTAGGAGGCGCTTTCTACAATAGGCAAGGGTTTTCAAGTCTGCAAGTACGTTTTAAGCTGAGTTCAATGAACATTTTCCAAAATCATGTTTTAACCAAAATCCACAATGCGACCAGTTCAGCATATGAGAGGAGACACTGTTTGAGTGTAACAAACGTGAAACATTTCTTTTAGCCTTTTCGCATGAAAATAGGGTCCAAAATCATGCGTTTTCGTTCAGCAGTGGAAGTAGGAGGCGCGCTCTACAATAGGCAAGGGTTTTCAAGTCTGCAAGTACGTTTTAAACTGAGTTCCATGAACATTGTCCAAAATCATGTTTTAACCAAAATCCACAATGCGACCAGTTCAGCATATGAGAGGAGACACTGTTTGAGTGTAACAAACGTGAAACATTTCTTTTAGCCTTTTCGCATGAAAACAGGGTCCAAAATCATGGGTTTTCGTTCAGCAGTGGAAGTAGGAGGCGCGCTCTACAATAGGCAAGGGTTTTCAAGTCTGCAAGTACGTTTTAAACTGAGTTCCATGAACATTGTCCAAAATCATGTTTTAACCAAAATCCACAATGCGACCAGTTCAGCATATGAGAGGAGACACTGTTTGAGTGTAACAAACGTGAAACATTTCTTTTAGCCTTTTCGCATGAAAACAGGGTCCAAAATCATGGGTTTTCGTTCAGCAGTGGAAGTAGGAGGCGCGCTCTACAATAGGCAAGGGTTTTCAAGTCTGCAAGTACGTTTTAAACTGAGTTCCATGAACATTGTCCAAAATCATGTTTTAACCAAAATCCACAATGCGACCAGTTCAGCATATGAGAGGAGACACTGTTTGAGTGTAACAAACGTGAAACATTTCTTTTAGCCTTTTCGCATGAAAACAGGGTCCAAAATCATGGGTTTTCGTTCAGCAGTGGAAGTAGGAGGCGCGCTCTACAATAGGCAAGGGTTTTCAAGTCTGCAAGTACGTTTTAAACTGAGTTCCATGAACATTGTCCAAAATCATGTTTTAACCAAAATCCACAATGCGACCAGTTCAGCATATGAGAGGAGACACTGTTTGAGTGTAACAAACGTGAAACATTTCTTTTAGCCTTTTCGCATGAAAACAGGGTCCAAAATCATGGGTTTTCGTTCAGCAGTGGAAGTAGGAGGCGCGCTCTACAATAGGCAAGGGTTTTCAAGTCTGCAAGTACGTTTTAAACTGAGTTCCATGAACATTGTCCAAAATCATGTTTTAACCAAAATCCACAATGCGACCAGTTCAGCATATGAGAGGAGACACTGTTTGAGTGTAACAAACGTGAAACATTTCTTTTAGCCTTTTCGCATGAAAACAGGGTCCAAAATCATGGGTTTTCGTTCAGCAGTGGAAGTAGGAGGCGCGCTCTACAATAGGCAAGGGTTTTCAAGTCTGCAAGTACGTTTTAAGCTGAGTTCCATGAACATTGTCCAAAATCATGTTTTAACCAAAATCCACAATGCGACCAGTTCAGCATATGAGAAGAGACACTGTTTGAGTGTAACAAACGTGAAACATTTCTTTTAGCCTTTTCGCATGAAAACAGGGTCCAAAATCATGGGTTTTCGTTCAGCAGTGGAAGTAGGAGGTGCGCTCTACAATAGGCAAGGGTTTTCAAGTCTGCAAGTACGTTTTAAACTGAGTTCCATGAACATTGTCCAAAATCATGTTTTAACCAAAATCCACAATGCGACCAGTTCAGCATATGAGAGGAGACACTGTTTGAGTGTAACAAACGTGAAACATTTCTTTTAGCCTTTTCGCATGAAAACAGGGTCCAAAATCATGGGTTTTCGTTCAGCAGTGGAAGTAGGAGGCGCGCTCTACAATAGGCAAGGGTTTTCAAGTCTGCAAGTACGTTTTAAGCTGAGTTCCATGAACATTGTCCAAAATCATGTTTTAACCAAAATCCACAATGCGACCAGTTCAGCATATGAGAGGAGACACTGTTTGAGTGTAACAAACGTGAAACATTTCTTTTAGCCTTTTCGCATGAAAACAGGGTCCAAAATCATGGGTTTTCGTTCAGCAGTGGAAGTAGGAGGCGCGCTCTACAATAGGCAAGGGTTTTCAAGTCTGCAAGTACGTTTTAAGCTGAGTTCCATGAACATTGTCCAAAATCATGTTTTAACCAAAATCCACAATGCGACCAGTTCAGCATATGAGAAGAGACACTGTTTGAGTGTAACAAACGTGAAACATTTCTTTTAGCCTTTTCGCATGAAAACAGGGTCCAAAATCATGGGTTTTCGTTCAGCAGTGGAAGTAGGAGGCGCGCTCTACAATAGGCAAGGGTTTTCAAGTCTGCAAGTACGTTTTAAACTGAGTTCCATGAACATTGTCCAAAATCATGTTTTAACCAAAATCCACAATGCGACCAGTTCAGCATATGAGAGGAGACACTGTTTGAGTGTAACAAACGTGAAACATTTCTTTTAGCCTTTTCGCATGAAAACAGGGTCCAAAATCATGGGTTTTCGTTCAGCAGTGGAAGTAGGAGGCGCGCTCTACAATAGGCAAGGGTTTTCAAGTCTGCAAGTACGTTTTAAACTGAGTTCCATGAACATTGTCCAAAATCATGTTTTAACCAAAATCCACAATGCCACCAGTTCAGCATATGAGAGGAGACACTGTTTGAGTGTAACAAACGTGAAACATTTCTTTTAGCCTTTTCGCATGAAAACAGGGTCCAAAATCATGGGTTTTCGTTCAGCAGTGGAAGTAGGAGGCGCGCTCTACAATAGGCAAGGGTTTTCAAGTCTGCAAGTACATTTTAAGCTGAGTTCCATGAACATTGTCCAAAATCATGTTTTAACCAAAATCCACAATGCGACCAGTTCAGCATATGAGAAGAGACACTGTTTGAGTGTAACAAACGTGAAACATTTCTTTTAGCCTTTTCGCATGAAAACAGGGTCCAAAATCATGGGTTTTCGTTCAGCAGTGGAAGTAGGAGGCGCTTTCTACAATAGGCAAGGGTTTTCAAGTCTGCAAGTACGTTTTAAGCTGAGTTCCATGAACATTGTCCAAAATCATGTTTTAACCAAAATCCACAATGCGACCAGTTCAGCATATGAGAAGAGACACTGTTTGAGTGTAACAAACGTGAAACATTTCTTTTAGCCTTTTCGCATGAAAACAGGGTCCAAAATCATGGGTTTTCGTTCAGCAGTGGAAGTAGGAGGCGCGCTCTACAATAGGCAAGGGTTTTCAAGTCTGCAAGTACATTTTAAGCTGAGTTCCATGAACATTGTCCAAAATCATGTTTTAACCAAAATCCACAATGCGACCAGTTCAGCATATGAGAAGAGACACTGTTTGAGTGTAACAAACGTGAAACATTTCTTTTAGCCTTTTCGCATGAAAACAGGGTCCAAAATCATGGGTTTTCGTTCAGCAGTGGAAGTAGGAGGCGCTTTCTACAATAGGCAAGGGTTTTCAAGTCTGCAAGTACGTTTTAAGCTGAGTTCAATGAACATTTTCCAAAATCATGTTTTAACCAAAATCCACAATGCGACCAGTTCAGCATATGAGAGGAGACACTGTTTGAGTGTAACAAACGTGAAACATTTCTTTTAGCCTTTTCGCATGAAAATAGGGTCCAAAATCATGCGTTTTCGTTCAGCAGTGGAAGTAGGAGGCGCGCTCTACAATAGGCAAGGGTTTTCAAGTCTGCAAGTACGTTTTAAACTGAGTTCCATGAACATTGTCCAAAATCATGTTTTAACCAAAATCCACAATGCGACCAGTTCAGCATATGAGAGGAGACACTGTTTGAGTGTAACAAACGTGAAACATTTCTTTTAGCCTTTTCGCATGAAAACAGGGTCCAAAATCATGGGTTTTCGTTCAGCAGTGGAAGTAGGAGGCGCGCTCTACAATAGGCAAGGGTTTTCAAGTCTGCAAGTACGTTTTAAACTGAGTTCCATGAACATTGTCCAAAATCATGTTTTAACCAAAAATCCACAATGCGACCAGTTCAGCATATGAGAGGAGACACTGTTTGAGTGTAACAAACGTGAAACATTTCTTTTAGCCTTTTCGCATGAAAACAGGGTCCAAAATCATGGGTTTTCGTTCAGCAGTGGAAGTAGGAGGCGCGCTCTACAATAGGCAAGGGTTTTCAAGTCTGCAAGTACGTTTTAAACTGAGTTCCATGAACATTGTCCAAAATCATGTTTTAACCAAAATCCATAATGCGACCAGTTCAGCATATGAGAGGAGACACTGTTTGAGTGTAACAAACGTGAAACATTTCTTTTAGCCTTTTCGCATGAAAACAGGGTCCAAAATCATGGGTTTTCGTTCAGCAGTGGAAGTAGGAGGCGCGCTCTACAATAGGCAAGGGTTTTCAAGTCTGCAAGTACGTTTTAAGCTGAGTTCCATGAACATTGTCCAAAATCATGTTTTAACCAAAATCCACAATGCGACCAGTTCAGCATATGAGAAGAGACACTGTTTGAGTGTAACAAACGTGAAACATTTCTTTTAGCCTTTTCGCATGAAAACAGGGTCCAAAATCATGGGTTTTCGTTCAGCAGTGGAAGTAGGAGGCGCTTTCTACAATAGGCAAGGGTTTTCAAGTCTGCAAGTACGTTTTAAACTGAGTTCCATGAACATTGTCCAAAATCATGTTTTAACCAAAATCCACAATGCGACCAGTTCAGCATATGAGAGGAGACACTGTTTGAGTGTAACAAACGTGAAACATTTCTTTTAGCCTTTTCGCATGAAAACAGGGTCCAAAATCATGGGTTTTCGTTCAGCAGTGGAAGTAGGAGGTGCGCTCTACAATAGGCAAGGGTTTTCAAGTCTGCAAGTACGTTTTAAACTGAGTTCCATGAACATTGTCCAAAATCATGTTTTAACCAAAATCCACAATGCGACCAGTTCAGCATATGAGAGGAGACACTGTTTGAGTGTAACAAACGTGAAACATTTCTTTTAGCCTTTTCGCATGAAAACAGGGTCCAAAATCATGGGTTTTCGTTCAGCAGTGGAAGTAGGAGGCGCGCTCTACAATAGGCAAGGGTTTTCAAGTCTGCAAGTACGTTTTAAACTGAGTTCCATGAACATTGTCCAAAATCATGTTTTAACCAAAATCCACAATGCGACCAGTTCAGCATATGAGAGGAGACACTGTTTGAGTGTAACAAACGTGAAACATTTCTTTTAGCCTTTTCGCATGAAAACAGGGTCCAAAATCATGGGTTTTCGTTCAGCAATGGAAGTAGGAGGCGCACTCTACAATAGGCAAGGGTTTTCAAGTCTGCAAGTACGTTTTAAACTGAGTTCCATGAACATTGTCCAAAATCATGTTTTAACCAAAATCCACAATGCGACCAGTTCAGCATATGAGAGGAGACACTGTTTGAGTGTAACAAACGTGAAACATTTCTTTTAGCCTTTTCGCATGAAAACAGGGTCCAAAATCATGGGTTTTCGTTCAGCAGTGGAAGTAGGAGGCGCGCTCTACAATAGGCAAGGGTTTTCAAGTCTGCAAGTACATTTTAAGCTGAGTTCCATGAACATTGTCCAAAATCATGTTTTAACCAAAATCCACAATGCGACCAGTTCAGCATATGAGAAGAGACACTGTTTGAGTGTAACAAACGTGAAACATTTCTTTTAGCCTTTTCGCATGAAAACAGGGTCCAAAATCATGGGTTTTCGTTCAGCAGTGGAAGTAGGAGGCGCGCTCTACAATAGGCAAGGGTTTTCAAGTCTGCAAGTACATTTTAAGCTGAGTTCCATGAACATTGTCCAAAATCATGTTTTAACCAAAATCCACAATGCGACCAGTTCAGCATATGAGAAGAGACACTGTTTGAGTGTAACAAACGTGAAACATTTCTTTTAGCCTTTTCGCATGAAAACAGGGTCCAAAATCATGGGTTTTCGTTCAGCAGTGGAAGTAGGACCCGCTTTCTACAATAGGCAAGGGTTTTCAAGTCTGCAAGTACGTTTTAAACTGAGTTCCATGAACATTGTCCAAAATCATGTTTTAACCAAAATCCACAATGCGACCAGTTCAGCATATGAGAGGAGACACTGTTTGAGTGTAACAAACGTGAAACATTTCTTTTAGCCTTTTCGCATGAAAACAGGGTCCAAAATCATGGGTTTTCGTTCAGCAGTGGAAGTAGGAGGCGCGCTCTACAATAGGCAAGGGTTTTCAAGTCTGCAAGTACGTTTTAAACTGAGTTCCATGAACATTGTCCAAAATCATGTTTTAACCAAAATCCACAATGCGACCAGTTCAGCATATGAGAGGAGACACTGTTTGAGTGTAACAAACGTGAAACATTTCTTTTAGCCTTTTCGCATGAAAATAGGGTCCAAAATCATGCGTTTTCGTTCAGCAGTGGAAGTAGGAGGCGCGCTCTATAATAGGCAAGGGTTTTCAAGTCTGCAAGTACGTTTTAAACTGAGTTCCATGAACATTGTCCAAAATCATGTTTTAACCAAAATCCATAATGCGACCAGTTCAGCATATGAGAGGAGACACTGTTTGAGTGTAACAAACGTGAAACATTTCTTTTAGCCTTTTCGCATGAAAACAGGGTCCAAAATCATGGGTTTTCGTTCAGCAGTGGAAGTAGGAGGCGCGCTCTACAATAGGCAAGGGTTTTCAAGTCTGCAAGTACGTTTTAAACTGAGTTCCATGAACATTGTCCAAAATCATGTTTTAACCAAAATCCACAATGCGACCAGTTCAGCATATGAGAGGAGACACTGTTTGAGTGTAACAAACGTGAAACATTTCTTTTAGCCTTTTCGCATGAAAACAGGGTCCAAAATCATGGGTTTTCGTTCAGCAGTGGAAGTAGGAGGCGCGCTCTACAATAGGCAAGGGTTTTCAAGTCTGCAAGTACATTTTAAGCTGAGTTCCATGAACATTGTCCAAAATCATGTTTTAACCAAAATCCACAATGCGACCAGTTCAGCATATGAGAAGAGACACTGTTTGAGTGTAACAAACGTGAAACATTTCTTTTAGCCTTTTCGCATGAAAACAGGGTCCAAAATCATGGGTTTTCGTTCAGCAGTGGAAGTAGGAGGCGCGCTCTACAATAGGCAAGGGTTTTCAAGTCTGCAAGTACATTTTAAGCTGAGTTCCATGAACATTGTCCAAAATCATGTTTTAACCAAAATCCACAATGCGACCAGTTCAGCATATGAGAAGAGACACTGTTTGAGTGTAACAAACGTGAAACAT
The DNA here is from genome assembly GCF_964263955.1 of Coregonus lavaretus. Lineage (NCBI taxonomy): Eukaryota > Metazoa > Chordata > Actinopteri > Salmoniformes > Salmonidae > Coregonus > Coregonus lavaretus. Next base: position 37,885,200 of record NC_140020.1, read on the forward strand.
TTCTTTTAGCCTTTTCGCATGAAAACAGGGTCCAAAATCATGGGTTTTCGTTCAGCAGTGGAAGTAGGAGGCGCGCTCTACAATAGGCAAGGGTTTTCAAGTCTGCAAGTACATTTTAAGCTGAGTTCCATGAACATTGTCCAAAATCATGTTTTAACCAAAATCCACAATGCGACCAGTTCAGCATATGAGAAGAGACACTGTTTGAGTGTAACAAACGTGAAACATTTCTTTTAGCCTTTTCGCATGAAAACAGGGTCCAAAATCATGGGTTTTCGTTCAGCAGTGGAAGTAGGAGGCGCTTTCTACAATAGGCAAGGGTTTTCAAGTCTGCAAGTACGTTTTAAGCTGAGTTCCATGAACATTGTCCAAAATCATGTTTTAACCAAAATCCACAATGCGACCAGTTCAGCATATGAGAGGAGACACTGTTTGAGTGTAACAAACGTGAAACATTTCTTTTAGCCTTTTCGCATGAAAATAGGGTCCAAAATCATGCGTTTTCGTTCAGCAGTGGAAGTAGGAGGCGCGCTCTACAATAGGCAAGGGTTTTCAAGTCTGCAAGTACGTTTTAAGCTGAGTTCCATGAACATTGTCCAAAATCATGTTTTAACCAAAATCCACAATGCGACCAGTTCAGCATATGAGAAGAGACACTGTTTGAGTGTAACAAACGTGAAACATTTCTTTTAGCCTTTTCGCATGAAAACAGGGTCCAAAATCATGGGTTTTCGTTCAGCAGTGGAAGTAGGAGGCGCGCTCTACAATAGGCAAGGGTTTTCAAGTCTGCAAGTACATTTTAAGCTGAGTTCCATGAACATTGTCCAAAATCATGTTTTAACCAAAATCCACAATGCGACCAGTTCAGCATATGAGAAGAGACACTGTTTGAGTGTAACAAACGTGAAACATTTCTTTTAGCCTTTTCGCATGAAAACAGGGTCCAAAATCATGGGTTTTCGTTCAGCAGTGGAAGTAGGAGGCGCTTTCTACAATAGGCAAGGGTTTTCAAGTCTGCAAGTACGTTTTAAGCTGAGTTCCATGAACATTGTCCAAAATCATGTTTTAACCAAAATCCACAATGCGACCAGTTCAGCATATGAGAGGAGACACTGTTTGAGTGTAACAAACGTGAAACATTTCTTTTAGCCTTTTCGCATGAAAATAGGGTCCAAAATCATGCGTTTTCGTTCAGCAGTGGAAGTAGGAGGCGCGCTCTACAATAGGCAAGGGTTTTCAAGTCTGCAAGTACGTTTTAAGCTGAGTTCCATGAACATTGTCCAAAATCATGTTTTAACCAAAATCCACAATGCGACCAGTTCAGCATATGAGAAGAGACACTGTTTGAGTGTAACAAACGTGAAACATTTCTTTTAGCCTTTTCGCATGAAAACAGGGTCCAAAATCATGGGTTTTCGTTCAGCAGTGGAAGTAGGAGGCGCTTTCTACAATAGGCAAGGGTTTTCAAGTCTGCAAGTACGTTTTAAACTGAGTTCCATGAACATTGTCCAAAATCATGTTTTAACCAAAATCCACAATGCGACCAGTTCAGCATATGAGAGGAGACACTGTTTGAGTGTAACAAACGTGAAACATTTCTTTTAGCCTTTTCGCATGAAAACAGGGTCCAAAATCATGGGTTTTCGTTCAGCAGTGGAAGTAGGAGGCGCGCTCTACAATAGGCAAGGGTTTTCAAGTCTGCAAGTACATTTTAAGCTGAGTTCCATGAACATTGTCCAAAATCATGTTTTAACCAAAATCCACAATGCGACCAGTTCAGCATATGAGAAGAGACACTGTTTGAGTGTAACAAACGTGAAACATTTCTTTTAGCCTTTTCGCATGAAAACAGGGTCCAAAATCATGGGTTTTCGTTCAGCAGTGGAAGTAGGAGGCGCGCTCTACAATAGGCAAGGGTTTTCAAGTCTGCAAGTACATTTTAAGCTGAGTTCCATGAACATTGTCCAAAATCATGTTTTAACCAAAATCCACAATGCGACCAGTTCAGCATATGAGAAGAGACACTGTTTGAGTGTAACAAACGTGAAACATTTCTTTTAGCCTTTTCGCATGAAAACAGGGTCCAAAATCATGGGTTTTCGTTCAGCAGTGGAAGTAGGAGGCGCTTTCTACAATAGGCAAGGGTTTTCAAGTCTGCAAGTACGTTTTAAGCTGAGTTCCATGAACATTGTCCAAAATCATGTTTTAACCAAAATCCACAATGCGACCAGTTCAGCATATGAGAGGAGACACTGTTTGAGTGTAACAAACGTGAAACATTTCTTTTAGCCTTTTCGCATGAAAATAGGGTCCAAAATCATGCGTTTTCGTTCAGCAGTGGAAGTAGGAGGCGCGCTCTACAATAGGCAAGGGTTTTCAAGTCTGCAAGTACGTTTTAAGCTGAGTTCCATGAACATTGTCCAAAATCATGTTTTAACCAAAATCCACAATGCGACCAGTTCAGCATATGAGAAGAGACACTGTTTGAGTGTAACAAACGTGAAACATTTCTTTTAGCCTTTTCGCATGAAAACAGGGTCCAAAATCATGGGTTTTCGTTCAGCAGTGGAAGTAGGAGGCGCGCTCTACAATAGGCAAGGGTTTTCAAGTCTGCAAGTACATTTTAAGCTGAGTTCCATGAACATTGTCCAAAATCATGTTTTAACCAAAATCCACAATGCGACCAGTTCAGCATATGAGAAGAGACACTGTTTGAGTGTAACAAACGTGAAACATTTCTTTTAGCCTTTTCGCATGAAAACAGGGTCCAAAATCATGGGTTTTCGTTCAGCAGTGGAAGTAGGAGGCGCTTTCTACAATAGGCAAGGGTTTTCAAGTCTGCAAGTACGTTTTAAGCTGAGTTCCATGAACATTGTCCAAAATCATGTTTTAACCAAAATCCACAATGCGACCAGTTCAGCATATGAGAGGAGACACTGTTTGAGTGTAACAAACGTGAAACATTTCTTTTAGCCTTTTCGCATGAAAATAGGGTCCAAAATCATGCGTTTTCGTTCAGCAGTGGAAGTAGGAGGCGCGCTCTACAATAGGCAAGGGTTTTCAAGTCTGCAAGTACGTTTTAAGCTGAGTTCCATGAACATTGTCCAAAATCATGTTTTAACCAAAATCCACAATGCGACCAGTTCAGCATATGAGAAGAGACACTGTTTGAGTGTAACAAACGTGAAACATTTCTTTTAGCCTTTTCGCATGAAAACAGGGTCCAAAATCATGGGTTTTCGTTCAGCAGTGGAAGTAGGAGGCGCTTTCTATAATAGGCAAGGGTTTTCAAGTCTGCAAGTACGTTTTAAACTGAGTTCCATGAACATTGTCCAAAATCATGTTTTAACCAAAATCCACAATGCGACCAGTTCAGCATATGAGAGGAGACACTGTTTGAGTGTAATAAACGTGAAACATTTCTTTTAGCCTTTTCGCATGAAAACAGGGTCCAAAATCATGGGTTTTCGTTCAGCAGTGGAAGTAGGAGGCGCGCTCTACAATAGGCAAGGGTTTTCAAGTCTGCAAGTACGTTTTAAACTGAGTTCCATGAACATTGTCCAAAATCATGTTTTAACCAAAATCCACAATGCGACCAGTTCAGCATATGAGAGGAGACACTGTTTGAGTGTAACAAACGTGAAACATTTCTTTTAGCCTTTTCGCATGAAAACAGGGTCCAAAATCATGGGTTTTCGTTCAGCAGTGGAAGTAGGAGGCGCGCTCTACAATAGGCAAGGGTTTTCAAGTCTGCAAGTACATTTTAAGCTGAGTTCCATGAACATTGTCCAAAATCATGTTTTAACCAAAATCCACAATGCGACCAGTTCAGCATATGAGAAGAGACACTGTTTGAGTGTAACAAACGTGAAACATTTCTTTTAGCCTTTTCGCATGAAAACAGGGTCCAAAATCATGGGTTTTCGTTCAGCAGTGGAAGTAGGAGGCGCTTTCTACAATAGGCAAGGGTTTTCAAGTCTGCAAGTACGTTTTAAGCTGAGTTCCATGAACATTGTCCAAAATCATGTTTTAACCAAAATCCACAATGCGACCAGTTCAGCATATGAGAGGAGACACTGTTTGAGTGTAACAAACGTGAAACATTTCTTTTAGCCTTTTCGCATGAAAATAGGGTCCAAAATCATGCGTTTTCGTTCAGCAGTGGAAGTAGGAGGCGCGCTCTACAATAGGCAAGGGTTTTCAAGTCTGCAAGTACGTTTTAAGCTGAGTTCCATGAACATTGTCCAAAATCATGTTTTAACCAAAATCCACAATGCGACCAGTTCAGCATATGAGAAGAGACACTGTTTGAGTGTAACAAACGTGAAACATTTCTTTTAGCCTTTTCGCATGAAAACAGGGTCCAAAATCATGGGTTTTCGTTCAGCAGTGGAAGTAGGAGGCGCTTTCTACAATAGGCAAGGGTTTTCAAGTCTGCAAGTACGTTTTAAACTGAGTTCCATGAACATTGTCCAAAATCATGTTTTAACCAAAATCCACAATGCGACCAGTTCAGCATATGAGAGGAGACACTGTTTGAGTGTAACAAACGTGAAACATTTCTTTTAGCCTTTTCGCATGAAAACAGGGTCCAAAATCATGGGTTTTCGTTCAGCAGTGGAAGTAGGAGGCGCGCTCTACAATAGGCAAGGGTTTTCAAGTCTGCAAGTACATTTTAAGCTGAGTTCCATGAACATTGTCCAAAATCATGTTTTAACCAAAATCCACAATGCGACCAGTTCAGCATATGAGAAGAGACACTGTTTGAGTGTAACAAACGTGAAACATTTCTTTTAGCCTTTTCGCATGAAAACAGGGTCCAAAATCATGGGTTTTCGTTCAGCAGTGGAAGTAGGAGGCGCGCTCTACAATAGGCAAGGGTTTTCAAGTCTGCAAGTACATTTTAAGCTGAGTTCCATGAACATTGTCCAAAATCATGTTTTAACCAAAATCCACAATGCGACCAGTTCAGCATATGAGAAGAGACACTGTTTGAGTGTAACAAACGTGAAACATTTCTTTTAGCCTTTTCGCATGAAAACAGGGTCCAAAATCATGGGTTTTCGTTCAGCAGTGGAAGTAGGAGGCGCTTTCTACAATAGGCAAGGGTTTTCAAGTCTGCAAGTACGTTTTAAGCTGAGTTCCATGAACATTGTCCAAAATCATGTTTTAACCAAAATCCACAATGCGACCAGTTCAGCATATGAGAGGAGACACTGTTTGAGTGTAACAAACGTGAAACATTTCTTTTAGCCTTTTCGCATGAAAACAGGGTCCAAAATCATGGGTTTTCGTTCAGCAGTGGAAGTAGGAGGCGCGCTCTACAATAGGCAAGGGTTTTCAAGTCTGCAAGTACGTTTTAAACTGAGTTCCATGAACATTGTCCAAAATCATGTTTTAACCAAAATCCACAATGCGACCAGTTCAGCATATGAGAGGAGACACTGTTTGAGTGTAACAAACGTGAAACATTTCTTTTAGCCTTTTCGCATGAAAATAGGGTCCAAAATCATGCGTTTTCGTTCAGCAGTGGAAGTAGGAGGCGCGCTCTACAATAGGCAAGGGTTTTCAAGTCTGCAAGTACGTTTTAAACTGAGTTCCATGAACATTGTCCAAAATCATGTTTTAACCAAAATCCATAATGCGACCAGTTCAGCATATGAGAGGAGACACTGTTTGAGTGTAACAAACGTGAAACATTTCTTTTAGCCTTTTCGCATGAAAACAGGGTCCAAAATCATGGGTTTTCGTTCAGCAGTGGAAGTAGGAGGCGCGCTCTACAATAGGCAAGGGTTTTCAAGTCTGCAAGTACGTTTTAAGCTGAGTTCCATGAACATTGTCCAAAATCATGTTTTAACCAAAATCCACAATGCGACCAGTTCAGCATATGAGAAGAGACACTGTTTGAGTGTAACAAACGTGAAACATTTCTTTTAGCCTTTTCGCATGAAAACAGGGTCCAAAATCATGGGTTTTCGTTCAGCAGTGGAAGTAGGAGGCGCTTTCTACAATAGGCAAGGGTTTTCAAGTCTGCAAGTACGTTTTAAACTGAGTTCCATGAACATTGTCCAAAATCATGTTTTAACCAAAATCCACAATGCGACCAGTTCAGCATATGAGAGGAGACACTGTTTGAGTGTAACAAACGTGAAACATTTCTTTTAGCCTTTTCGCATGAAAACAGGGTCCAAAATCATGGGTTTTCGTTCAGCAGTGGAAGTAGGAGGCGCTTTCTACAATAGGCAAGGGTTTTCAAGTCTGCAAGTACGTTTTAAACTGAGTTCCATGAACATTGTCCAAAATCATGTTTTAACCAAAATCCACAATGCGACCAGTTCAGCATATGAGAGGAGACACTGTTTGAGTGTAACAAACGTGAAACATTTCTTTTAGCCTTTTCGCATGAAAACAGGGTCCAAAATCATGGGTTTTCGTTCAGCAGTGGAAGTAGGAGGCGCGCTCTACAATAGGCAAGGGTTTTCAAGTCTGCAAGTACGTTTTAAACTGAGTTCCATGAACATTGTCCAAAATCATGTTTTAACCAAAATCCACAATGCGACCAGTTCAGCATATGAGAGGAGACACTGTTTGAGTGTAACAAACGTGAAACATTTCTTTTAGCCTTTTCGCATGAAAATAGGGTCCAAAATCATGCGTTTTCGTTCAGCAGTGGAAGTAGGAGGCGCGCTCTACAATAGGCAAGGGTTTTCAAGTCTGCAAGTACGTTTTAAACTGAGTTCCATGAACATTGTCCAAAATCATGTTTTAACCAAAATCCATAATGCGACCAGTTCAGCATATGAGAGGAGACACTGTTTGAGTGTAACAAACGTGAAACATTTCTTTTAGCCTTTTCGCATGAAAACAGGGTCCAAAATCATGGGTTTTCGTTCAGCAGTGGAAGTAGGAGGCGCTTTCTACAATAGGCAAGGGTTTTCAAGTCTGCAAGTACGTTTTAAACTGAGTTCCATGAACATTGTCCAAAATCATGTTTTAACCAAAATCCACAATGCGACCAGTTCAGCATATGAGAGGAGACACTGTTTGAGTGTAACAAACGTGAAACATTTCTTTTAGCCTTTTCGCATGAAAACAGGGTCCAAAATCATGGGTTTTCGTTCAGCAGTGGAAGTAGGAGGTGCGCTCTACAATAGGCAAGGGTTTTCAAGTCTGCAAGTACGTTTTAAACTGAGTTCCATGAACATTGTCCAAAATCATGTTTTAACCAAAATCCACAATGCGACCAGTTCAGCATATGAGAGGAGACACTGTTTGAGTGTAACAAACGTGAAACATTTCTTTTAGCCTTTTCGCATGAAAACAGGGTCCAAAATCATGGGTTTTCGTTCAGCAGTGGAAGTAGGAGGCGCGCTCTACAATAGGCAAGGGTTTTCAAGTCTGCAAGTACGTTTTAAACTGAGTTCCATGAACATTGTCCAAAATCATGTTTTAACCAAAATCCACAATGCGACCAGTTCAGCATATGAGAGGAGACACTGTTTGAGTGTAACAAACGTGAAACATTTCTTTTAGCCTTTTCGCATGAAAATAGGGTCCAAAATCATGCGTTTTCGTTCAGCAATGGAAGTAGGAGGCGCGCTCTACAATAGGCAAGGGTTTTCAAGTCTGCAAGTACGTTTTAAACTGAGTTCCATGAACATTGTCCAAAATCATGTTTTAACCAAAATCCACAATGCGACCAGTTCAGCATATGAGAGGAGACACTGTTTGAGTGTAACAAACGTGAAACATTTCTTTTAGCCTTTTCGCATGAAAACAGGGTCCAAAATCATGGGTTTTCGTTCAGCAGTGGAAGTAGGAGGCGCGCTCTACAATAGGCAAGGGTTTTCAAGTCTGCAAGTACATTTTAAGCTGAGTTCCATGAACATTGTCCAAAATCATGTTTTAACCAAAATCCACAATGCGACCAGTTCAGCATATGAGAAGAGACACTGAGTGTAACAAACGTGAAACATTTCTTTTAGCCTTTTCGCATGAAAACAGGGTCCAAAATCATGGGTTTTCGTTCAGCAGTGGAAGTAGGAGGCGCTTTCTACAATAGGCAAGGGTTTTCAAGTCTGCAAGTACGTTTTAAGCTGAGTTCCATGAACATTGTCCAAAATCATGTTTTAACCAAAATCCACAATGCGACCAGTTCAGCATATGAGAGGAGACACTGTTTGAGTGTAACAAACGTGAAACATTTCTTTTAGCCTTTTCGCATGAAAATAGGGTCCAAAATCATGCGTTTTCGTTCAGCAGTGGAAGTAGGAGGCGCGCTCTACAATAGGCAAGGGTTTTCAAGTCTGCAAGTACGTTTTAAGCTGAGTTCCATGAACATTGTCCAAAATCATGTTTTAACCAAAATCCACAATGCGACCAGTTCAGCATATGAGAAGAGACACTGTTTGAGTGTAACAAACGTGAAACATTTCTTTTAGCCTTTTCGCATGAAAACAGGGTCCAAAATCATGGGTTTTCGTTCAGCAGTGGAAGTAGGAGGCGCTTTCTACAATAGGCAAGGGTTTTCAAGTCTGCAAGTACGTTTTAAACTGAGTTCCATGAACATTGTCCAAAATCATGTTTTAACCAAAATCCACAATGCGACCAGTTCAGCATATGAGAGGAGACACTGTTTGAGTGTAACAAACGTGAAACATTTCTTTTAGCCTTTTCGCATGAAAACAGGGTCCAAAATCATGGGTTTTCGTTCAGCAGTGGAAGTAGGAGGCGCGCTCTACAATAGGCAAGGGTTTTCAAGTCTGCAAGTACGTTTTAAACTGAGTTCCATGAACATTGTCCAAAATCATGTTTTAACCAAAATCCACAATGCGACCAGTTCAGCATATGAGAGGAGACACTGTTTGAGTGTAACAAACGTGAAACATTTCTTTTAGCCTTTTCGCATGAAAATAGGGTCCAAAATCATGCGTTTTCGTTCAGCAGTGGAAGTAGGAGGCGCGCTCTACAATAGGCAAGGGTTTTCAAGTCTGCAAGTACGTTTTAAACTGAGTTCCATGAACATTGTCCAAAATCATTTTTTAACCAAAATCCATAATGCGACCAGTTCAGCATATGAGAGGAGACACTGTTTGAGTGTAACAAACGTGAAACATTTCTTTTAGCCTTTTCGCATGAAAACAGGGTCCAAAATCATGGGTTTTCGTTCAGCAGTGGAAGTAGGAGGCGCGCTCTACAATAGGCAAGGGTTTTCAAGTCTGCAAGTACGTTTTAAGCTGAGTTCCATGAACATTGTCCAAAATCATGTTTTAACCAAAATCCACAATGCGACCAGTTCAGCATATGAGAAGAGACACTGTTTGAGTGTAACAAACGTGAAACATTTCTTTTAGCCTTTTCGCATGAAAACAGGGTCCAAAATCATGGGTTTTCGTTCAGCAGTGGAAGTAGGAGGCGCTTTCTACAATAGGCAAGGGTTTTCAAGTCTGCAAGTACGTTTTAAACTGAGTTCCATGAACATTGTCCAAAATCATGTTTTAACCAAAATCCACAATGCGACCAGTTCAGCATATGAGAGGAGACACTGTTTGAGTGTAACAAACGTGAAACATTTCTTTTAGCCTTTTCGCATGAAAATAGGGTCCAAAATCATGCGTTTTCGTTCAGCAATGGAAGTAGGAGGCGCGCTCTACAATAGGCAAGGGTTTTCAAGTCTGCAAGTACGTTTTAAACTGAGTTCCATGAACATTGTCCAAAATCATGTTTTAACCAAAATCCACAATGCGACCAGTTCAGCATATGAGAGGAGACACTGTTTGAGTGTAACAAACGTGAAACATTTCTTTTAGCCTTTTCGCATGAAAACAGGGTCCAAAATCATGGGTTTTCGTTCAGCAGTGGAAGTAGGAGGCGCGCTCTACAATAGGCAAGGGTTTTCAAGTCTGCAAGTACATTTTAAGCTGAGTTCCATGAACATTGTCCAAAATCATGTTTTAACCAAAATCCACAATGCGACCAGTTCAGCATATGAGAAGAGACACTGAGTGTAACAAACGTGAAACATTTCTTTTAGCCTTTTCGCATGAAAACAGGGTCCAAAATCATGGGTTTTCGTTCAGCAGTGGAAGTAGGAGGCGCTTTCTACAATAGGCAAGGGTTTTCAAGTCTGCAAGTACGTTTTAAGCTGAGTTCCATGAACATTGTCCAAAATCATGTTTTAACCAAAATCCACAATGCGACCAGTTCAGCATATGAGAGGAGACACTGTTTGAGTGTAACAAACGTGAAACATTTCTTTTAGCCTTTTCGCATGAAAATAGGGTCCAAAATCATGCGTTTTCGTTCAGCAGTGGAAGTAGGAGGCGCGCTCTACAATAGGCAAGGGTTTTCAAGTCTGCAAGTACGTTTTAAGCTGAGTTCCATGAACATTGTCCAAAATCATGTTTTAACCAAAATCCACAATGCGACCAGTTCAGCATATGAGAAGAGACACTGTTTGAGTGTAACAAACGTGAAACATTTCTTTTAGCCTTTTCGCATGAAAACAGGGTCCAAAATCATGGGTTTTCGTTCAGCAGTGGAAGTAGGAGGCGCTTTCTACAATAGGCAAGGGTTTTCAAGTCTGCAAGTACGTTTTAAACTGAGTTCCATGAACATTGTCCAAAATCATGTTTTAACCAAAATCCACAATGCGACCAGTTCAGCATATGAGAGGAGACACTGTTTGAGTGTAACAAACGTGAAACATTTCTTTTAGCCTTTTCGCATGAAAACAGGGTCCAAAATCATGGGTTTTCGTTCAGCAGTGGAAGTAGGAGGCGCGCTCTACAATAGGCAAGGGTTTTCAAGTCTGCAAGTACGTTTTAAACTGAGTTCCATGAACATTGTCCAAAATCATGTTTTAACCAAAATCCACAATGCGACCAGTTCAGCATATGAGAGGAGACACTGTTTGAGTGTAACAAACGTGAAACATTTCTTTTAGCCTTTTCGCATGAAAATAGGGTCCAAAATCATGCGTTTTCGTTCAGCAGTGGAAGTAGGAGGCGCGCTCTACAATAGGCAAGGGTTTTCAAGTCTGCAAGTACGTTTTAAACTGAGTTCCATGAACATTGTCCAAAATCATGTTTTAACCAAAATCCATAATGCGACCAGTTCAGCATATGAGAGGAGACACTGTTTGAGTGTAACAAACGTGAAACATTTCTTTTAGCCTTTTCGCATGAAAACAGGGTCCAAAATCATGGGTTTTCGTTCAGCAGTGGAAGTAGGAGGCGCGCTCTACAATAGGCAAGGGTTTTCAAGTCTGCAAGTACGTTTTAAGCTGAGTTCCATGAACATTGTCCAAAATCATGTTTTAACCAAAATCCACAATGCGACCAGTTCAGCATATGAGAAGAGACACTGTTTGAGTGTAACAAACGTGAAACATTTCTTTTAGCCTTTTCGCATGAAAACAGGGTCCAAAATCATGGGTTTTCGTTCAGCAGTGGAAGTAGGAGGCGCTTTCTACAATAGGCAAGGGTTTTCAAGTCTGCAAGTACGTTTTAAACTGAGTTCCATGAACATTGTCCAAAATCATGTTTTAACCAAAATCCACAATGCGACCAGTTCAGCATATGAGAGGAGACACTGTTTGAGTGTAACAAACGTGAAACATTTCTTTTAGCCTTTTCGCATGAAAACAGGGTCCAAAATCATGGGTTTTCGTTCAGCAGTGGAAGTAGGAGGCGCTTTCTACAATAGGCAAGGGTTTTCAAGTCTGCAAGTACGTTTTAAACTGAGTTCCATGAACATTGTCCAAAATCATGTTTTAACCAAAATCCACAATGCGACCAGTTCAGCATATGAGAGGAGACACTGTTTGAGTGTAACAAACGTGAAACATTTCTTTTAGCCTTTTCGCATGAAAACAGGGTCCAAAATCATGGGTTTTCGTTCAGCAGTGGAAGTAGGAGGCGCGCTCTACAATAGGCAAGGGTTTTCAAGTCTGCAAGTACGTTTTAAACTGAGTTCCATGAACATTGTCCAAAATCATGTTTTAACCAAAATCCACAATGCGACCAGTTCAGCATATGAGAGGAGACACTGTTTGAGTGTAACAAACGTGAAACATTTCTTTTAGCCTTTTCGCATGAAAATAGGGTCCAAAATCATGCGTTTTCGTTCAGCAGTGGAAGTAGGAGGCGCGCTCTACAATAGGCAAGGGTTTTCAAGTCTGCAAGTACGTTTTAAACTGAGTTCCATGAACATTGTCCAAAATCATGTTTTAACCAAAATCCATAATGCGACCAGTTCAGCATATGAGAGGAGACACTGTTTGAGTGTAACAAACGTGAAACATTTCTTTTAGCCTTTTCGCATGAAAACAGGGTCCAAAATCATGGGTTTTCGTTCAGCAGTGGAAGTAGGAGGCGCTTTCTACAATAGGCAAGGGTTTTCAAGTCTGCAAGTACGTTTTAAACTGAGTTCCATGAACATTGTCCAAAATCATGTTTTAACCAAAATCCACAATGCGACCAGTTCAGCATATGAGAGGAGACACTGTTTGAGTGTAACAAACGTGAAACATTTCTTTTAGCCTTTTCGCATGAAAACAGGGTCCAAAATCATGGGTTTTCGTTCAGCAGTGGAAGTAGGAGGTGCGCTCTACAATAGGCAAGGGTTTTCAAGTCTGCAAGTACGTTTTAAACTGAGTTCCATGAACATTGTCCAAAATCATGTTTTAACCAAAATCCACAATGCGACCAGTTCAGCATATGAGAGGAGACACTGTTTGAGTGTAACAAACGTGAAACATTTCTTTTAGCCTTTTCGCATGAAAACAGGGTCCAAAATCATGGGTTTTCGTTCAGCAGTGGAAGTAGGAGGCGCGCTCTACAATAGGCAAGGGTTTTCAAGTCTGCAAGTACGTTTTAAACTGAGTTCCATGAACATTGTCCAAAATCATGTTTTAACCAAAATCCACAATGCGACCAGTTCAGCATATGAGAGGAGACACTGTTTGAGTGTAACAAACGTGAAACATTTCTTTTAGCCTTTTCGCATGAAAATAGGGTCCAAAATCATGCGTTTTCGTTCAGCAATGGAAGTAGGAGGCGCGCTCTACAATAGGCAAGGGTTTTCAAGTCTGCAAGTACGTTTTAAACTGAGTTCCATGAACATTGTCCAAAATCATGTTTTAACCAAAATCCACAATGCGACCAGTTCAGCATATGAGAGGAGACACTGTTTGAGTGTAACAAACGTGAAACATTTCTTTTAGCCTTTTCGCATGAAAACAGGGTCCAAAATCATGGGTTTTCGTTCAGCAGTGGAAGTAGGAGGCGCGCTCTACAATAGGCAAGGGTTTTCAAGTCTGCAAGTACATTTTAAGCTGAGTTCCATGAACATTGTCCAAAATCATGTTTTAACCAAAATCCACAATGCGACCAGTTCAGCATATGAGAAGAGACACTGAGTGTAACAAACGTGAAACATTTCTTTTAGCCTTTTCGCATGAAAACAGGGTCCAAAATCATGGGTTTTCGTTCAGCAGTGGAAGTAGGAGGCGCTTTCTACAATAGGCAAGGGTTTTCAAGTCTGCAAGTACGTTTTAAGCTGAGTTCCATGAACATTGTCCAAAATCATGTTTTAACCAAAATCCACAATGCGACCAGTTCAGCATATGAGAGGAGACACTGTTTGAGTGTAACAAACGTGAAACATTTCTTTTAGCCTTTTCGCATGAAAATAGGGTCCAAAATCATGCGTTTTCGTTCAGCAGTGGAAGTAGGAGGCGCGCTCTACAATAGGCAAGGGTTTTCAAGTCTGCAAGTACGTTTTAAGCTGAGTTCCATGAACATTGTCCAAAATCATGTTTTAACCAAAATCCACAATGCGACCAGTTCAGCATATGAGAAGAGACACTGTTTGAGTGTAACAAACGTGAAACATTTCTTTTAGCCTTTTCGCATGAAAACAGGGTCCAAAATCATGGGTTTTCGTTCAGCAGTGGAAGTAGGAGGCGCTTTCTACAATAGGCAAGGATTTTCAAGTCTGCAAGTACGTTTTAAACTGAGTTCCATGAACATTGTCCAAAATCATGTTTTAACCAAAATCCACAATGCGACCAGTTCAGCATATGAGAGGAGACACTGTTTGAGTGTAACAAACGTGAAACATTTCTTTTAGCCTTTTCGCATGAAAACAGGGTCCAAAATCATGGGTTTTCGTTCAGCAGTGGAAGTAGGAGGCGCGCTCTACAATAGGCAAGGGTTTTCAAGTCTGCAAGTACGTTTTAAACTGAGTTCCATGAACATTGTCCAAAATCATGTTTTAACCAAAATCCACAATGCGACCAGTTCAGCATATGAGAGGAGACACTGTTTGAGTGTAACAAACGTGAAACATTTCTTTTAGCCTTTTCGCATGAAAATAGGGTCCAAAATCATGCGTTTTCGTTCAGCAGTGGAAGTAGGAGGCGCGCTCTACAATAGGCAAGGGTTTTCAAGTCTGCAAGTACGTTTTAAACTGAGTTCCATGAACATTGTCCAAAATCATGTTTTAACCAAAATCCACAATGCGACCAGTTCAGCATATGAGAGGAGACACTGTTTGAGTGTAACAAACGTGAAACATTTCTTTTAGCCTTTTCGCATGAAAACAGGGTCCAAAATCATGGGTTTTCGTTCAGCAGTGGAAGTAGGAGGCGCGCTCTACAATAGGCAAGGGTTTTCAAGTCTGCAAGTACATTTTAAGCTGAGTTCCATGAACATTGTCCAAAATCATGTTTTAACCAAAATCCACAATGCGACCAGTTCAGCATATGAGAAGAGACACTGTTTGAGTGTAACAAACGTGAAACATTTCTTTTAGCCTTTTCGCATGAAAACAGGGTCCAAAATCATGGGTTTTCGTTCAGCAGTGGAAGTAGGAGGCGCTTTCTACAATAGGCAAGGGTTTTCAAGTCTGCAAGTACGTTTTAAGCTGAGTTCCATGAACATTGTCCAAAATCATGTTTTAACCAAAATCCACAATGCGACCAGTTCAGCATATGAGAAGAGACACTGTTTGAGTGTAACAAACGTGAAACATTTCTTTTAGCCTTTTCGCATGAAAACAGGGTCCAAAATCATGGGTTTTCGTTCAGCAGTGGAAGTAGGAGGCGCGCTCTACAATAGGCAAGGGTTTTCAAGTCTGCAAGTACATTTTAAGCTGAGTTCCATGAACATTGTCCAAAATCATGTTTTAACCAAAATCCACAATGCGACCAGTTCAGCATATGAGAAGAGACACTGTTTGAGTGTAACAAACGTGAAACATTTCTTTTAGCCTTTTCGCATGAAAACAGGGTCCAAAATCATGGGTTTTCGTTCAGCAGTGGAAGTAGGAGGCGCGCTCTACAATAGGCAAGGGTTTTCAAGTCTGCAAGTACATTTTAAGCTGAGTTCCATGAACATTGTCCAAAATCATGTTTTAACCAAAATCCACAATGCGACCAGTTCAGCATATGAGAAGAGACACTGTTTGAGTGTAACAAACGTGAAACATTTCTTTTAGCCTTTTCGCATGAAAACAGGGTCCAAAATCATGGGTTTTCGTTCAGCAGTGGAAGTAGGAGGCGCGCTCTACAATAGGCAAGGGTTTTCAAGTCTGCAAGTACGTTTTAAACTGAGTTCCATGAACATTGTCCAAAATCATGTTTTAACCAAAATCCACAATGCGACCAGTTCAGCATATGAGAGGAGACACTGTTTGAGTGTAACAAACGTGAAACATTTCTTTTAGCCTTTTCGCATGAAAACAGGGTCCAAAATCATGGGTTTTCGTTCAGCAGTGGAAGTAGGAGGCGCGCTCTACAATAGGCAAGGGTTTTCAAGTCTGCAAGTACATTTTAAGCTGAGTTCCATGAACATTGTCCAAAATCATGTTTTAACCAAAATCCACAATGCGACCAGTTCAGCATATGAGAAGAGACACTGTTTGAGTGTAACAAACGTGAAACATTTCTTTTAGCCTTTTCGCATGAAAATAGGGTCCAAAATCATGCGTTTTCGTTCAGCAGTGGAAGTAGGAGGCGCGCTCTACAATAGGCAAGGGTTTTCAAGTCTGCAAGTACGTTTTAAACTGAGTTCCATGAACATTGTCCAAAATCATGTTTTAACCAAAATCCACAATGCGACCAGTTCAGCATATGAGAGGAGACACTGTTTGAGTGTAACAAACGTGAAACATTTCTTTTAGCCTTTTCGCATGAAAACAGGGTCCAAAATCATGGGTTTTCGTTCAGCAGTGGAAGTAGGAGGCGCGCTCTACAATAGGCAAGGGTTTTCAAGTCTGCAAGTACGTTTTAAACTGAGTTCCATGAACATTGTCCAAAATCATGTTTTAACCAAAATCCACAATGCGACCAGTTCAGCATATGAGAGGAGACACTGTTTGAGTGTAACAAACGTGAAACATTTCTTTTAGCCTTTTCGCATGAAAACAGGGTCCAAAATCATGGGTTTTCGTTCAGCAGTGGAAGTAGGAGGCGCGCTCTACAATAGGCAAGGGTTTTCAAGTCTGCAAGTACGTTTTAAACTGAGTTCCATGAACATTGTCCAAAATCATGTTTTAACCAAAATCCACAATGCGACCAGTTCAGCATATGAGAGGAGACACTGTTTGAGTGTAACAAACGTGAAACATTTCTTTTAGCCTTTTCGCATGAAAACAGGGTCCAAAATCATGGGTTTTCGTTCAGCAGTGGAAGTAGGAGGCGCGCTCTACAATAGGCAAGGGTTTTCAAGTCTGCAAGTACGTTTTAAACTGAGTTCCATGAACATTGTCCAAAATCATGTTTTAACCAAAATCCACAATGCGACCAGTTCAGCATATGAGAGGAGACACTGTTTGAGTGTAACAAACGTGAAACATTTCTTTTAGCCTTTTCGCATGAAAACAGGGTCCAAAATCATGGGTTTTCGTTCAGCAGTGGAAGTAGGAGGCGCTTTCTACAATAGGCAAGGGTTTTCAAGTCTGCAAGTACGTTTTAAGCTGAGTTCCATGAACATTGTCCAAAATCATGTTTTAACCAAAATCCACAATGCGACCAGTTCAGCATATGAGAAGAGACACTGTTTGAGTGTAACAAACGTGAAACATTTCTTTTAGCCTTTTCGCATGAAAACAGGGTCCAAAATCATGGGTTTTCGTTCAGCAGTGGAAGTAGGAGGCGCGCTCTACAATAGGCAAGGGTTTTCAAGTCTGCAAGTACATTTTAAGCTGAGTTCCATGAACATTGTCCAAAATCATGTTTTAACCAAAATCCACAATGCGACCAGTTCAGCATATGAGAGGAGACACTGTTTGAGTGTAACAAACGTGAAACATTTCTTTTAGCCTTTTCGCATGAAAACAGGGTCCAAAATCATGGGTTTTCGTTCAGCAGTGGAAGTAGGAGGCGCGCTCTACAATAGGCAAGGGTTTTCAAGTCTGCAAGTACGTTTTAAACTGAGTTCCATGAACATTGTCCAAAATCATGTTTTAACCAAAATCCACAATGCGACCAGTTCAGCATATGAGAGGAGACACTGTTTGAGTGTAACAAACGTGAAACATTTCTTTTAGCCTTTTCGCATGAAAATAGGGTCCAAAATCATGCGTTTTCGTTCAGCAGTGGAAGTAGGAGGCGCGCTCTACAATAGGCAAGGGTTTTCAAGTCTGCAAGTACGTTTTAAACTGAGTTCCATGAACATTGTCCAAAATCATGTTTTAACCAAAATCCACAATGCGACCAGTTCAGCATATGAGAGGAGACACTGTTTGAGTGTAACAAACGTGAAACATTTCTTTTAGCCTTTTCGCATGAAAACAGGGTCCAAAATCATGGGTTTTCGTTCAGCAGTGGAAGTAGGAGGCGCGCTCTACAATAGGCAAGGGTTTTCAAGTCTGCAAGTACATTTTAAGCTGAATTCCATGAACATTGTCCAAAATCATGTTTTAACCAAAATCCACAATGCGACCAGTTCAGCATATGAGAAGAGACACTGTTTGAGTGTAACAAACGTGAAACATTTCTTTTAGCCTTTTCGCATGAAAACAGGGTCCAAAATCATGGGTTTTCGTTCAGCAGTGGAAGTAGGAGGCGCTTTCTACAATAGGCAAGGGTTTTCAAGTCTGCAAGTACGTTTTAAGCTGAGTTCCATGAACATTGTCCAAAATCATGTTTTAACCAAAATCCACAATGCGACCAGTTCAGCATATGAGAAGAGACACTGTTTGAGTGTAACAAACGTGAAACATTTCTTTTAGCCTTTTCGCATGAAAACAGGGTCCAAAATCATGGGTTTTCGTTCAGCAGTGGAAGTAGGAGGCGCGCTCTACAATAGGCAAGGGTTTTCAAGTCTGCAAGTACATTTTAAGCTGAGTTCCATGAACATTGTCCAAAATCATGTTTTAACCAAAATCCACAATGCGACCAGTTCAGCATATGAGAAGAGACACTGTTTGAGTGTAACAAACGTGAAACATTTCTTTTAGCCTTTTCGCATGAAAACAGGGTCCAAAATCATGGGTTTTCGTTCAGCAGTGGAAGTAGGAGGCGCGCTCTACAATAGGCAAGGGTTTTCAAGTCTGCAAGTACATTTTAAGCTGAGTTCCATGAACATTGTCCAAAATCATGTTTTAACCAAAATCCACAATGCGACCAGTTCAGCATATGAGAAGAGACACTGTTTGAGTGTAACAAACGTGAAACATTTCTTTTAGCCTTTTCGCATGAAAACAGGGTCCAAAATCATGGGTTTTCGTTCAGCAGTGGAAGTAGGAGGCGCGCTCTACAATAGGCAAGGGTTTTCAAGTCTGCAAGTACGTTTTAAACTGAGTTCCATGAACATTGTCCAAAATCATGTTTTAACCAAAATCCACAATGCGACCAGTTCAGCATATGAGAGGAGACACTGTTTGAGTGTAACAAACGTGAAACATTTCTTTTAGCCTTTTCGCATGAAAACAGGGTCCAAAATCATGGGTTTTCGTTCAGCAGTGGAAGTAGGAGGCGCTTTCTACAATAGGCAAGGGTTTTCAAGTCTGCAAGTACGTTTTAAGCTGAGTTCCATGAACATTGTCCAAAATCATGTTTTAACCAAAATCCACAATGCGACCAGTTCAGCATATGAGAAGAGACACTGTTTGAGTGTAACAAACGTGAAACATTTCTTTTAGCCTTTTCGCATGAAAACAGGGTCCAAAATCATGGGTTTTCGTTCAGCAGTGGAAGTAGGAGGCGCGCTCTACAATAGGCAAGGGTTTTCAAGTCTGCAAGTACATTTTAAGCTGAGTTCCATGAACATTGTCCAAAATCATGTTTTAACCAAAATCCACAATGCGACCAGTTCAGCATATGAGAAGAGACACTGTTTGAGTGTAACAAACGTGAAACATTTCTTTTAGCCTTTTCGCATGAAAATAGGGTCCAAAATCATGCGTTTTCGTTCAGCAGTGGAAGTAGGAGGCGCGCTCTACAATAGGCAAGGGTTTTCAAGTCTGCAAGTACGTTTTAAACTGAGTTCCATGAACATTGTCCAAAATCATGTTTTAACCAAAATCCACAATGCGACCAGTTCAGCATATGAGAGGAGACACTGTTTGAGTGTAACAAACGTGAAACATTTCTTTTAGCCTTTTCGCATGAAAACAGGGTCCAAAATCATGGGTTTTCGTTCAGCAGTGGAAGTAGGAGGCGCGCTCTACAATAGGCAAGGGTTTTCAAGTCTGCAAGTACGTTTTAAACTGAGTTCCATGAACATTGTCCAAAATCATGTTTTAACCAAAATCCACAATGCGACCAGTTCAGCATATGAGAGGAGACACTGTTTGAGTGTAACAAACGTGAAACATTTCTTTTAGCCTTTTCGCATGAAAACAGGGTCCAAAATCATGGGTTTTCGTTCAGCAGTGGAAGTAGGAGGCGCGCTCTACAATAGGCAAGGGTTTTCAAGTCTGCAAGTACGTTTTAAACTGAGTTCCATGAACATTGTCCAAAATCATGTTTTAACCAAAATCCACAATGCGACCAGTTCAGCATATGAGAGGAGACACTGTTTGAGTGTAACAAACGTGAAACATTTCTTTTAGCCTTTTCGCATGAAAACAGGGTCCAAAATCATGGGTTTTCGTTCAGCAGTGGAAGTAGGAGGCGCGCTCTACAATAGGCAAGGGTTTTCAAGTCTGCAAGTACGTTTTAAACTGAGTTCCATGAACATTGTCCAAAATCATGTTTTAACCAAAATCCATAATGCGACCAGTTCAGCATATGAGAGGAGACACTGTTTGAGTGTAACAAACGTGAAACATTTCTTTTAGCCTTTTCGCATGAAAACAGGGTCCAAAATCATGGGTTTTCGTTCAGCAGTGGAAGTAGGAGGCGCTTTCTACAATAGGCAAGGGTTTTCAAGTCTGCAAGTACGTTTTAAGCTGAGTTCCATGAACATTGTCCAAAATCATGTTTTAACCAAAATCCACAATGTGACCAGTTCAGCATATGAGAAGAGACACTGTTTGAGTGTAACAAACGTGAAACATTTCTTTTAGCCTTTTCGCATGAAAACAGGGTCCAAAATCATGGGTTTTCGTTCAGCAGTGGAAGTAGGAGGCGCGCTCTACAATAGGCAAGGGTTTTCAAGTCTGCAAGTACATTTTAAGCTGAGTTCCATGAACATTGTCCAAAATCATGTTTTAACCAAAATCCACAATGCGACCAGTTCAGCATATGAGAAGAGACACTGTTTGAGTGTAACAAACGTGAAACATTTCTTTTAGCCTTTTCGCATGAAAACAGGGTCCAAAATCATGGGTTTTCGTTCAGCAGTGGAAGTAGGAGGCGCGCTCTACAATAGGCAAGGGTTTTCAAGTCTGCAAGTACATTTTAAGCTGAGTTCCATGAACATTGTCCAAAATCATGTTTTAACCAAAATCCACAATGCGACCAGTTCAGCATATGAGAAGAGACACTGTTTGAGTGTAACAAACGTGAAACATTTCTTTTAGCCTTTTCGCATGAAAACAGGGTCCAAAATCATGGGTTTTCGTTCAGCAGTGGAAGTAGGAGGCGCGCTCTACAATAGGCAAGGGTTTTCAAGTCTGCAAGTACGTTTTAAACTGAGTTCCATGAACATTGTCCAAAATCATGTTTTAACCAAAATCCACAATGCGACCAGTTCAGCATATGAGAGGAGACACTGTTTGAGTGTAACAAACGTGAAACATTTCTTTTAGCCTTTTCGCATGAAAACAGGGTCCAAAATCATGGGTTTTCGTTCAGCAGTGGAAGTAGGAGGCGCTTTCTACAATAGGCAAGGGTTTTCAAGTCTGCAAGTACGTTTTAAGCTGAGTTCCATGAACATTGTCCAAAATCATGTTTTAACCAAAATCCACAATGCGACCAGTTCAGCATATGAGAAGAGACACTGTTTGAGTGTAACAAACGTGAAACATTTCTTTTAGCCTTTTCGCATGAAAACAGGGTCCAAAATCATGGGTTTTCGTTCAGCAGTGGAAGTAGGAGGCGCGCTCTACAATAGGCAAGGGTTTTCAAGTCTGCAAGTACATTTTAAGCTGAGTTCCATGAACATTGTCCAAAATCATGTTTTAACCAAAATCCACAATGCGACCAGTTCAGCATATGAGAAGAGACACTGTTTGAGTGTAACAAACGTGAAACATTTCTTTTAGCCTTTTCGCATGAAAACAGGGTCCAAAATCATGGGTTTTCGTTCAGCAGTGGAAGTAGGAGGCGCGCTCTACAATAGGCAAGGGTTTTCAAGTCTGCAAGTACATTTTAAGCTGAGTTCCATGAACATTGTCCAAAATCATGTTTTAACCAAAATCCACAATGCGACCAGTTCAGCATATGAGAAGAGACACTGTTTGAGTGTAACAAACGTGAAACATTTCTTTTAGCCTTTTCGCATGAAAACAGGGTCCAAAATCATGGGTTTTCGTTCAGCAGTGGAAGTAGGAGGCGCGCTCTACAATAGGCAAGGGTTTTCAAGTCTGCAAGTACGTTTTAAACTGAGTTCCATGAACATTGTCCAAAATCATGTTTTAACCAAAATCCACAATGCGACCAGTTCAGCATATGAGAGGAGACACTGTTTGAGTGTAACAAACGTGAAACATTTCTTTTAGCCTTTTCGCATGAAAACAGGGTCCAAAATCATGGGTTTTCGTTCAGCAGTGGAAGTAGGAGGCGCTTTCTACAATAGGCAAGGGTTTTCAAGTCTGCAAGTACGTTTTAAGCTGAGTTCCATGAACATTGTCCAAAATCATGTTTTAACCAAAATCCACAATGCGACCAGTTCAGCATATGAGAAGAGACACTGTTTGAGTGTAACAAACGTGAAACATTTCTTTTAGCCTTTTCGCATGAAAACAGGGTCCAAAATCATGGGTTTTCGTTCAGCAGTGGAAGTAGGAGGCGCGCTCTACAATAGGCAAGGGTTTTCAAGTCTGCAAGTACATTTTAAGCTGAGTTCCATGAACATTGTCCAAAATCATGTTTTAACCAAAATCCACAATGCGACCAGTTCAGCATATGAGAAGAGACACTGTTTGAGTGTAACAAACGTGAAACATTTCTTTTAGCCTTTTCGCATGAAAATAGGGTCCAAAATCATGCGTTTTCGTTCAGCAGTGGAAGTAGGAGGCGCGCTCTACAATAGGCAAGGGTTTTCAAGTCTGCAAGTACGTTTTAAACTGAGTTCCATGAACATTGTCCAAAATCATGTTTTAACCAAAATCCACAATGCGACCAGTTCAGCATATGAGAGGAGACACTGTTTGAGTGTAACAAACGTGAAACATTTCTTTTAGCCTTTTCGCATGAAAACAGGGTCCAAAATCATGGGTTTTCGTTCAGCAGTGGAAGTAGGAGGCGCGCTCTACAATAGGCAAGGGTTTTCAAGTCTGCAAGTACGTTTTAAACTGAGTTCCATGAACATTGTCCAAAATCATGTTTTAACCAAAATCCACAATGCGACCAGTTCAGCATATGAGAGGAGACACTGTTTGAGTGTAACAAACGTGAAACATTTCTTTTAGCCTTTTCGCATGAAAACAGGGTCCAAAATCATGGGTTTTCGTTCAGCAGTGGAAGTAGGAGGCGCGCTCTACAATAGGCAAGGGTTTTCAAGTCTGCAAGTACGTTTTAAACTGAGTTCCATGAACATTGTCCAAAATCATGTTTTAACCAAAATCCATAATGCGACCAGTTCAGCATATGAGAGGAGACACTGTTTGAGTGTAACAAACGTGAAACATTTCTTTTAGCCTTTTCGCATGAAAACAGGGTCCAAAATCATGGGTTTTCGTTCAGCAGTGGAAGTAGGAGGCGCGCTCTACAATAGGCAAGGGTTTTCAAGTCTGCAAGTACGTTTTAAGCTGAGTTCCATGAACATTGTCCAAAATCATGTTTTAACCAAAATCCACAATGCGACCAGTTCAGCATATGAGAAGAGACACTGTTTGAGTGTAACAAACGTGAAACATTTCTTTTAGCCTTTTCGCATGAAAACAGGGTCCAAAATCGTGGGTTTTCGTTCAGCAGTGGAAGTAGGAGGCGCTTTCTACAATAGGCAAGGGTTTTCAAGTCTGCAAGTACGTTTTAAACTGAGTTCCATGAACATTGTCCAAAATCATGTTTTAACCAAAATCCACAATGCGACCAGTTCAGCATATGAGAGGAGACACTGTTTGAGTGTAACAAACGTGAAACATTTCTTTTAGCCTTTTCGCATGAAAACAGGGTCCAAAATCATGGGTTTTCGTTCAGCAGTGGAAGTAGGAGGTGCGCTCTACAATAGGCAAGGGTTTTCAAGTCTGCAAGTACGTTTTAAACTGAGTTCCATGAACATTGTCCAAAATCATGTTTTAACCAAAATCCACAATGCGACCAGTTCAGCATATGAGAGGAGACACTGTTTGAGTGTAACAAACGTGAAACATTTCTTTTAGCCTTTTCGCATGAAAACAGGGTCCAAAATCATGGGTTTTCGTTCAGCAGTGGAAGTAGGAGGCGCGCTCTACAATAGGCAAGGGTTTTCAAGTCTGCAAGTACGTTTTAAACTGAGTTCCATGAACATTGTCCAAAATCATGTTTTAACCAAAATCCACAATGCGACCAGTTCAGCATATGAGAGGAGACACTGTTTGAGTGTAACAAACGTGAAACATTTCTTTTAGCCTTTTCGCATGAAAACA
This sequence comes from Coregonus lavaretus, assembly GCF_964263955.1. Lineage (NCBI taxonomy): Eukaryota > Metazoa > Chordata > Actinopteri > Salmoniformes > Salmonidae > Coregonus > Coregonus lavaretus. The sequence goes on from NC_140020.1 coordinate 37,909,383, forward strand.
GGGTCCAAAATCATGGGTTTTCGTTCAGCAGTGGAAGTAGGAGGCGCGCTCTACAATAGGCAAGGGTTTTCAAGTCTGCAAGTACGTTTTAAACTGAGTTCCATGAACATTGTCCAAAATCATGTTTTAACCAAAATCCATAATGCGACCAGTTCAGCATATGAGAGGAGACACTGTTTGAGTGTAACAAACGTGAAACATTTCTTTTAGCCTTTTCGCATGAAAACAGGGTCCAAAATCATGGGTTTTCGTTCAGCAGTGGAAGTAGGAGGCGCGCTCTACAATAGGCAAGGGTTTTCAAGTCTGCAAGTACGTTTTAAGCTGAGTTCCATGAACATTGTCCAAAATCATGTTTTAACCAAAATCCACAATGCGACCAGTTCAGCATATGAGAAGAGACACTGTTTGAGTGTAACAAACGTGAAACATTTCTTTTAGCCTTTTCGCATGAAAACAGGGTCCAAAATCGTGGGTTTTCGTTCAGCAGTGGAAGTAGGAGGCGCTTTCTACAATAGGCAAGGGTTTTCAAGTCTGCAAGTACGTTTTAAACTGAGTTCCATGAACATTGTCCAAAATCATGTTTTAACCAAAATCCACAATGCGACCAGTTCAGCATATGAGAGGAGACACTGTTTGAGTGTAACAAACGTGAAACATTTCTTTTAGCCTTTTCGCATGAAAACAGGGTCCAAAATCATGGGTTTTCGTTCAGCAGTGGAAGTAGGAGGTGCGCTCTACAATAGGCAAGGGTTTTCAAGTCTGCAAGTACGTTTTAAACTGAGTTCCATGAACATTGTCCAAAATCATGTTTTAACCAAAATCCACAATGCGACCAGTTCAGCATATGAGAGGAGACACTGTTTGAGTGTAACAAACGTGAAACATTTCTTTTAGCCTTTTCGCATGAAAACAGGGTCCAAAATCATGGGTTTTCGTTCAGCAGTGGAAGTAGGAGGCGCGCTCTACAATAGGCAAGGGTTTTCAAGTCTGCAAGTACGTTTTAAACTGAGTTCCATGAACATTGTCCAAAATCATGTTTTAACCAAAATCCACAATGCGACCAGTTCAGCATATGAGAGGAGACACTGTTTGAGTGTAACAAACGTGAAACATTTCTTTTAGCCTTTTCGCATGAAAACAGGGTCCAAAATCATGGGTTTTCGTTCAGCAGTGGAAGTAGGAGGCGCGCTCTACAATAGGCAAGGGTTTTCAAGTCTGCAAGTACGTTTTAAACTGAGTTCCATGAACATTGTCCAAAATCATGTTTTAACCAAAATCCATAATGCGACCAGTTCAGCATATGAGAGGAGACACTGTTTGAGTGTAACAAACGTGAAACATTTCTTTTAGCCTTTTCGCATGAAAACAGGGTCCAAAATCATGGGTTTTCGTTCAGCAGTGGAAGTAGGAGGCGCGCTCTACAATAGGCAAGGGTTTTCAAGTCTGCAAGTACGTTTTAAGCTGAGTTCCATGAACATTGTCCAAAATCATGTTTTAACCAAAATCCACAATGCGACCAGTTCAGCATATGAGAAGAGACACTGTTTGAGTGTAACAAACGTGAAACATTTCTTTTAGCCTTTTCGCATGAAAACAGGGTCCAAAATCATGGGTTTTCGTTCAGCAGTGGAAGTAGGAGGCGCTTTCTACAATAGGCAAGGGTTTTCAAGTCTGCAAGTACGTTTTAAACTGAGTTCCATGAACATTGTTCAAAATCATGTTTTAACCAAAATCCACAATGCGACCAGTTCAGCATATGAGAGGAGACACTGTTTGAGTGTAACAAACGTGAAACATTTCTTTTAGCCTTTTCGCATGAAAACAGGGTCCAAAATCATGGGTTTTCGTTCAGCAGTGGAAGTAGGAGGTGCGCTCTACAATAGGCAAGGGTTTTCAAGTCTGCAAGTACGTTTTAAACTGAGTTCCATGAACATTGTCCAAAATCATGTTTTAACCAAAATCCACAATGCGACCAGTTCAGCATATGAGAGGAGACACTGTTTGAGTGTAACAAACGTGAAACATTTCTTTTAGCCTTTTCGCATGAAAACAGGGTCCAAAATCATGGGTTTTCGTTCAGCAGTGGAAGTAGGAGGCGCGCTCTACAATAGGCAAGGGTTTTCAAGTCTGCAAGTACGTTTTAAACTGAGTTCCATGAACATTGTCCAAAATCATGTTTTAACCAAAATCCACAATGCGACCAGTTCAGCATATGAGAGGAGACACTGTTTGAGTGTAACAAACGTGAAACATTTCTTTTAGCCTTTTCGCATGAAAACAGGGTCCAAAATCATGGGTTTTCGTTCAGCAGTGGAAGTAGGAGGCGCGCTCTACAATAGGCAAGGGTTTTCAAGTCTGCAAGTACGTTTTAAACTGAGTTCCATGAACATTGTCCAAAATCATGTTTTAACCAAAATCCACAATGCGACCAGTTCAGCATATGAGAGGAGACACTGTTTGAGTGTAACAAACGTGAAACATTTCTTTTAGGCTTTTCGCATGAAAATAGGGTCCAAAATCATGCGTTTTCGTTCAGCAGTGGAAGTAGGAGGCGCGCTCTACAATAGGCAAGGGTTTTCAAGTCTGCAAGTACGTTTTAAACTGAGTTCCATGAACATTGTCCAAAATCATGTTTTAACCAAAATCCACAATGCGACCAGTTCAGCATATGAGAGGAGACACTGTTTGAGTGTAACAAACGTGAAACATTTCTTTTAGCCTTTTCGCATGAAAACAGGGTCCAAAATCATGGGTTTTCGTTCAGCAGTGGAAGTAGGAGGCGCGCTCTACAATAGGCAAGGGTTTTCAAGTCTGCAAGTACATTTTAAGCTGAGTTCCATGAACATTGTCCAAAATCATGTTTTAACCAAAATCCACAATGCGACCAGTTCAGCATATGAGAAGAGACACTGTTTGAGTGTAACAAACGTGAAACATTTCTTTTAGCCTTTTCGCATGAAAACAGGGTCCAAAATCATGGGTTTTCGTTCAGCAGTGGAAGTAGGAGGCGCTTTCTACAATAGGCAAGGGTTTTCAAGTCTGCAAGTACGTTTTAAGCTGAGTTCCATGAACATTGTCCAAAATCATGTTTTAACCAAAATCCACAATGCGACCAGTTCAGCATATGAGAAGAGACACTGTTTGAGTGTAACAAACGTGAAACATTTCTTTTAGCCTTTTCGCATGAAAACAGGGTCCAAAATCATGGGTTTTCGTTCAGCAGTGGAAGTAGGAGGCGCGCTCTACAATAGGCAAGGGTTTTCAAGTCTGCAAGTACATTTTAAGCTGAGTTCCATGAACATTGTCCAAAATCATGTTTTAACCAAAATCCACAATGCGACCAGTTCAGCATATGAGAAGAGACACTGTTTGAGTGTAACAAACGTGAAACATTTCTTTTAGCCTTTTCGCATGAAAACAGGGTCCAAAATCATGGGTTTTCGTTCAGCAGTGGAAGTAGGAGGCGCGCTCTACAATAGGCAAGGGTTTTCAAGTCTGCAAGTACATTTTAAGCTGAGTTCCATGAACATTGTCCAAAATCATGTTTTAACCAAAATCCACAATGCGACCAGTTCAGCATATGAGAAGAGACACTGTTTGAGTGTAACAAACGTGAAACATTTCTTTTAGCCTTTTCGCATGAAAACAGGGTCCAAAATCATGGGTTTTCGTTCAGCAGTGGAAGTAGGAGGCGCGCTCTACAATAGGCAAGGGTTTTCAAGTCTGCAAGTACGTTTTAAACTGAGTTCCATGAACATTGTCCAAAATCATGTTTTAACCAAAATCCACAATGCGACCAGTTCAGCATATGAGAGGAGACACTGTTTGAGTGTAACAAACGTGAAACATTTCTTTTAGCCTTTTCGCATGAAAACAGGGTCCAAAATCATGGGTTTTCGTTCAGCAGTGGAAGTAGGAGGCGCTTTCTACAATAGGCAAGGGTTTTCAAGTCTGCAAGTACGTTTTAAGCTGAGTTCCATGAACATTGTCCAAAATCATGTTTTAACCAAAATCCACAATGCGACCAGTTCAGCATATGAGAAGAGACACTGTTTGAGTGTAACAAACGTGAAACATTTCTTTTAGCCTTTTCGCATGAAAACAGGGTCCAAAATCATGGGTTTTCGTTCAGCAGTGGAAGTAGGAGGCGCGCTCTACAATAGGCAAGGGTTTTCAAGTCTGCAAGTACATTTTAAGCTGAGTTCCATGAACATTGTCCAAAATCATGTTTTAACCAAAATCCACAATGCGACCAGTTCAGCATATGAGAAGAGACACTGTTTGAGTGTAACAAACGTGAAACATTTCTTTTAGCCTTTTCGCATGAAAATAGGGTCCAAAATCATGCGTTTTCGTTCAGCAGTGGAAGTAGGAGGCGCGCTCTACAATAGGCAAGGGTTTTCAAGTCTGCAAGTACGTTTTAAACTGAGTTCCATGAACATTGTCCAAAATCATGTTTTAACCAAAATCCACAATGCGACCAGTTCAGCATATGAGAGGAGACACTGTTTGAGTGTAACAAACGTGAAACATTTCTTTTAGCCTTTTCGCATGAAAACAGGGTCCAAAATCATGGGTTTTCGTTCAGCAGTGGAAGTAGGAGGCGCGCTCTACAATAGGCAAGGGTTTTCAAGTCTGCAAGTACGTTTTAAACTGAGTTCCATGAACATTGTCCAAAATCATGTTTTAACCAAAATCCACAATGCGACCAGTTCAGCATATGAGAGGAGACACTGTTTGAGTGTAACAAACGTGAAACATTTCTTTTAGCCTTTTCGCATGAAAACAGGGTCCAAAATCATGGGTTTTCGTTCAGCAGTGGAAGTAGGAGGCGCGCTCTACAATAGGCAAGGGTTTTCAAGTCTGCAAGTACGTTTTAAACTGAGTTCCATGAACATTGTCCAAAATCATGTTTTAACCAAAATCCATAATGCGACCAGTTCAGCATATGAGAGGAGACACTGTTTGAGTGTAACAAACGTGAAACATTTCTTTTAGCCTTTTCGCATGAAAACAGGGTCCAAAATCATGGGTTTTCGTTCAGCAGTGGAAGTAGGAGGCGCGCTCTACAATAGGCAAGGGTTTTCAAGTCTGCAAGTACGTTTTAAGCTGAGTTCCATGAACATTGTCCAAAATCATGTTTTAACCAAAATCCACAATGCGACCAGTTCAGCATATGAGAAGAGACACTGTTTGAGTGTAACAAACGTGAAACATTTCTTTTAGCCTTTTCGCATGAAAACAGGGTCCAAAATCATGGGTTTTCGTTCAGCAGTGGAAGTAGGAGGCGCTTTCTACAATAGGCAAGGGTTTTCAAGTCTGCAAGTACGTTTTAAACTGAGTTCCATGAACATTGTCCAAAATCATGTTTTAACCAAAATCCACAATGCGACCAGTTCAGCATATGAGAGGAGACACTGTTTGAGTGTAACAAATGTGAAACATTTCTTTTAGCCTTTTCGCATGAAAACAGGGTCCAAAATCATGGGTTTTCGTTCAGCAGTGGAAGTAGGAGGTGCGCTCTACAATAGGCAAGGGTTTTCAAGTCTGCAAGTACGTTTTAAACTGAGTTCCATGAACATTGTCCAAAATCATGTTTTAACCAAAATCCACAATGCGACCAGTTCAGCATATGAGAGGAGACACTGTTTGAGTGTAACAAACGTGAAACATTTCTTTTAGCCTTTTCGCATGAAAACAGGGTCCAAAATCATGGGTTTTCGTTCAGCAGTGGAAGTAGGAGGCGCGCTCTACAATAGGCAAGGGTTTTCAAGTCTGCAAGTACGTTTTAAACTGAGTTCCATGAACATTGTCCAAAATCATGTTTTAACCAAAATCCACAATGCGACCAGTTCAGCATATGAGAGGAGACACTGTTTGAGTGTAACAAACGTGAAACATTTCTTTTAGCCTTTTCGCATGAAAACAGGGTCCAAAATCATGGGTTTTCGTTCAGCAGTGGAAGTAGGAGGCGCGCTCTACAATAGGCAAGGGTTTTCAAGTCTGCAAGTACGTTTTAAACTGAGTTCCATGAACATTGTCCAAAATCATGTTTTAACCAAAATCCACAATGCGACCAGTTCAGCATATGAGAGGAGACACTGTTTGAGTGTAACAAACGTGAAACATTTCTTTTAGGCTTTTCGCATGAAAATAGGGTCCAAAATCATGCGTTTTCGTTCAGCAGTGGAAGTAGGAGGCGCGCTCTACAATAGGCAAGGGTTTTCAAGTCTGCAAGTACGTTTTAAACTGAGTTCCATGAACATTGTCCAAAATCATGTTTTAACCAAAATCCACAATGCGACCAGTTCAGCATATGAGAGGAGACACTGTTTGAGTGTAACAAACGTGAAACATTTATTTTAGCCTTTTCGCATGAAAACAGGGTCCAAAATCATGGGTTTTCGTTCAGCAGTGGAAGTAGGAGGCGCGCTCTACAATAGGCAAGGGTTTTCAAGTCTGCAAGTACATTTTAAGCTGAGTTCCATGAACATTGTCCAAAATCATGTTTTAACCAAAATCCACAATGCGACCAGTTCAGCATATGAGAAGAGACACTGTTTGAGTGTAACAAACGTGAAACATTTCTTTTAGCCTTTTCGCATGAAAACAGGGTCCAAAATCATGGGTTTTCGTTCAGCAGTGGAAGTAGGAGGCGCTTTCTACAATAGGCAAGGGTTTTCAAGTCTGCAAGTACGTTTTAAGCTGAGTTCCATGAACATTGTCCAAAATCATGTTTTAACCAAAATCCACAATGCGACCAGTTCAGCATATGAGAAGAGACACTGTTTGAGTGTAACAAACGTGAAACATTTCTTTTAGCCTTTTCGCATGAAAACAGGGTCCAAAATCATGGGTTTTCGTTCAGCAGTGGAAGTAGGAGGCGCGCTCTACAATAGGCAAGGGTTTTCAAGTCTGCAAGTACATTTTAAGCTGAGTTCCATGAACATTGTCCAAAATCATGTTTTAACCAAAATCCACAATGCGACCAGTTCAGCATATGAGAAGAGACACTGTTTGAGTGTAACAAACGTGAAACATTTCTTTTAGCCTTTTCGCATGAAAACAGGGTCCAAAATCATGGGTTTTCGTTCAGCAGTGGAAGTAGGAGGCGCTTTCTACAATAGGCAAGGGTTTTCAAGTCTGCAAGTACGTTTTAAGCTGAGTTCCATGAACATTGTCCAAAATCATGTTTTAACCAAAATCCACAATGCGACCAGTTCAGCATATGAGAGGAGACACTGTTTGAGTGTAACAAACGTGAAACATTTCTTTTAGCCTTTTCGCATGAAAATAGGGTCCAAAATCATGCGTTTTCGTTCAGCAGTGGAAGTAGGAGGCGCGCTCTACAATAGGCAAGGGTTTTCAAGTCTGCAAGTACGTTTTAAGCTGAGTTCCATGAACATTGTCCAAAATCATGTTTTAACCAAAATCCACAATGCGACCAGTTCAGCATATGAGAAGAGACACTGTTTGAGTGTAACAAACGTGAAACATTTCTTTTAGCCTTTTCGCATGAAAACAGGGTCCAAAATCATGGGTTTTCGTTCAGCAGTGGAAGTAGGAGGCGCTTTCTACAATAGGCAAGGGTTTTCAAGTCTGCAAGTACGTTTTAAACTGAGTTCCATGAACATTGTCCAAAATCATGTTTTAACCAAAATCCACAATGCGACCAGTTCAGCATATGAGAGGAGACACTGTTTGAGTGTAACAAACGTGAAACATTTCTTTTAGCCTTTTCGCATGAAAACAGGGTCCAAAATCATGGGTTTTCGTTCAGCAGTGGAAGTAGGAGGCGCGCTCTACAATAGGCAAGGGTTTTCAAGTCTGCAAGTACGTTTTAAACTGAGTTCCATGAACATTGTCCAAAATCATGTTTTAACCAAAATCCACAATGCGACCAGTTCAGCATATGAGAGGAGACACTGTTTGAGTGTAACAAACGTGAAACATTTCTTTTAGCCTTTTCGCATGAAAATAGGGTCCAAAATCATGCGTTTTCGTTCAGCAGTGGAAGTAGGAGGCGCGCTCTACAATAGGCAAGGGTTTTCAAGTCTGCAAGTACGTTTTAAACTGAGTTCCATGAACATTGTCCAAAATCATGTTTTAACCAAAATCCACAATGCGACCAGTTCAGCATATGAGAGGAGACACTGTTTGAGTGTAACAAACGTGAAACATTTCTTTTAGCCTTTTCGCATGAAAACAGGGTCCAAAATCATGGGTTTTCGTTCAGCAGTGGAAGTAGGAGGCGCGCTCTACAATAGGCAAGGGTTTTCAAGTCTGCAAGTACATTTTAAGCTGAGTTCCATGAACATTGTCCAAAATCATGTTTTAACCAAAATCCACAATGCGACCAGTTCAGCATATGAGAAGAGACACTGTTTGAGTGTAACAAACGTGAAACATTTCTTTTAGCCTTTTCGCATGAAAACAGGGTCCAAAATCATGGGTTTTCGTTCAGCAGTGGAAGTAGGAGGCGCTTTCTACAATAGGCAAGGGTTTTCAAGTCTGCAAGTACGTTTTAAGCTGAGTTCCATGAACATTGTCCAAAATCATGTTTTAACCAAAATCCACAATGCGACCAGTTCAGCATATGAGAAGAGACACTGTTTGAGTGTAACAAACGTGAAACATTTCTTTTAGCCTTTTCGCATGAAAACAGGGTCCAAAATCATGGGTTTTCGTTCAGCAGTGGAAGTAGGAGGCGCGCTCTACAATAGGCAAGGGTTTTCAAGTCTGCAAGTACATTTTAAGCTGAGTTCCATGAACATTGTCCAAAATCATGTTTTAACCAAAATCCACAATGCGACCAGTTCAGCATATGAGAAGAGACACTGTTTGAGTGTAACAAACGTGAAACATTTCTTTTAGCCTTTTCGCATGAAAACAGGGTCCAAAATCATGGGTTTTCGTTCAGCAGTGGAAGTAGGAGGCGCGCTCTACAATAGGCAAGGGTTTTCAAGTCTGCAAGTACATTTTAAGCTGAGTTCCATGAACATTGTCCAAAATCATGTTTTAACCAAAATCCACAATGCGACCAGTTCAGCATATGAGAAGAGACACTGTTTGAGTGTAACAAACGTGAAACATTTCTTTTAGCCTTTTCGCATGAAAACAGGGTCCAAAATCATGGGTTTTCGTTCAGCAGTGGAAGTAGGAGGCGCGCTCTACAATAGGCAAGGGTTTTCAAGTCTGCAAGTACGTTTTAAACTGAGTTCCATGAACATTGTCCAAAATCATGTTTTAACCAAAATCCACAATGCGACCAGTTCAGCATATGAGAGGAGACACTGTTTGAGTGTAACAAACGTGAAACATTTCTTTTAGCCTTTTCGCATGAAAACAGGGTCCAAAATCATGGGTTTTCGTTCAGCAGTGGAAGTAGGAGGCGCGCTCTACAATAGGCAAGGGTTTTCAAGTCTGCAAGTACGTTTTAAGCTGAGTTCCATGAACATTGTCCAAAATCATGTTTTAACCAAAATCCACAATGCGACCAGTTCAGCATATGAGAAGAGACACTGTTTGAGTGTAACAAACGTGAAACATTTCTTTTAGCCTTTTCGCATGAAAACAGGGTCCAAAATCATGGGTTTTCGTTCAGCAGTGGAAGTAGGAGGCGCGCTCTACAATAGGCAAGGGTTTTCAAGTCTGCAAGTACATTTTAAGCTGAGTTCCATGAACATTGTCCAAAATCATGTTTTAACCAAAATCCACAATGCGACCAGTTCAGCATATGAGAAGAGACACTGTTTGAGTGTAACAAACGTGAAACATTTCTTTTAGCCTTTTCGCATGAAAACAGGGTCCAAAATCATGGGTTTTCGTTCAGCAGTGGAAGTAGGAGGCGCGCTCTACAATAGGCAAGGGTTTTCAAGTCTGCAAGTACGTTTTAAACTGAGTTCCATGAACATTGTCCAAAATCATGTTTTAACCAAAATCCACAATGCGACCAGTTCAGCATATGAGAGGAGACACTGTTTGAGTGTAACAAACGTGAAACATTTCTTTTAGCCTTTTCGCATGAAAACAGGGTCCAAAATCATGGGTTTTCGTTCAGCAGTGGAAGTAGGAGGCGCGCTCTACAATAGGCAAGGGTTTTCAAGTCTGCAAGTACGTTTTAAACTGAGTTCCATGAACATTGTCCAAAATCATGTTTTAACCAAAATCCACAATGCGACCAGTTCAGCATATGAGAGGAGACACTGTTTGAGTGTAACAAACGTGAAACATTTCTTTTAGCCTTTTCGCATGAAAACAGGGTCCAAAATCATGGGTTTTCGTTCAGCAGTGGAAGTAGGAGGCGCGCTCTACAATAGGCAAGGGTTTTCAAGTCTGCAAGTACGTTTTAAGCTGAGTTCCATGAACATTGTCCAAAATCATGTTTTAACCAAAATCCACAATGCGACCAGTTCAGCATATGAGAGGAGACACTGTTTGAGTGTAACAAACGTGAAACATTTCTTTTAGCCTTTTCGCATGAAAACAGGGTCCAAAATCATGGTTTTCGTTCAGCAGTGGAAGTAGGAGGCGCGCTCTACAATAGGCAAGGGTTTTCAAGTCTGCAAGTACGTTTTAAGCTGAGTTCCATGAACATTGTCCAAAATCATGTTTTAACCAAAATCCACAATGCGACCAGTTCAGCATATGAGAGGAGACACTGTTTGAGTGTAACAAACGTGAAACATTTCTTTTAGCCTTTTCGCATGAAAATAGGGTCCAAAATCATGCGTTTTCGTTCAGCAGTGGAAGTAGGAGGCGCGCTCTACAATAGGCAAGGGTTTTCAAGTCTGCAAGTACGTTTTAAGCTGAGTTCCATGAACATTGTCCAAAATCATGTTTTAACCAAAATCCACAATGCGACCAGTTCAGCATATGAGAGGAGACACTGTTTGAGTGTAACAAACGTGAAACATTTCTTTTAGCCTTTTCGCATGAAAATAGGGTCCAAAATCATGCGTTTTCGTTCAGCAGTGGAAGTAGGAGGCGCGCTCTACAATAGGCAAGGGTTTTCAAGTCTGCAAGTACGTTTTAAACTGAGTTCCATGAACATTGTCCAAAATCATGTTTTAACCAAAATCCACAATGCGACCAGTTCAGCATATGAGAGGAGACACTGTTTGAGTGTAACAAACGTGAAACATTTCTTTTAGCCTTTTCGCATGAAAATAGGGTCCAAAATCATGCGTTTTCGTTCAGCAGTGGAAGTAGGAGGCGCGCTCTACAATAGGCAAGGGTTTTCAAGTCTGCAAGTACGTTTTAAACTGAGTTCCATGAACATTGTCCAAAATCATGTTTTAACCAAAATCCACAATGCGACCAGTTCAGCATATGAGAGGAGACACTGTTTGAGTGTAACAAACGTGAAACATTTCTTTTAGCCTTTTCGCATGAAAACAGGGTCCAAAATCATGGGTTTTCGTTCAGCAGTGGAAGTAGGAGGCGCGCTCTACAATAGGCAAGGGTTTTCAAGTCTGCAAGTACATTTTAAGCTGAGTTCCATGAACATTGTCCAAAATCATGTTTTAACCAAAATCCACAATGCGACCAGTTCAGCATATGAGAAGAGACACTGTTTGAGTGTAACAAACGTGAAACATTTCTTTTAGCCTTTTCGCATGAAAACCAGGGTCCAAAATCATGGGTTTTCGTCCAGCAGTGGAAGTAGGAGGCGCTTTCTACAATAGGCAAGGGTTTTCAAGTCTGCAAGTACGTTTTAAGCTGAGTTCCATGAACATTGTCCAAAATCATGTTTTAACCAAAATCCACAATGCGACCAGTTCAGCATATGAGAGGAGACACTGTTTGAGTGTAACAAACGTGAAACATTTCTTTTAGCCTTTTCGCATGAAAATAGGGTCCAAAATCATGCGTTTTCGTTCAGCAGTGGAAGTAGGAGGCGCGCTCTACAATAGGCAAGGGTTTTCAAGTCTGCAAGTACGTTTTAAGCTGAGTTCCATGAACATTGTCCAAAATCATGTTTTAACCAAAATCCACAATGCGACCAGTTCAGCATATGAGAGGAGACACTGTTTGAGTGTAACAAACGTGAAACATTTCTTTTAGCCTTTTCGCATGAAAATAGGGTCCAAAATCATGCGTTTTCGTTCAGCAGTGGAAGTAGGAGGCGCGCTCTACAATAGGCAAGGGTTTTCAAGTCTGCAAGTACGTTTTAAACTGAGTTCCATGAACATTGTCCAAAATCATGTTTTAACCAAAATCCACAATGCGACCAGTTCAGCATATGAGAGGAGACACTGTTTGAGTGTAACAAACGTGAAACATTTCTTTTAGCCTTTTCGCATGAAAATAGGGTCCAAAATCATGCGTTTTCGTTCAGCAGTGGAAGTAGGAGGCGCGCTCTACAATAGGCAAGGGTTTTCAAGTCTGCAAGTACGTTTTAAACTGAGTTCCATGAACATTGTCCAAAATCATGTTTTAACCAAAATCCACAATGCGACCAGTTCAGCATATGAGAGGAGACACTGTTTGAGTGTAACAAACGTGAAACATTTCTTTTAGCCTTTTCGCATGAAAACAGGGTCCAAAATCATGGGTTTTCGTTCAGCAGTGGAAGTAGGAGGCGCGCTCTACAATAGGCAAGGGTTTTCAAGTCTGCAAGTACATTTTAAGCTGAGTTCCATGAACATTGTCCAAAATCATGTTTTAACCAAAATCCACAATGCGACCAGTTCAGCATATGAGAAGAGACACTGTTTGAGTGTAACAAACGTGAAACATTTCTTTTAGCCTTTTCGCATGAAAACAGGGTCCAAAATCATGGGTTTTCGTCCAGCAGTGGAAGTAGGAGGCGCGCTTCTACAATAGGCAAGGGTTTTCAAGTCTGCAAGTACGTTTTAAGCTGAGTTCCATGAACATTGTCCAAAATCATGTTTTAACCAAAATCCACAATGCGACCAGTTCAGCATATGAGAAGAGACACTGTTTGAGTGTAACAAACGTGAAACATTTCTTTTAGCCTTTTCGCATGAAAACAGGGTCCAAAATCATGGGTTTTCGTTCAGCAGTGGAAGTAGGAGGCGCGCTCTACAATAGGCAAGGGTTTTCAAGTCTGCAAGTACATTTTAAGCTGAGTTCCATGAACATTGTCCAAAATCATGTTTTAACCAAAATCCACAATGCGACCAGTTCAGCATATGAGAAGAGACACTGTTTGAGTGTAACAAACGTGAAACATTTCTTTTAGCCTTTTCGCATGAAAACAGGGTCCAAAATCATGGTTTTCGTTCAGCAGTGGAAGTAGGAGGCGCGCTCTACAATAGGCAAGGGTTTTCAAGTCTGCAAGTACATTTTAAGCTGAGTTCCATGAACATTGTCCAAAATCATGTTTTAACCAAAATCCACAATGCGACCAGTTCAGCATATGAGAAGAGACACTGTTTGAGTGTAACAAACGTGAAACATTTCTTTTAGCCTTTTCGCATGAAAACAGGGTCCAAAATCATGGGTTTTCGTTCAGCAGTGGAAGTAGGAGGCGCGCTCTACAATAGGCAAGGGTTTTCAAGTCTGCAAGTACATTTTAAGCTGAGTTCCATGAACATTGTCCAAAATCATGTTTTAACCAAAATCCACAATGCGACCAGTTCAGCATATGAGAAGAGACACTGTTTGAGTGTAACAAACGTGAAACATTTCTTTTAGCCTTTTCGCATGAAAACAGGGTCCAAAATCATGGTTTTCGTTCAGCAGTGGAAGTAGGAGGCGCGCTCTACAATAGGCAAGGGTTTTCAAGTCTGCAAGTACATTTTAAGCTGAGTTCCATGAACATTGTCCAAAATCATGTTTTAACCAAAATCCACAATGCGACCAGTTCAGCATATGAGAAGAGACACTGTTTGAGTGTAACAAACGTGAAACATTTCTTTTAGCCTTTTCGCATGAAAACAGGGTCCAAAATCATGGGTTTTCGTTCAGCAGTGGAAGTAGGAGGCGCGCTCTACAATAGGCAAGGGTTTTCAAGTCTGCAAGTACATTTTAAGCTGAGTTCCATGAACATTGTCCAAAATCATGTTTTAACCAAAATCCACAATGCGACCAGTTCAGCATATGAGAAGAGACACTGTTTGAGTGTAACAAACGTGAAACATTTCTTTTAGCCTTTTCGCATGAAAACAGGGTCCAAAATCATGGGTTTTCGTTCAGCAGTGGAAGTAGGAGGCGCTTTCTACAATAGGCAAGGGTTTTCAAGTCTGCAAGTACGTTTTAAACTGAGTTCCATGAACATTGTCCAAAATCATGTTTTAACCAAAATCCACAATGCGACCAGTTCAGCATATGAGAGGAGACACTGTTTGAGTGTAACAAACGTGAAACATTTCTTTTAGCCTTTTCGCATGAAAACAGGGTCCAAAATCATGGTTTTCGTTCAGCAGTGGAAGTAGGAGGCGCGCTCTACAATAGGCAAGGGTTTTCAAGTCTGCAAGTACGTTTTAAACTGAGTTCCATGAACATTGTCCAAAATCATGTTTTAACCAAAATCCACAATGCGACCAGTTCAGCATATGAGAGGAGACACTGTTTGAGTGTAACAAACGTGAAACATTTCTTTTAGCCTTTTCGCATGAAAACAGGGTCCAAAATCATGGGTTTTCGTTCAGCAGTGGAAGTAGGAGGCGCGCTCTACAATAGGCAAGGGTTTTCAAGTCTGCAAGTACATTTTAAGCTGAGTTCCATGAACATTGTCCAAAATCATGTTTTAACCAAAATCCACAATGCGACCAGTTCAGCATATGG
>NC_140020.1:37924336-37967716 GCF_964263955.1 Coregonus lavaretus
CAGGGCTGGACAGATACCAATTTTAAGGGCAATAAAGTAAGTAATAGAAACTGAGAGAGGTTAACCCCTGAGGAACCAGAGGTTGTGTGGTTTTGGCTTCTGGCTATACGCCTCATCTACAATAGCTACAACAACCCACTGGTTGAATCAATGTTGTTTTCAACGTAATTCGTCAGCGTATTTTGACGTGTAATCAACGTGGGAAAAAGTAATCAACCAGTACTGTTTTACATTTACATTTGACATTTTAGTCATTTAGCAGACGCTCTTATCCAGAGCGACTTACAGTTAGTGAGTGCATACATTTTTCATACTTTTCATCTAATTTCAATCAGCGCTGCAAACATTTAAATTAGGGTAAAACTGACGTTGAAAAACATCCCCACAGCATGATGCTGCCTCCACCATGCTTCACTGTGGGGATGGTGTCCTCGGGGTGATGAGAGGTGTTGGGTTTGCGCCAGACATAGCGTTTTCCTTGATGGCCAAAAGCCAAAAGAGTACCTTTTCCATATGTTTGGGGAGTCTCCCACATGCCTTTTGGCGAACACCAAACGTGTTTCATAATTTTTTTCTTTAAGCAATGGCTTTTTTCTGGCCACTCTTCCGTAAAGCCCAGCTCTGTGGATTGTATAGCTTAAAGTGGTCCTATGGACAGATTCTCCAATCTCCGCTGTGGAGCTTTGCAGCTCCTTCAGGGTTATCTTTGGACTCTTTGTTGCCTGTCTGATTAATGCCTTCCTTGCTTGGTCCGTGAGTTTTGGTGGGCGGCCCTCTCTTTGCAGGTTTGTTGTAGTGCCATATTCTTTCCAATTTTTTATAATGGATTTAATGGTGCTCCGTGGGATGTTCAAAGTTTCTGATATTTTTCTATAACCCAACCCTGATCTGTACTTCTCCACAACTTTGTCCCTGACCTGTTTGGAGAGCTCCTTGGTCTTCATGGTGCCGCTTGCTTGGTGGTGCCCCTTGCTTAGTGGTGTTGCAGACTCTGGGGCCTTTCAGAACAGGTGTACATATACTGAGATCATGTGACACTTAGATTGCACACAGGTGGACTTTACTTAACTAATTATGTGACTTATGAAGGTAATTGGATGCACCAGATCTTATTTAGGGGCTTCATAGCAAAGGGGGTGAATACATATGCACGCACCACTTTTCTGTTATTTTTTTTTTTTCATTTCACTTCACCAATTTGGACTATTTTGTGTATGTCCATTACATGAAATCCAAATAAAAATCAATTTACATTACAGGTTGTAATGCAACAAAATAGGAAAAACACCAAGGGGGATGAATACTTTTGCAAGGCACTGTACCTCTTTATTTAGGTTGATGGCATGACTTTGAAACAAAGACCTTGGTCAAATAACAAATAATACAAATTGAAATTCAACATAATTTCAACCACCCAATATACTGTATACTGAATATAGGATGAAAACGTTTTTTTAAATTTCCACGTGAAATTTTAAATGCAATTTCAATGTATCCATGGTTTGGATGATTATGTTGAAATTAGATTGATGTAACAAGCTGTTAGTCATGTTAAGTCAACGTATTTAAGTTGAAGTTTTACCCTTATTTCAATGTTAACAACGCTGGTTGAAATTAGATGAAAACAGCACTGTTTTATGACTTTTTTCAAATCTAATTTATTTTCTGCGTTGATTCCACGTCACAATACGTTGACAAATGACGTTGAAACAATGATAATTCAATCAGTGTGTGCCCAGTTGGGAAGCTTTCCTATCACAGCATCAGATAGGTTTGTTTGACAGGTTATCCTGTGTGCACCAGACGCTATTGCCCTAAGCTTTACAGTCTTTGAAAAAAAGGGTTCCAAAGGGGTTCTTCGGCTTTTGGTTCCAGGTGGAAACCTCTGAAAGGGTTCTATATGGAACCCAAAAGGGTTTTTACCTGGAACCAAAAGTGTTCTACCTGGGACCAAAAAGGGTTCTTCAAAGGGTTATCCTATGGGAATAGCCGAAGAACCCTTTTAGGTCGAAGGTCGCACCTTTTATTCTAAGAATGTACTGTCATCTTAGTTCTGCCTGAACCCAAGGTTTCCTGGTAAAGAGAAGTGCAGGGTCACACTACACAATCTTCCCCCAGCATCAATCTGTTGTCTGACATGAATTAGATGGGGCTAAGATCTGATCACCTTGGCCTGTGAAATAAAGAACAACCATCTCCCTCTGAGCACTGATTACTGATAAACCACGATGACCTGTAACTGTAGGAGGATAGCAAGCCTCGGCAACAACGACAACATAGACCATCCTGATGAATGCTTTTCCAGTACTTGAAAGAAAACAGATAACATTGTAATCCAGTTGTGGAGTCGACACATTTGACTTGGCCAGGTGGAGTCGACACATTGACTTGGCCAGGTGGAGTCGACACATTGACTTGGTTCAGCTGTAAAAGAAAAAAAAATGGACCGGCAAAGCTCTCCTCTCTAGCCCTCTGTCTCTCTGGCCCTCTGACCTCTGACCTTCTGTCTCTCTGGCCCTCTGACCTCTGACCTTCTGACTCTCTGGCCCCCTGACCTCTGACCTTCTGACTCTCTGGCCCCCTGACCTCTGACCTTCTGACTCTCTGGCCCGCTGACCTCTGACCTCTGACCTTCTGACTCTCTGGCCCCCTGACCTCTGACCTCTGACCTTCTGTCTCTCTGGCCCCCTGACCTCTGACCTTCTGACTCTCTGGCCCCCTGACCTCTGACCTCTGACCTTCTGTCTCTCTGGCCCCCTGACCTCTGACCTTCTGACTCTCTGGCCCCCTGACCTCTGACCTCTGACCTTCTGACTCTCTGGCCCCCTGACCTCTGACCTTCTGACCTTCTGACTCTCTGGCCCCCTGACCTCTGACCTTCTGTCTCTCTGGCCCCCTGACCTCTGACCTTCTGTCTCTCTGGCCCCCTGACCTCTGACCTTCTGACTCTCTGGCCCCCTGACCTCTGACCTTCTGACTCTCTGGCCCGCTGACCTCTGACCTCTGACCTTCTGACTCTCTGGCCCCCTGACCTCTGACCTCTGACCTTCTGTCTCTCTGGCCCCCTGACCTCTGACCTTCTGACTCTCTGGCCCCCTGACCTCTGACCTCTGACCTTCTGTCTCTCTGGCCCCCTGACCTCTGACCTTCTGACTCTCTGGCCCCCTGACCTCTGACCTCTGACCTTCTGACTCTCTGGCCCCCTGACCTCTGACCTTCTGACCTTCTGACTCTCTGGCCCCCTGACCTCTGACCTTCTGTCTCTCTGGCCCCCTGACCTCTGACCTTCTGTCTCTCTGGCCCCCTGACCTCTGACCTTCTGACCTTCTGACTCTCTGGCCCCCTGACCTCTGACCTCTGACCTTCTGACTCTCTGGCCCCCTGACCTCTGACCTTCTGTCTCTCTGGCCCTCTGACCTCTGACCTTCTGACTCTCTGGCCCCCTGACCTCTGACCTCTGACCTTCTGACTCTCTGGCCCCCTGACCTCTGACCTTCTGTCTCTCTGGCCCCCTGACCTCTGACCTTCTGTCTCTCTGGCCCCCTGACCTCTGATCTTCTGACTCTCTGGCCCCCTGACCTCTGACCTCTGACCTTCTGACTCTCTGGCCCCCTGACCTCTGACCTCTGACCTTCTGACTCTCTGACTCTCTGGCATCGGTCACCTTGCACAAAGCAATAAGCTCAGTACCAGTCTGTTGGAGGTATTAAGACAGTAAATCATATAATGATCTGGCTATGGAAGTCAGGCAGGTCAGCCAAGCAGAGAGCAAAGCGCCAGCCAACCTGTAAGGAGAGAGGAGAGCTGGGTTAGAGTTTCTCTCTCACCCTCTCCCCTCGCTCTCTCCCCCTCTCCCCCCCACCCGCTCTCTCCACCCCCTCTCTCTCTCTCTCTCTCTCCCCCTTCTCTCTCTCTCCTCCTTATCCCGCCCACCTTCTCTTTCTCTCCTCTCTCTCTCTCCCGGGTGAGATCTTTGCCAGTTGTTGGGTTGCCCTGACTGGCTGTTCTTTCCTGCAGACACAAATGATGAGCAGGGTGGGATTAGTAACATTTGGTTTTATCAGCGAATTAAACCCAATTTCGCTCTCCTTCTCTTCCACACGACTCTCAGTTTTTATCCGTTTGAATCTCCCCTGAACAATACATAACCCATGAACTTTGAGCCTGTTTCACTAGTTGCCCAACCCCATGGGTAGTGAAAGTGAAAACTTTTTTTAGTAAGTGAGAGTAAGTCTGTCTGGTATCGTAGTACACTACACAGAGCGTAGTACACTACACAGAGCGTAGTACACTACACAGAGCGTAGTATAGTACACAGAGCGTAGTATAGTACACAGAGCGTAGTATAGTACACAGAGCGTAGTATAGTACACAGAGCGTAGTATAGTACACATAGCATAGTACACTACACAGAGCGTATTATAGTACACAGAGCGTAGTACACTACACAGAGCGTAGTATAGTACACAGAGTGTAGTGTAGTACACAGAGCGTAGTATAGTCCACAGAGCGTAGTATAGTCCACAGAGCGTAGAATACTACACAGATCGTAGTATAGTACACAGAGTGTAGTGTAGTACACAGAGCGTAGTATAGTCCACAGAGCGTAGTATAGTACACAGAGCGTAGTATAGTACACAGAGCGTAGTATAGTACACAGAGCGTAGTATAGTACACAGAGCATAGTACACTACACAGAGCGTATTATAGTACACAGAGCGTAGTACACTACACAGAGCGTAGTATAGTACACAGAGCGTAGTACACTACACAGAGCGTAGTATAGTACACATAGCGTAGTATAGTACACAGAGCGTAGTACACTACACAGAGCGTAGTACACTACACAGAGCATAGTACACTACACAGAGCGTAGTATAGTACACAGAGCGCAGTACACTACACAGAGCATAGTATATTACACAGAGCGTAGTATATTACACAGAGCGTAGTATAGTACACAGAGCGTAGTATATTACACAGAGCGTAGTATAGTACACAGAGCGTAGTACACTACACAGAGCGTAGTATATTACACAGAGCGTAGTATATTACACAGAGCATAGTATAGTACACAGAGCATAGTACACTACACAGAGCGTAGTACAGTACACAGAGCGTAGTATAGTACACAGAGCGTAGTATAGTACACAGAGTGTAGTGTAGTACACAGAGCGTAGTATAGTACACATAGCGTAGTATAGTCCAAAGAGCGTAGTATAGTCCACAGAGCGTAGTATAGTACACATAGCGTAGTATAGTACACAAAGTGTAGTATAGTACACAGAGCGTAGTATAGTACACAGAGCGTAGTATAGTACACAGAGCGTAGTATAGTACACAGAGCGTAGTATAGTACACAGAGCATAGTATAGTACACAGAGCGTAGTATAGTACACAGAGCGTAGTATAGTACACAGAGTGTAGTACACCACACAAAGCATAGTATAATACACAGAGCGTAGTATAGTACACAGAGCGTAGTATAGTACACAGAGCGTAGTATAGTACACAGAGCGTAGTATAGTACACAGAGCATGGTATAGTACACAGAGCATAGTGTAGTACACAGAGCGTATTATAGTACACAGAGCGTAGTATAGTACACAAAGCGTAGTGTAGTACACAGAGCGTAGTATAGTGCACAGAGCGTAGTATAGTACACAGAGCGTAGTATAGTACACAGAGCATAGTGTAGTACACAGAGCGTAGTATAGTACACAGAGCGTAGTATAGTACACAGAGCGTATTATAGTACACAGAGCATAGTGTAGTACACAGAGCGTAGTATAGTACACAGAGCGTAGTATAGTACACAGAGCGTAGTATAGTACACAGAGCATAGTGTAGTACACAGAGCGTAGTATAGTACACATAGCGTAGTATAGTACACAGAGCGTAGTATAGTACACAGAGCATAGTGTAGTACACAGAGCGTAGTATAGTACACAGAGCGTAGTATAGTACACAGAGCATAGTGTAGTACACAGAGCGTAGTATAGTACACAGAGCGTAGTATAGTACACAGAGCGTAGTATAGTACACAGAGCATAGTGTAGTACACAGAGCGTAGTATAGTACACAAAGCATAGTGTAGTACACAGAGCGTAGTATAGTACACAGAGCGTAGTACACTACACAAAGCGTAGTATAGTACACAGAGCGTAGTATAGTACACAGAGCGTAGTATAGTACACAGAACGTAGTACACTACACAGAGCGTAGTATAGTACACAGAGCGTAGTACACTACACAAAGCGTAGTATAGTACACAGAGCGTAGTATAGTACACAGAGCGTAGTATAGTACACAGAGTGTAGTACACCACACAAAGCATAGTATAGTACACAGAGTGTAGTATAGTACACAGAGCGTAGTATAGTACACAGAGCATAGTATAGTACACAGAGCGTAGTATAGTACACAGAGCGTAGTATAGTACACACAGCGTAGTATAGTACACAGAGCGTAGTATAGTACACAGAGCATAGTACAACACACAGAGTGTAGTATAGTACACAGAGCGTAGTATAGTACACAGAGCGTAGTATAGTACACAGAGTGTAGTACACCACACAAAGCATAGTATAGTACACAGAGTGTAGTATAGTACACAGAGCGTAGTATAGTACACAGAGCATAGTATAGTACACAGAGCGTAGTATAGTACACAGAGCGTAGTATAGTACACACAGCATAGTATAGTACACAGAGCGTAGTATAGTACACAGAGCATAGTACAACACACAGAGTGTAGTATAGTACACAGAGCGTAGTATAGTACACAGAGCATAGTATAGTACACAGAGCGTAGTATAGTCCACAGAGTGGAAGAGTGAGCTGACCCAGACAGAAGTGGAAGAGTGAGCTGACCCAGACAGAAGTGGAATAGTGAGCTGACCCAGACAGAAGTGGAAGAGTGAGCTGACCCAGACAGAAGTGGAAGAGTGAGCTGACCCAGACAGAAGTGGAAGAGTGAGCTGACCCAGACAGAAGTGTGTTGTGAACATTTTACGGTCTGATGAGCCAGTAATGATAAATTAAAGATCACAGACAGAATCCAGAGATATGATCAATAAGTTCCTGTAAAAATGTCAACTAGTTATTGGCTGAAGGTTTCTATTCGAGACGTTACGTTTTTGGAGTAATCAACTGAGTAATACAAACTCTACGCTATTTTCTGCCGATCTCTGACAATATTACCGCTTTTCACTGATCCTGCAACTACAATACCCAACACAATAACCCAAAAGGCTCATCAATTCTCCATCTCCCACACACTGCCTCCACAGAGACCCAGACAACGGCACTCACATGGCCTCTATTGGCAAAGTACAGACACACATTAACAAAGTGATAAAGTCCAGCATTAATACGGTGTTACTGGTCCAGTCCAGTATTAATACTGTGTTACTGGTCCAGTCCAGTATTAATACGGTGTTACTGGTCCAGTCCAGCATTAATACGGTGTTACTGGCCCAGTCCAGTATTAATACAGTGTTACTGGTCCAGTCCAGTATTAATACAGTGTTACTGGTCCAGTCCAGTATTAATACAGTGTTACTGGTCCAGTCCAGTATTAATACAGTGTTACTGGTCCAGTCCAGTATTAATACAGTGTTACTGGTCCAGTCCAGTATTAATACAGTGTTACTGGCCCAGTCCAGTATTGGGGACTGCGAAGACACCTCATCAAGGCAAAGGGTGGCAATTTGAAGAATCTCAAATCTCAAATATATATACTTTTTTGGTTACTACATGATTCCATATGTGCTATTTCATAGTGTTGATGTCTTCACTATTATTCTACAATGTAGAAAATAGTAAAAATAAATAAAAACCCTGGAATGAGTAGGTGTTCCAAAACCTTTGACCGGTAGTGTATATAATATGTATAAGCTGGAAGTAGAAGCCTAAGTGTTGTCCATTAGTTTACTCCAATTAGGGGAGGGGGTGGTAGGGTTAGGGGAAAATAATAATATTATATATTTACCAAAAAATATATGGGGGATTGGAAATGATGCAGACAATAACATTGATGGAAGCCGCAATCTATCTGCAATATTAAAGCTGATCTACCCACTAAAAAAAATAATAAAAAATAAAAAGACGGGCTTAGGAGATCTTATACATTTTCTTCTATGAGATAATATCATTAATAAAAAAAAAAAGTAATAATAATAAAACTGCTAGAACCTTGTGGTTGGGATTTACCCAGTTGTAGGACTTCAGGGTCCAAGTGGGAAGCCCCCCAGCTTCGGCCGGACCACTCTCTAAGGGGGATTGTCTTTGGGACCTGGAGTAGAGGTACCTACTAGGTGAGGAAGAGGATTGTCTCTTGGAGTTTGGGGTCCAGGGCTCTGCTTCCTGCTTCCAGTGGCGTCGGGAGTCCTGCTCTCAAGCACAGCTACCGTTACTGGTTGTAGAGCAGTTACGTTGGGGACCAGATGGAGGCCCTGTCTCCTGACTGTCGCCAGGCACTTTAGGCTCTACTGGCGTGGAGATGGTGGGACTGTGACTGATTCTCCTCACTCTCTTCCAAGACGAATGAAAATAAATGTGGTCAAGCATCTCCTGGTGCCTTCTGTGGCGCCTTTCGTACAGGAGCAGTTGGCTCTTAAGCTACTCAGCCTCTGCGGCCTCTTCCATTTCAGCTTTAGTCTCCAAGAGCTCCTTTAATGACGCAATGTTCAGAGTTGCTGTTGCACAGGGGTTTGCACAGGGGTTTGCACAGGGGGTTCACCCGTCGGCTCTTGTTGCTGGTTCTTCTGTGCTGTGGGGGTGATGCACCGGTTGTACCGGTGGGGAAGCTGGTATGTGCATCAGCTCTTTGGATGTTGCCAACCTCTAGATGAAGGTGCTCATAGCCATACCACTTCAGCGGTTGGCGTTTAGTCGGACTGGGAGTCCTGCCCGTATGTCTGGCAGAGAGCTGGAAAAATGAGAATTTCCTGTCTCCGTCCTTTTTTTGTAGCCACCAAATCCGCTTGAAGAACCACGTAATAAATGGTCTAGTTTTGAAAGGACTGTATGGCTGGTTTTAGTGAGAATGGTGATGGCTGCCAAAGGGCTCCTGTCAAAGAGACTCAGTTTCAGGACTTCTCTTTCATCACTTTGATCCATTTAATTTTGGCAGAGGTGAGTCATCAGAGGACATTGAAGTAATAGTATGTAGTATGGTTTTTTTGGTCAATGATGCATACTGCTGTTCCTCAGATGATGGCTGCTGTTCAATGAATTGTTTGGTGTGGTATGTGTACGGCGGCCATCTTAATATGTTCAGCTGCTGACCACCTGTAGCTGGGGATTTTTAACAAAGCAAATTTGAGTAAAATGCTACCGAAGTTCTATCAACACATTGACTATAATACTCGCGCTGCTAAAACACTCGACCACTGCTACTCCAACTTCCGGGATGCCTACATGGCCCTCCCCCGCCCTCCCTTCGGTAAATCTGATCACGACTCCATTTTGCTCCTCCCTTCATATAGGCAGAAACTCAAACAGGAAGTACCCGTGCTAAGGACTATTCAACGCTGGTCTGACCAATCGGAATCCACGCTTCAAGATTGTTTTGATCACGCGGACTGGGATATGTTCCGGGTAGCCTCTGAGAATAACATCGACGAATACAAGGATACGGTGACTGAGCTTATTAGGAAGTGTATAGGAGATGTTGTACCCACTGTGACTATTAAAACTTACCCTAACCAGAAACCGTGGATAGATGGCAGAATTCGCGTAAAACTGAAAGCACGAACCACCGCATTTAACCATAGCAAGGTGACTGGGAATATGGCTGAATTCAAACAGTGTAGTTATTCCCTCCACAAGGCAATCAAACAGGCAAAACGTCAGTATAGAGACAAACTGGAGTCGCAATTCAACGGCTCAGACACGAGACGTATGTGGCAGGGTCTACAGACAATCACAGACTACAAAGGGAAAACCAGTCCAGTAAGACATTTAAGCATGTTAACCCTCGCAAGGCTGCCAACCCAGATGGCATCCCTAGCCGCGTCGTCAGAGGATGCGCAGACCAGCTGGTTGGAGTGTTTACGGACATACAGTGGGGGAAAAAAGTATTTAGTCAGCCACCAATTGTACAAGTTCTCCCACTTAAAAAGATGAGTGAGGCCTGTAATTTTCATCATAGGTACACGTCAACTATGACAGACAAAATGAGAAAAAACATCCAGAAAATCACATTGTAGGATTTTTTATGAATTTATTTGCAAATTATGGTGGAAAATAAGTATTTGGTCAATAACAAAAGTTTCTCAATACTTTGTTATATACCCTTTGTTGGCAATGACACAGGTCAAACATTTTCTGTAAGTCTTCACAAGGTTTTCACACACTGTTGCTGGTATTTTGGCCCATTCCTCCATGCAGATCTCCTCTAGAGCAGTGATGTTTTGGGGCTGTCGCTGGGCAACACGGACTTTCAACTCCCTCCAAAGATTTTCTATGGGGTTGAGATCTGGAGACTGGCTAGGCCACTCCAGGACCTTGAAATGCTTCTTACGAAGCCACTCCTTCGTTGCCCGGGCGGTGTGTTTGGGATCATTGTCATGCTGAAAGACCCAGCCACGTTTAATCTTCAATGCCCTTGCTGATGGAAGGAGGTTTTCACTCAAAATCTCACGATACATGGCCCCATTCATTCATTCCTTTACACGGATCAGTCGTCCTGGTCCCTTTGCAGAAAAACAGCCCCAAAGCATGATGTTTCCACCCCCATGCTTCACAGTAGGTATGGTGTTCTTTGGATGCAACTCAGCATTCTTTGTCCTCCAAACACGACGAGTTGAGTTTTTCCCTAAAAGTTCTATTTTGGTTTCATCTGACCATATGACATTCTCCCAATCCTCTTCTGGATCATCCAAATGCACTCTAGCAAACTTCAGACGGGCCTGGACATGTACTGGCTTAAGCAGGGGGACACATCTGGCACTGCAGGATTTGAGTCCCTGGCGGCGTAGTGTGTTACTGATGGTAGGCTTTGTTACTTTGGTCACAGCTCTCTGCAGGTCATTCACTAGGTCCCCCCGTGTGGTTCTGGGATTTTTGCTCACCGTTCTTGTGATCATTTTGACCCCATGGGGTGAGATCTTGCATGGAGCCCCAGATCGAGGGAGATTATCAGTGGTCTTGTATGTCTTCCATTTCTTAATAATTGCTCCCACAGTTGATTTCTTCAAACCAAGCTGCTTATCTATTGCAGATTCAGTCTTCCCAGCCTGGTGCAGGTCTACAATTTTGTTTCTGGTGTCCTTTGACAGCTCTTTGGTCTTGGCCATAGTGGAGTTTGGAGTGTGACTGTTTGAGGTTGTGGACAGGTGTCTTTTATACTGATAACAAGTTCAAACAGGTGCCATTAATACAGGTAACGAGTGGAGGACAGAGGAGCCTCTTAAAGAAGAAGTTACAGGTCTGTGAGAGCCAGAAATCTTGCTTGTTTGTAGGTGACCAAATACTTATTTTCCACCATAATTTGCAAATAAATTCATAAAAAATCCTACAATGTGATTTTCTGGATTTTTTTTCTTCAATTTGTCTGTCATAGTTGACGTGTACCTATGATGAAAATTACAGGCCTCTCTCGTCTTTTTAAGTGGGAGAACATGCACAATTGGTGGCTGACTAAATACTTTTTTCCCCCACTGTATTCAATCTCTCCCTATCCCAGTCTGCTGTCCCCACTTGCTTCAAGATGTCCACCATTGTTCTTGTACCCAAGAAAGCAAAGGTAACTGAACTAAATGACTAGACAATAGGAATACCTATGTAAGAATGCTTTTCATTGACTATAGCTCAGCATTCAACACCATAGTACCCTCCAACCTCATCATTAAGCTCTGGGCCCTGGGTCTGATCCCCGCCCTGTGCAACTGGGTCCTGGACTTCCTGACGGGCCACCCCCCAGGTGGTGAAGGTAGGAAAAAACACCTCCACTTCGCTGATCCTCAACACAGGGGCCCCACAAGGGTGCGTGCTCAGCCCCCTCCTGTACTCCCTGTTCACCCATGACTGCGTGGCCCCGCACGCCTCCAACTTAATCATCAAGTTTGCAGATGACACAACAGTAGTAGGCCTGATTACCAACAATGACGAGACAGCCTACAGGGAGGAGGTGAAGGCCCTGGGAGTGTGGTGCCAGGAAAATAAACTCTCCCTCAATGTTGACAAAACAAAGGAGCTGATCGTGGACTTCAGGAAACAGCAGAGGGAGCACGCCCCTATCCACATCGACGGGACCGCAGTGGAGCAAGTGGAAAGCTTCAAGTTTGTCGGCGTACACATCGCTGACGATCTGAAATGGTCCACCTACACATACAGTGTGGTGAAGAAGGCGCAACAGCACTTCAGGAGGCTGACGAATTTGGCTTGGCACCTAAAACCCTCACAAACTTTTACAGATGCACAATTGAAAGCATCCTGTTGGGCTGTATCACCGCCTGGTATGGCAACTGCACCGTCCGCAACCACAGGGCTCTCCATAGGGTGGTGCGGTCTGCCCAACATCACCGGGGGCAAACTACCTGCCCTTCAGGACACCTACAGCACCCGATGTTACAGGAAGGCTAAAAAGATCATCAAGGACAACAACCACCCGAGCCACTGCCTGTTCACCCCACCATCATCTAGAAGGCGAGGTCAGTACAGGGGTGAGGTCAGTACAGGTGCATCAAAGCTGGGACAGAGAGACTGAAAAACAGCTTCTACCTCAAGGCCATCAGACTGTTAAATAGCCATCACTAGGAGGCGTCCACCCGGTTACGTAACCCTGCACCTTAGAGGCTGCTGCCCCATTTACATAGACTTGAAATCACTGGCCACTTTAATAATGGAACACCACTCCCTCTAACTCCAAGAGTTCCTTTAATGACGCAATGTTCAGAGTTGCTGTTGCACAGGGGTTTGCACAGGGGTTTGCACAGGGGGTTCACCCGTCGGCTCTTGTTGCTGGTTCTTCTGTGCTGTGGGGGCTGATGCACCGGTTGTACCGGTGGGGAAGCTGGTATGTGCATCAGCTCTTTGGATGTTGCCAACCTCTAGATGAAGGTGCTCATAGCCATACCACTTCAGCGGTTGGCGTTTAGTCGGACTGGGAGTCCTGCCCGTATGTCTGGCAGAGAGCTGGAAAAATGAGAATTTCCTGTCTCCGTCCTTTTTTTGTAGCCACCAAATCCGCTTGAAGAACCACGTAATAAATGGTCTAGTTTTGAAAGGACTGTATGGCTGGTTTTAGTGAGAATGGTGATGGCTGCCAAAGGGCTCCTGTCAAAGAGACTCAGTTTCAGGACTTCTCTTTCATCACTTTGATCCATTTAATTTTGGCAGAGGTGAGTCGTCAGAGGACATTGAAGTAATAGTATGTAGTATGGTTTTTTTGGTCAATGATGCATACTGCTGTTCCTCAGATGATGGCTGCTGTTCAATGAATTGTTTGGTGTGGTATGTGTACGGCGGCCATCTTAATATGGTCAGCTGCTGACCACCTGTAGCTGGGGATTTTAACAAAGCAAATTTGAGTAAAATGCTACCGAAGTTCTATCAACACATTGACTATAATACTCGCGCTGCTAAAACACTCGACCACTGCTACTCCAACTTCCCTCCCTTCGGCAAATCTGATCACGACTCCATTTTGCTCCTCCCTTCCTTTAGGCAGAAACTCAAACAGGAAGTACCCGTGCTAAGGACTATTCAACGCTGGTCTGACCAATCGGAATCCACGCTTCAAGATTGTTTTGATCACGCGGACTGGGATATGTTCCGGGTAGCCTCTGAGAATAACATCGACGAATACACGGATACGGTGACTGAGCTTATTAGGAAGTGTATAGGAGATGTTGTACCCACTGTGACTATTAAAACTTACCCTAACCAGAAACCGTGGATAGATGGCAGAATTCGCGTAAAACTGAAAGCACGAACCACCGCATTTAACCATAGCAAGGTGACTGGGAATATGGCTGAATACAAACAGTGTAGTTATTCCCTCCACAAGGCAATCAAACAGGCAAAACGTCAGTATAGAGACAAACTGGAGTCGCAATTCAACGGCTCAGACACGAGACGTATGTGGCAGGGTCTACAGACAATCACAGACTACAAAGGGAAAACCAGTCCAGTAAGACATTTAAGCGTGTTAACCCTCGCAAGGCTGCCGGCCCAGATGGCATCCCTAGCCGCGTCGTCAGAGCATGCGCAGACCAGCTGGCTGGAGTGTTTACGGACATATTCAATCTCTCCCTATCCCAGTCTGCTGTCCCCACTTGCTTCAAGATGTCCACCATTGTTCTTGTACCCAAGAAAACAAAGGTAACTGAACTAAATGACTAGACAATAGGAATACCTATGTAAGAATGCTTTTCATTGACTATAGCTCAGCATTCAACACCACAGTACCCTCCAACCTCATCATTAAGCTCTGGGCCCTGGGTCTGATCCCCGCCCTGTGCAACTGGGTCCTGGACTTCCTGACGGGCCGCCCCCCAGGTGGTGAAGGTAGGAAACAACACCTCCACTTCGCTGATCCTCAACACAGGGGCCCCACAAGAGTGCGTGCTCAGCCCCCTCCTGTACTCCCTGTTCACCCATGACTGCGTGGCCCCGCACGCCTCCAACTTAATCATCAAGTTTGCAGATGACACAACAGTAGTAGGCCTGATTACCAACAATGACTAGACAGCCTACAGGGAGGAGGTGAGGGCTCTGGGAGTGTGGTGCCAGGAAAATAAACTCTCCCTCAATGTCGACAAAACAAAGGAGCTGATCGTGGACTTCAGGAAACAGCAGAGGGAGCACGTCCCTATCCACATTGACGGGACCGCAGTGGAGCAAGTGGAAAGCTTCAAGTTTGTCGGTGTACACATCGCTGACGATCTGAAATGGTCCACCTACACAGACAGTGTGGTGAAGAAGGCACAACAGCACTTCAGGAGGCTGACAAATTTGGCTTGGCACCTAAAACCCTCACAAACGTTTTACAGATGCACAATTGAGAGCATCCTGTTGGGCTGTATCACCGCCTGGTATGGCAACTGCACCGTCCGCAACCGCAGGGCTCTCCAGAGGGTGGTGCGGTCTGCCCAACACATCACCGGGGGCAAACTACCTGCCCTCCAGGACACCTACAACACCCGATGTTACAGGAAGGCCAAAAAGATCATCAAGGACAACAACCACCCGAGCCACTGCCTGTTCACCCCACCATCATCTAGAAGGTGAGGTCAGTACAGGGGTGAGGTCAGTACAGGTGCATCAAAGCTGGGACAGAGAGACTGAAAAACAGCTTCTACCTCAAGGCCATCAGACTGTTAAATAGCCGTCACTAGGCGGCTTCCACCCGGTTATGTAACCCTGCACCTTAGAGGCTGATGCCCCATTTACATAGACTTGAAATCACTGGCCACTTTAATAATGGAACACCACTCCCTCTAATAAATGTTTACATATTTTTGCATTACTCATCTCATATGTATATACAGTTGAAGTCGGAAGTTTACATACACTTAGGTTGGAGTGATTAAAACTTGTTTTTCAACCACCCCACACATTTGTTGTTAACAAACTATAGTTTTGGCAAATCGGTTAGGACATCTATTTTTCCAACAATTGTTTACAGACAGAATATTTCACTTATAATTCACTGTATCACAATTCCAGTGGGTCAGAAGTTTACATACACTAAATTGACTGTGCCTTTAAAAAGCTTGGAAAATTCCAGAAAATTATGTAATGGCTTTAGAAGTTTCTGATAGGCTAATTGACATCATTTAAATCAATTGGAGGTGTACCTGTGGATGTGTTTCAAGGCCTACCTTCAAACTCAGTGCCTCTTTGCTTGACATCATCGGAAAATCAGAAGAAATCAGCCAAGACCTCAGAAAAAGAATTGTAGACCTCCACAAGTCTGGTTCATCCTTGCGAGCAATTTCCAAACGCCTGAAGGTACCACGTTCATCTGTACAAACAATAGTACGCAAGTATAAACACCATGGGACCACGCAGCCGTCATACCGCTCAGGAAGGAGACGCATTCTGTCTCCTAGAGATGAACGTACTTTGGTGAGAAAAGTGCAAATCAATCCCAGAACAACAGCAAAGGACCTTGTGAAGATGCTGGAGGAAACAGGAACAAAAGTATCTATATCCACAGTAAAACAAGTCCTATATCGCCATAACCTGAAAGGCCGATCAGCAAGGAAGAAGCCACTGCTCCAAAACCACCATAAAAAAGCCACACTATGGTTTGCAACTGCACATGGGGACAAAGATCGTACTTTTTGGAGAAATGTCCTCTGGTCTGATGAAACAAAAATAGAACTGTTTGGCCATAATGACCATCGTTATGTTTGAAGGAAAAAGGGGGTTGCTTGCAAGCCGAAGAACACCATCCCAACCGTGAAGCATTGGGGTGGCAGCATCATGCTGTGGGGGTGCTTTGCTGCAGGAGGGACTGGTGCACTTCACAAAATAGATAGATATATTGAAGCAACATCTCAAGACATCAGTCAGGAAGTTAAAGCTTGATCGCAAATGGGTCTCCAAATGGACAATGACCCCAAGCATACTTCCAAAGTTGTGGCAAAATGGCTTAAGGACAACAAAGTCAAGGTATTGGAGTGGCCATCTCAAAGCCCTGACCTCAATCCTATAGAACATTTGTGGGCAGAACTGAAAAAGCGTGTGCGAGCAAGGAGGCCTACAAACCTGACTCAGATACACCAGCTCTGTCAGGAGGAATGGGCCCAAATTCACCCAACCTATTGTGGGAAGCTTGTGGAAGGCTACCCGAAACGTTTGACCCAAGTTAAAGAATTTAAAGGCAATGCTACCAAATACTAATTGAGTGTATGTAAACTTCTGACCCACTGGGAATATGATGAAAGAAATAAAAGCTGAAATAAATCATTCTCTCTACTATTATTCTGACATTTCACATTCTTAAAATACAGTGGTGATCCTAACTGACCTAAGACAGGGAATTTTTACTAGGATAAAATGTCAGGAATTGTGAAAAACTGAGATGAAATGTACTTGGCTAAGGTGTGTGTAAACTTCCGACTTCAACTGTACTGCATTCTATTCTACTGTATTTTAGTCTATGCCACTCCGACATTGCTCATCCTAATATTTCTAATATTTCTAATATTTTTTAATTTCATTATTTTACTTTTAGGTTGTGTATTGTTGTGAATTGTTAGATATTACTGCACTGTTGGAGATAGAAACACAAGCATTTCACTACACCCGCAATAACATCTGCTAAACATGTGTATGTGACAAATAAAATTAGATTTTGAATTTGATTTGACTAGTCAGGTGAGCCGTCAGGTAACTTGGCGGCAATTTTGGAGATGCAATTTGCCACTGTGATAGTGAGTTTGATAGTGAACTTGGCATTTACTTCAGAATATCCACAACACTGGTAAACCTGAAGAGATTAAAAACAGGACAACCTGATTAAACATGAAGAGATTAAAGGCCTCTGCAATATAACCGGGAGGGTAGCAGGAACCTGATTTACCTGTGTAAGAAATGGATAGAAATGTACAGAATGGTTACCTGGGGGTAACGTGTGCCCGACGACGCCCCTCATCTCTGATTCGCCGCTTGGCGTGCAATATCAATTGCGCCTACATGCTGTTTAGTGTGGTCTCAATCAAATGATCCATAGCCTATAGGCTTTAGGCTACGAGGTGCATGCTGGGAGAAGCACAGAGCAAAGTTATATTTCTAAGATAGCTGCTGGGATGGTGTAAATAAAACTAGGCTGCATTACACACTGGGCTGGGTGTGACGTTTTTAAAATGTATGTAGTTCTGTCCTTGAGCTGTTCTTGTATATTAATGTTCTGTATTATGTCATGTTTCATGTTTTGTGTGGATCCCAGGAAGAGTAGCTGCTGCTTTCGCAACAGCTAATGGGGATCCTAATAAACCCCAGGAAGAGTAGCTGCTGCTTTCGCAACAGCTAATGGGGATCCTAATAAACCCCAGGAAGAGTAGCTGCTGCTTTTGCAACAGCCAATGGGGATCCTAATAAACCCCAGGAAGAGTAGCTGCTGCTTTCACAACAGCCAATGGGGATCCTAATAAACCCCAGGAAGAGTAGCTGCTGCTTTCGCAACAGCTAATGGGGATCCTAATAAACCCCAGGAAGAGTAGCTGCTGCTTTCACAACAGCTAATGAGGATCCTAATAAACCCCAGGAAGAGTAGCTGCTTCTATAGCAACAGCTAATGGGGATCCTAATAAATACCAATGCAAAATACACACTGCAATGGATGTTCCAACCCTGAAGCCCCAGCCTGCTCTGCTCTTGCTGATCAAAAACGTTTTTATGTGTGCTGCTTAACCAGTGGCTGTGATGTGTAGGGCTACGGTGACAGTTCAGGAGGAGAGTCAAAGGTTTATTCAGAAAATAATTGTTTTTTAGGCCTAATCCAAATAATGCACTTAATACACTATGTTACGCAATAACTATAACCTGTGTTCTGTTCAGTTTGATAAGGAGAGCGCGAAGATGAGGAGGAGGAGGAGGAGGAGGAGGAGGAGGACCGGAGGTCAACTACTATAATTGATTTTAATAAAAACAGTATGTTTCTTGCCCATGGTCTATTTATCAGTGTTATTGACCTCACAATAAGCCAGATACAAGTAATTTACATTGTGGCGCTGAAACTTGAAGTAGCAGCCGTGGCACAATCAATCGGAAAGGGACAGCTCATGGTGCTGAGAGTAGGCAAATTAAAATAGGCATAATTAAATTTCAACCTTCTCAATTTTATTTAGACTTTACTAACAACAAGAGGGCTTTGTGTTGGAGCCTATTTCTACCTATTTAAAGGAAATGTTCACCCATTTCGAGTGTTATGTTGTTTTTGTGCATCTCTGAGTGAGGTTCTATCGATTCCCGGGGCCATTTAATGTTTTCATGTGAATCTGAGTTATTGGCGTTCAAGCAGGCAGAAATCCGTCCGGTATGACGTAGCACTGTGATAAAGTCGCTCTCACTACACTGGAAGTTAATAAGAACACGACTTTTAGATCGCGAAAACATCTATCATACATGTCAGATTTCAATACTGGCTGATGTCATAACTCGGGAGGATGATCATATTTTAGCCATATTCCTACCTGGAGAAATGTGTAATTTAACGGAGGGTCTCGCACATTTCTCCTAATGTGTAATTTAAAGGAGGGTCTCGCACATGTCTCCTAATGTGTAATTTAAAGGAGGGTCTCGCACATGTCTCCTAATGTGTAATTTAAAGGAGGGTCTCGCACATGTCTCCTAATGTGTAATTTAATGGAGGGTCCAGCACATTTCTCCTGTTTGTCTGCCTCTTCAGTCCAGGGTGCGTTGCATGTTGCCGTTGCCATAGATATACCAATGAATGAAGGAACGTACAAAGCCACACCCAGCAGACTGTCGACCAATCGCGTTCACGTTGTCATGCTGCGTCTTGCATTGTTAAGCTAATCGTCACGCAATCCCTTCTCAAAGTCGGTGTGTATGTCGAGAAACCTGCCTATTTTCCTCGAAAGTACACAATGTCACGATTCCAAAAGCTATACGATATTACAGATAGCAAGTTAATTATCTCACATCTTCGGGAAAAGATTTGTAACGTTGTACTTCTTGTTGACGGAATTTGTGCTAATGTAGTTTTTTTTTTTTGGAACTAGCGCCCAATAGAGAGAACTCCTTGTACTAGAATTGGCCCCGAATGCACCGTGCGGCCAATTGACATAGCAACATTTCCCATCTCCTGAAAAGTATATCTGCCATTGTGAATGTTACTCCACTCTGTGAGGTACATCGCTCTGCAGGTTGAACATCACGGGAGGCTGGTGGCACCTTAAATTGGGGAGGACGGGCTCATGGTAATGAGTGGAATTGCATCAATACATCAAACACATGGAACCCATGTGGTTGATGCCATCCCATTCACTCCTCCGCTGCCAATATTATGATCAGTCCTCCCATCAGCAGCCTCCACTGTTGATGGTTAAGATTGTAGACTCCTGAATTGATAGGTTGCAGTTTGTTTAGGCGATTTTACTGCTAATTAGCTACTTCACATGCTGATATTGTTTTTGGTATTGTTGTGTCTAGCTACGTTTGCTAACTAGTTACCTAGCTAGCTAGCTAGCCAGCCCATAGAGAGAGCATTGCATTGTAGATTTTGTAGTCGACTTGAGCTGCAACAGATTTCCACAACGATTTTCCATGTTGCTACCAACCTTATTATAACGGCAAAATGAAACATTTGTTCAAAAAAATATGTATTCTCACATATTAGTGTTATTTAACAGGGTAAATTAAAGGAATGAGTGTTTTTTGGTGGATTTTACCTTTAAGAAATAAGAGGTAGGCCTACCTGTTTGACAGATGAAATTAGGCTATAGGCTGCTATATCCATAGATTTGTTGGTCAATTCCTCCACCCACCATGGCAGCTTCATTAAATAGTACCCGCAAAACACCAGTCTCAACGTCAACAGTGAAGAGGCGACTCCGGGATGCTGACCTTCTAGGCAGAGTTGCAAAGAAAAAGCCATATCTCAGACTGGTCAATAAAAATAAAAGATTAAGATGGGCAGTCTGAGATATGGCCTTTTCTTTGCAACTCTGCCTAGAAGGTCAGCATCCCTAAGTCGCCTCTTCACTGTTTGTGATGCGTGATTTGAAGGAGTCAGGTGCAGGAGGGTAAATCACAGTATACAGAGTTTATTCCGTAATCCAGCGTAACCAGTCCAGTACGCAAAACAGTCGTGACACTGTTGACGTTGAGTCTGGTGTTTTGCTGGTACTATTTAATGAAGCTGCCAGTAGAGGACCTGTGAGGCGTCTGTTTCTCAAACTAGACACTCTAATGTATTTGTCCTCTTGCTCAGTTGTGCACCGAGGCCTCCCACTCCTCTTTCTATTCTGGTTAGAGCCAGTTTGCGTTGTTCTGTGAAGGGAGTAGTACACAGCGTTGTACAAGATCTTCAGTTTCTTGGCAATTTCTCG
Source organism: Coregonus lavaretus (assembly GCF_964263955.1). Lineage (NCBI taxonomy): Eukaryota > Metazoa > Chordata > Actinopteri > Salmoniformes > Salmonidae > Coregonus > Coregonus lavaretus. Next base: position 37,945,372 of record NC_140020.1, read on the forward strand.
CATAGAGTAGCCTTCATTTCACAGAACAAGAATAGACTGACGAGTTTCAGAAGAAAGTTATTTGTTTCTGGCCATTTTGAGCCGGTAATCGAACCTACAATTGCTGATGCTCCAGATACTCAACTAGTCTCAAAAAGGACAGTTTTATTGCTTCTTTAATCAGCAGAACCGTTTTCAGCTGTGCTAACATAATTGCAAAAGGGTTTTCTAATGATCAATTAGCCTTTTAAAACGATAAACTTGGATTAGCAAACACAACGTGCCATTGGAACACAGGACTGATGGTTGCTGATAACGGGCCTCTGTACGCCTATGTAGATATTCCATTAAAAATCAGCCGTTTCAAGCTACAAAAGCCATTTACAACATTAACAATGTCTGCACTGTATTCCTGATCAATTTGATGTTATTTTATTGGACCAAAAAATTGCTTTTCTTTCGAAAACAAGGACATTTCTAAGTGACCCCAAACTTTTGAACGGTAGTGTATATTTTTTTTTAAGCGTTCAGGGAGGGTTTAGGTCAAATACGTTTTGCTGACGTCCACTCTCTAAGGGGTTTTATTACATGTGGTAAAACCACTTAGGGAGTGAACGTCAGCAAGACATATGAAAAATGTATGCACTCACTAACTGTAAGTCGCGCTGGATAAGAGCATCTGCTAAAATGACTAAAATATAGTAAATAAGCTTGAATTCTTTAGATCTCTGACGCCATGTTGGTTCCTGTTGACCCTGAGGGCAGAGAGAGGCGTGACCATGGACATCAATACTGTAACATCTGTACATCATCTTGTACCACAAAACTGTCTTGTACCAATGATGTTGGTAAAACGGATATTGCATGCCTGACAAACTCACATGTCGTCAATGACAACTAACAGATTCTATTAAAGATCTTGAGTCTTTCCCTCCACAAAAGATAATATAACGCGCAGAAGATCATCCAACCAGCCCGTTACTGCAAACGGCAGAAAGTCAAACACTGAGTTGTAGTCAGTCACACCAAAACCAGTATTGGTTTCCTTTGGCGCACAGTGCTGATTGATTAACTGGGGCAGTGAACTGCAGACCCCTCTATGTGAGTTCAGTTGGTCCAGTCCTGACCATGGGGTGTTGAAATTCGTATAGCATTTTGTCCTCGGCTCTGGTGTGTGTCAGCAGGAGACACAGTGGACTGGCCCATCTTAAGAGTGAGAACTAAACAGAACAGAACAGCATCTGGAGTTTGGATCAAGATCTTGGCTCAGTGGCATAACAGCACAGAGTGTGATGGAGTGGCTGTCACTCAGTCTCTGTCAAGTGTACAGTCTCTTAATTTGTTGTGTCTTGTCTCTTGAGGACTGATGCTCTGCTGAGGGCGGGAGGGAGGGAGGGAGGGAGGGAGGGAGGGAGGGAGGGAGGGAGGGAGGGAGGGAGGGAGGGAGACGATTACTGTATGCCAAAGGGGGAGCGGAGTACACACACAACCAGCTGCTTGCACCAATCTATATGAATACCCCCACACACACACACACACACACACACACACACACACACACACACACACACACACACACACACACACACACACACACACACACACACACACACACACACACACACACACACACACACACACACACACACACACACACACACACACACACACACACACACACACACAAACACACACACAGAAACACACACAGAAACACTGGTGGCTGGACATAGACAGAGTACAGTGGTATCCTACAAAACTTGACAGTTATCAGAGTGTCACACACACACACACATACACACACACAGGGAACACACACACACACACAGGGAACACACAGGGAACACACAGGGAACACACACACACACACAGGGTACCCACAGGGAACACACAGGGAACACACAGGGAACACACAGGGAACACACAGGGAACACACAGGGAACACACAGGGAACACACAGGGAACACACAGGGGACTTTTCATTACACTCTTATCAAACACTAAAAGCAATGACATCACTGTCCACAGAGGAAAGCTTAATTTCTGTCCCAAATGGCACCCTGTCCTTTTATAGTGCTCTACTTTCAACCAGGGCTCATAGTTCCATTACCTTACTGCCTGGTAACAATCATTAATGAATGACCAGATAACATTACATTAAATGTTCCATTACCTTACTGCCTGGTAACAATCAGTGATACTATGGTTGCTATAGGTTACAGTGATACTATGGTTGCTATAGGTTACAGTGATACTATGGTTCGTATAGGTTACAGTGATACTATGGTTGCTATAGGTTACAGTGATACTATGGTTCATATAGGTTACAGTGATACTATGGTTCATATAGGTTACAGTGATACTATGGTTGCTGTTACAGTGATACGATGGTTGCTATAGGTTACAGTGATACTATGGTTGCTATAGGTTACAGTGATACTATGGTTCCTATAGGTTACAGTGATACTATGGTTGCTATAGGTTACAGTGATACTATGGTTGCTATAGGTTAGAGTGATACTATGGTTGCTATAGGTTACAGTGATACTATGGTTTCTATAGGTTACAGTGATACTATGGTTGCTATAGGTTACAGTGATACTATGGTTGCTATAGGTTACAGTGATACTATGGTTCGTATAGGTTACAGTGATACTATGGTTCGTATAGGTTACAGTGATACTATGGTTGCTATAGGTTACAGTGATACTATGGTTGCTATAGGTTACAGTGATACTATGGTTTGTATAGGTTACAGTGATACTATGGTTGCTATAGGTTACAGTGATACTATGGTTGCTATAGGTTACAGTGATACTATGGTTCGTATAGGTTACAGTGATACTATGGTTGCTATAGGTTACAGTGATAGTATGGTTGCTATAGGTTACAGTGATACTATGGTTGCTATAGGTTACAGTGATACTATGGTTGCTATAGGTTACAGTGATACTATGGTTCCTATAGGTTACAGTGATGCTATGGTTCCTATAGGTTACAGTGATAGTATGGTTGCTATAGGTTACAGTGATAGTATGGTTGCTATAGGTTACAGTGATACTATGGTTCCTATAGGTTACAGTGATACTATGGTTCCTATAGGTTACAGTGATAGTATGGTTGCTATAGGTTACAGTGATACTATGGTTGCTATAGGTTACAGTGATAGTACGGTTCCTATAGGTTACAGTGATAGTATGGTTCCTATAGGTTACAGTGATAGTATGGTTGCTATAGGTTACAGTGATAGTATGGTTGCTATAGGTTACAGTGATAGTATGGTTGCTATAGGTTACAGTGATAGTATGGTTGCTATAGGTTACAGTGATACTATGGTTGCTATAGGTTACAGTGATAGTACGGTTCCTATAGGTTACAGTGATAGTATGGTTGCTATAGGTTACAGTGATAGTATGGTTGCTATAGGTTACAGTGATAGTATGGTTGCTATAGGTTACAGTGATAGTATGGTTCCTATAGGTTACAGTGATAGTATGGTTGCTATAGGTTACAGTGATAGTATCACTTTGAGATGACCCAGATTAAGAGGTCAGGTGTTTAATTTTCAGTGTCAGCTGAGAGAGAGGAGTTAGGAGGGAGAGGAGAAACACTGATAGGGCTTTGGGGCACACACAATACACACACAATACACACACTACACACACAATACACACACGCACTACACACACAATACACACACAATACACACACGCACTACAAACACAATACACACACAATACACACACACACTACACACACAATACACACACAATACACACACAATACACACACAATACACACACAATACACACACACAATACACACACAATACACACACAATACACACACAATACACACACACACTACACACACAATATACACACACAATACACACACAATATACACACACACAATACACACACAATATACACACACACAATACACACACAATATACACACACACAATACACACACACTACACACACAATATACACACACACACTACACACACAATACACACACACAATACACACACACTACACACACACTACACACACAATACACGCACACAATACACACACGCAATACACACACAATACACACACACAATACACACACAATACACACACAATACACACACAATACACACACAATACACACACAATACACACACACTACACACGCACAATGTACACACACACACAACACACACAATACACACACAATACACACATACACACAATACACACATAACACACACAATACACACACAAACAATACACACACAATACACACAACATACACACCCACACATACAATACACCCACACAATACACACACACAATACACACATTACACACACAATACACACACATACACAATACACACACACAATACACACGTAATACACACACAGTACACACACACTCCTAGGGCTCGGGGGCACCAGCTGGTTCTCTTGTGGGGAATCCTTGTTGATACACAGAGCTGACAGTATAACTCACAGCCCAGGTAACACGAGACATGACCGAGGAAGGAGTGAGGAGGGGGGAGGGAGGGATTTGAGACTGCATGCAGAAATAACTTTCATTGTACAACTCAAAGCCCCAAACAATGCATGCAGAGCCCCAGGACAGCAACCAAATTATGAGAAAACAAAAGAGAACTATTTGACACACTGGAAAGAATGAACCAAAAAGAACTGAGCAAACTGGAACGCTATCTGTTCCCGTGTGGCTCAGTTGGTAGAGCATGGCACTTGCAACGCCAGGGTTGTGGGTTTGATTCCTACGGGGGACCAGTATGAAAAGGTGTGCACTCACTACAGTAAACAGAGAATACACCAGTGGAGGCACCACCTCCGCAGTGAATGTCAAAAAATACATGTTTTAAAACATTCTTTTTTTTTTTATTGATAAAACTATGCTAAATATATTCAGTTCACCAAATAATTGATTAAAACACAATGTTTTGCAATGAAGGTCTACAGTAGCCACAACAGCACTCTGTAGGGTAGCACCATGGTGTAGCCGGAGGACAGCTAGCTTCTGTCCTCCTCTGGGTACATTGACTTCATACAAAACCTAGGAGGCTCTTGGTTCTCACCCCCTTCCATAGACTTACACAGTAATTATGACAACTTCCGGAGGACGTCCTCCAACCTATCAGAGCTCTTGCAGCATGAACTGACATGTTGTCCACCTAATCAAAGGATCAGAGAATTAATCTAGTTCTGAAAGCATAAGCTACAGCTAGCTAGCTCTGCAGTGCATACAATGTGGTGAGTAGTTGACTCAAAGAGAGACAAAGACAATAGCTGAACAGTTTTCAACTAATTAATATCTTCAAAAATGAAGGAGAAGCAAGAGTGAGAGAGATTTCTTCTTTTTTTTCACTTTCAATTTCATTTACTTAGCAAGCAAATGCAGCTGGCTAGTTTAATTGCTCAAACACCCGGCTCAAACGGAGGGATGCTATGTTAGCTAGCTGGCTACGACTATCCAACACAACACTGGAACTCTTCCAAGTCAAGGAAAGCTTTTGGTTTTATTAATCTATTGCCACAGGGGACCGCCGGTGTAACTGCTTACTGACTATACACTGTAATGTTACTGCATGATTGTAGCGGGTTTACTAACGCATTAGTTCTATTAGCTATGTTGACTAGGACGTTACTTTAGCTAATATGGGGACAACGATGTAGGCTGTGTGTGTCGGTTATGACATGGTTTGGCTTGGAAAGGTTTTTTCGCCTGGTCACATACAGCTGATGTGTTGTTCATTGAAGTCCACAAGCGAAGGGAAGAGGTGAGAGGAGGAGAGCACATAGATGTGAGAAGGAATACAACGTGGCTGCTATGAAAGTGAACTGTGTTTACGCGTGATCAGGGGTGTGTTCATTGCGCCGATTCTGTTGAAAAATGTTTCTTAAACGGAAGCAAACGAAACGGGGATAGAAATACCTGGACTTGTCCAAAATAAACTATTGTTTGCAACTGTTGGACTAATGATTACACCCTAGATAAGCTAGATGCAGGCAAGAGTGTGCAAGGCAGTATTGAATGTGTCACTGTCTGTCATCCCAAATGTTTCTCTCGACCTACATTGTAAACCTTCATTCACAGGCTAGGTTGTAGCAACCTCATGATGGGTATAGGGAAAATGTGAATATCATGTAGTAGCCTAAACCTATCGATGTTACATTGAACTGGGTGAATGGAATATGAATGACAGTCATCCAACATGCTGTAATAGAAATAAGGCCATGCTCATGAAATGCACACTAGCAGAATACCTGACCACTGTGACTGAACTAAATTTAAGGTAAACCTTGACTATATACAGACTCAGTTGCCATAGCCTTGCTATTGAGAGAGGCCGCCATAGCCTTGCTATTAAGAAAGGTTGCCATGGCCTTGCTATTAAGAGAGGTTGCCATGGCCTTACTATTGAGAGAGGTTGCCATGGCCTTGCTATTGAGAGAGGTTGCCATAGCCTTGCTATTGAGAGAGGCCACCATAGCCTTGCTATTGAGAGAGGTTGCCATGGCCTTGCTATTGAGAAAGGCCGCCATAGGCAGACCTGGCTCTCAAGAGAAGAAAGGTTCTTTGCACACTGCCCACAAAATGAGGTGGAAACTGAGCTGCACTTCCTAACCTCCTCCCAAATGTATGACCATAGAGACACACATGTCCCACAAACCCACAAAGAATTTGAAAACAAATCAAATATTGATAAACTCCCATATTTGTATGATACCACGATGTGCAATCACAGCAGCAAGATTTGTGACCCGTTACTATTAAAACAGGGCAACCAGGGAGCACAAACAACATTGTAAAAACAACCAATATTTATCTGTTTACTTGTCTTCCCCTACTATTCGTACTACAACTATTTATACATTTTTAAAAACCCTGTACGTAGCTGATAATATAACATTTGAAATGTCTTTATCCTTTTGAGGGGAGGAGTGTTAAACTGCTTTGGTTCTCATTGTTATGAGTTTCAGAGTCGTGCTTCTACGTCTGCATTGCTTGCTGTTTGGGGTTTTAGGCTGGGTTTCTGTGTAAGCACTTTGTGACCTGCTGATGTAAAAAGGGCTTTATAAATAAATGTGATTGATTGATTGATTGATGCTAGGATACTGGAGCTATCAGTTGCACCAGCAACGACCTCCAGCTTGACCCCAAAGGCCTTTTGACCTCTAGGTGAGCCGTGAGGCACAGAGAGACAGATGGCCCCCCCTGGGGATAAACTGTTCCTCACTCCAACTCTCACTGCAGGAGAGAATTACTCTAAAGGGTCCCCAGGCTGGCATCTCATTAAAAGGCCGTATCTCCATCATGAATCTCTAGCTAGTGTTACAGCACCTATACTACAGTCCCTCACTGGGAAAGAGGTGTGTGTATGTAGAGGGGGTACACACACAGTATCTACTCTTACAGTCTGTCAACAGTGGAGAGGTATATGTTCAAGTACTATCATGTATACATGCCGCACACACTTGGTGAAAGTATGTATACAAAGCATGCATACAGTGGGGGGAAAAAAAGTATTTAGTCAGCCACCAATTGTGCAAGTTCTCCCACTTAAAAAGATGAGAGAGGCCTGTAATTTTCATCATAGGTACACGTCAACTATGACAGACAAATTGAGATTTTTTTTCTCCAGAAAATCACATTGTAGGATTTTTAATGAATTTATTTGCAAATTATGGTGGAAAATAAGTATTTGGTCACCTACAAACAAGCAAGATTTCTGGCTCTCACAGACCTGTAACTTCTTCTTTAAGAGGCTCCTCTGTCCTCCACTCGTTACCTGTATTAATGGCACCTGTTTGAACTTGTTATCAGTATAAAAGACACCTGTCCACAACCTCAAACAGTCACACTCCAAACTCCACTATGGCCAAGACCAAAGAGCTGTCAAAGGACACCAGAAACAAAATTGTAGACCTGCACCAGGCTGGGAAGACTGAATCTGCAATAGGTAACCAGTTTGTTTTTTTAAGAAATCAACTGTGGGAGCAATTATTAGGAAATGGAAGACATACAAGACCACTGATAATCTCCCTCGATCTGGGGCTCCACGCAAGATCTCACCCCGTGGGGTCAAAATGATCACAAGAACGGTGAGCAAAAATCCCAGAACCACACGGGGGGACCTAGTGAATGACCTGCAGAGAGCTGGGACCAAAGTAACAAAGCCTACCATCAGTAACACACTACGCCGCCAGGGACTCAAATCCTGCAGTGCCAGACGTGTCCCCCTGCTTAAGCCAGTACATGTCCAGGCCCATCTGAAGTTTGCTAGAGTGCATTTGGATGATCCAGAAGAGGATTGGGAGAATGTCATATGGTCAGATGAAACCAAAATAGAACTTTTTGGTAAAAACTCAACTCGTCGTGTTTGGAGGACAAAGAATGCTGAGTTGCATCCAAAGAACACCATACCTACTGTGAAGCATGGGGGTGGAAACATCATGCTTTGGGGCTGTTTTTCTGCAAAGGGACCAGGACGACTGATCCGTGTAAAGGAAAGAATGAATGGGGCCATGTATCGTGAGATTTTGAGTGAAAACCTCCTTCCATCAGCAAGGGCATTGAAGATGAAACGTGGCTGGGTCTTTCAGCATGACAATGATCCCAAACACACCGCCCGGGCAACGAAGGAGTGGCTTCGTAAGAAGCATTTCAAGGTCCTGGAGTGGCCTAGCCAGTCTCCAGATCTCAACCCCATAGAAAATCTTTGGAGGGAGTTGAAAGTCCGTGTTGCCCAGCGACAGCCCCAAAACATCACTGCTCTAGAGGAGATCTGCATGGAGGAATGGGCCAAAATACCAGCAACAGTGTGTGAAAACCTTGTGAAGACTTACAGAAAACGTTTGACCTGTGTCATTGCCAACAAAGGGTATATAACAAAGTATTGAGAAACTTTTGTTATTGACCAAATACTTATTTTCCACCATAATTTGCAAATAAATTCATTAAAAATCCTACAATGTGATTTTCTGGATTTTTTTTCCTCATTTTGTCTGTCATAGTTGACGTGTACCTATGATGAAAATTACAGGCCTCTCTCATCTTTTCAAGTGGGAGAACATGCACAATTGGTGGCTGACTAAATACTTTTTTTCCCCACTGTATCTTCATCAGCATCCCCCGCGTCTATACTCTAACTGCCCTGCTCTGTTGATGCTGAGGTATGTGTTAAAGTATCATGAACACACACCTAAACACACACACACCTAAACACACACTCACACACCTAAACATACACCTAAACACACACACAACTAAACACACTTGTGCACATATCTATTGGGGTGGGAAACATGAAGGGATGCCATGTTGGGGTGGTGGTGTGTGGTTGTCCTTCTGGGACCCAGGAGGGGTTTTATTTTGCTGTTTGTCTTAATTCAGGACTTTTCTCTTCAACCTCCCCTCTCTTTCAAATCAAATCAAATCAAATCAAAAATGTATTGGTCACATGCGCCGAATACAACAGGTGCAGACATTACAGTGAAATGCTTACTTACAGCCCTTAACCAACAGTGCATTTATTTTTAACAAAAAAAGTAAAAATAAAACAACAACAAAAAAAAGTGTTGAGAGAAAAAAGAGCAGAAGTAAAATAAAGTGACAGTAGGGAGGCTATATATACAGGGGGAGGTGTAAAGTTTCTGTCTGTGGTGTAAAGTTCAACCTCCCCTCTCTTTCTGTCTGTGGTGTAAAGTTCAACCTCCCCTCTCTTTCTGTCTGTGGTGTAAAGTTCAACCTCCCCTCTCTTTCTGTCTGTCTATTGTGTAAGTTATCATGGCAGCATGGTTTCCTATCTGACAGGGAGTGGCATTGGATTCTCAGACATCTTGTGGTTTGGCTCAGTTGTTTTTCAGTTTGTGGTTAATGAGGATCTCGCTTTGCTGCAGAAACAAGTGTCCACATTCTGCAAAGCTCCTCACGCTATTTGATGTAATCGGTGCTGTCTAGGTGATGGTAGACACAACTATTAATAATTGTTGTGCTACAAGACAGACACTGAACAGAAAGACAGACAGACAGACACTGAACACAGACAGACACTGGACAGACAGACACTGGACAGACAGACAGACAGACAGACACTGAACACAGATAGACACTGGACAGACAGACAGACACTGAACACAGACAGACACTGGACAGACAGACACTGGACAGACAGACAGACACTGAACACAGACAGACACTGGACAGACAGACAGACACTGAACACAGACAGACACTGGACAGACAGACAGACACTGAACACAGACAGACACTGGACAGACAGACACTGGACAGACAGACAGACACTGAACAGACAGACACTGGACAGACAGACACTGGACAGACAGACAGACACTGAACAGACAAACAGACAGTGGACAGACAGACACTGAACAGACAGACAGACAGACAGACAGACAGACAGACAGACAGACAGACAGACAGACACTGGACAGACAGACCCTGGACAGACAGACAGACACTGAACAGACAGACAGACAGACAGACACTGGACAGACAGAAACTGGACAGACAGACACTGGACAGACAGACAGACACTGGACAGACATACAGACACTGAACACAGACAGACACTGGACAGACAGACAGACACTGAACACAGACAGACACTGGACAGACAGACAGACACTGAACACAGACAGACACTGGACAGACAGACACTGCACAGACAGACACTGGACAGACAGACACTGGACAGACAGACACTGGACAGACATACAGACACTGAACAGACAGACAGACACTGGACAGACAGACAGACACTGAACACAGACAGACACTGGACAGACAGACACTGCACAGACAGACACTGGACAGACAGACACTGGACAGACAGACACTGGACAGACATACAGACACTGAACAGACAGACAGACACTGAACAGACAGACAGACACTGGACAGACAGACACTGCACAGACAGACACTGGACAGACAGACACTGGACAGACAGACACTGGACAGACAGACACTGGACAGACAGACAGACACTGAACAGACAAACAGACAGTGGACAGACAGACACTGAACAGACAGACAGACAGACAGACAGACAGACAGACAGACAGACAGACAGACACTGGACAGACAGACCCTGGACAGACAGACAGACACTGAACAGACAGACAGACAGACAGACACTGGACAGACAGAAACTGGACAGACAGACACTGGACAGACAGACAGACACTGGACAGACATACAGACACTGAACACAGACAGACACTGGACAGACAGACAGACACTGAACACAGACAGACACTGGACAGACAGACAGACACTGAACACAGACAGACACTGGACAGACAGACACTGCACAGACAGACACTGGACAGACAGACACTGGACAGACAGACACTGGACAGACATACAGACACTGAACAGACAGACAGACACTGGACAGACAGACAGACACTGAACACAGACAGACACTGGACAGACAGACACTGCACAGACAGACACTGGACAGACAGACACTGGACAGACAGACACTGGACAGACATACAGACACTGAACAGACAGACAGACACTGAACAGACAGACAGACACTGGACAGACAGACACTGCACAGACAGACACTGGACAGACAGACACTGGACAGACAGACACTGGACAGACAGACAGACACTGAACAGACAGACAGACACTGGACAGACAGACAGACACTGAACAGACAGACAGACACTGGACAGACAGACAGACAGACAGACAGACAGACAGACAGACAGACAGACAGACAGACAGACAGACAGACAGACAGACAGACAGACAGACAGACAGACAGACAGACAGACCACAGTTCCACCTTGTAATGTTTTATCATCCTCTAGAAAATAAAAGATGACTCACACATCAGCCACGCTGTACCATGTCTACCCACAATACACTCAATCAAATCAATCAAATGTATTTATAAAGTCCTTTTTTTACATCAGCAGATGTCACAGAGTGCTATAACAGAAACCCAGACTAAAACCCCAAACAGCAAGCAATGCAGACGCAGAAGCACGACACCCTGTCGTTTATCTACAATACCCCACGTCTACTACCCACAGTACACCACGTCTGGACAGCCGGCGGTGTGAAGGTGTGAAGCCAAACTACGTGTGTTTACGTAGGAGGGGGGGGGGGGGGGTGAGCGGCTATCAAGCAGAGATCCTCTTTATAGCGGAGAAAGCGTGAGAATGAGTGGTGTGTGGTTAGACGTTATGAGGCAGTGAGATCGGCCTGCTGTTCAAGCTATCACGCTGAGTCGTGCACGAAACGATCTGATCTTAAAGGCCCACTCTGAATTTGAAAGGGGAATTCCATGGGGGTAAATAGATGTCGTGAGCCAACATCGCCAACATCATGGGACTGAGATGAAAGAACAGCTTTGTGAGAGATTCAGTGGATCATGGTCATGTGAGAGATTCACTGGATCGTGGTCATGTGAGAGATTCAAATCAAATCAAATCAAATGTTATTGGTCACATGCGCCGAATACAACAGGTGCAGACATTACAGTGAAATGCTTACTTACAGCCCTTAACCAACAGTGCATTTATTTTTAACAAAAAAAGTAAAAATAAAACAACAACAAAAAAAGTGTTGAGAAAAAAAGAGCAGAAGTAAAATAAAATAACAGTAGGGAGGCTATATATACAGGGGGGTACCGGTGCAGAGTCAATGTGCGGGGGCACCGGCTAGTTGAGATAGTTGAAGTAATATGTACATGTGGGTAGAGTTAAAGTGACTATGCATAAATAATTAACAGAGTAGCAGCAGCGTAAAAAAGATGGGGTGGGGGGGCAGTGCAAATAGTCTGGGTAGCCATGATTAGCTGTTCAGGAGTCTCATGGCTTGGGGGTAGAAGCTGTTGAGAAGTCTTTTGGACCTAGACTTGGCACTCCGGTACCGCTTGCCGTGCGGTAGCAGGGAGAACAGTCTATGACTAGGGTGGCTGGAGTCTTTGACAATTTTGAGGGCCTTCCTCTGACACCGCCTGGTATAGAGGTCCTGGATGGCAGGAAGCTTGGCCCCAGTGATGTACTGGGCCGTACGCACTACCCTCTGTAGTGCCTTGCGGTCGGAGGCCAAGCAGTTGCCATACCAGGCGGTGATGCAACCAATCAGGATGCTCTCGATGGTGCAGCTGTAGAATTTTTTGAGGATCTGAGGACCCATGCCAAATCTTTTCAGTCTCCTGAGGGGGAATAGGCTTTGTCGTGCCCTCTTCACGACTGTCTTGGTGTGTTTGGACCATGATAGTTCGTTGGTGATGTGGACACCAAGGAACTTGAAGCTCTCAACCTGTTCCACTACAGCCCCGTCGATGAGAATGGGGGCGTGCTCAGTCCTCTTTTTTTTCCTGTAGTCCACAATCATCTCCTTTGTCTTGGTCACGTTGAGGGAGAGGTTGTTGTCCTGGCACCACACGGCCAGGTCTCTGACCTCCTCCCTATAGGCTGTCTCATCGTTGTCGGTGATCAGGCCTACCACTGTTGTGTCGGCAAACGTAATGATGGTGTTGGAGTCGTGCCTGGCCATGCAGTCATGGGTGAACAGAGAGTACAGGAGGGGACTGAGCACGCACCCCTGAGGGGCCCCCGTGTTGAGGATCAGTGTGGCAGATGTGTTGTTACCTACCCTTACCACCTGGGGGCGGCCCGTCAGGAAGTCCAGGATCCAGTTGCAGAGGGAGGTGTTTAGTCCCAGGATCCTTAGCTTAGTGATGAGCTTAGAGGGCACTATGGTGTTGAATGCTGAGCTGTAGTCAATGAATAGCATTCTCACGTAGGTGTTCCTCTTGTCCAGGTGGGAAAGGGCAGTGTGGAGTGCAATAGAGATTGCATCATCTGTGGATCTGTTGGGGCGGTATGCAAATTGGAGTGGGTCTAGGGTTTCTGGGATAATGCTGTTGATGTGAGCCATGACCAGCCTTTCAAAGCACTTCATGGCTACAGACGTCAGTGCTACGGGTCGGTAGTCATTTAGGCAGGTTATCTTAGATTCCTTGGGCACAGGGACTATGGTGGTCTGCTTGAAACATGTTGGTATTACAGACTCAGTCAGGGACATGTTGAAAATGTCAGTGAAGACACTTGCCAGTTGGTCAGCACATGCTCGGAGTACACGTCCTGGTAATCCGTCTGGCCCTGCGGCCTTGTGAATGTTGACCTGCTTAAAAGTCTTACTCACATCGGCTACGGAGAGCGTGATCACATGGTCATCCGGAACAGCTGGTGCTCTCATGCATACTTCAGTGTTGCTTGCCTCGAAGCGAGCATAGAAGTGGTTTAGCTCGTCTGGTAGGCTTGTGTCACTGGGCAGCTCGCGGCTGTGCTTCCCTTTGTAGTCTGTAATAGTTTTCAAGCCCTGCCACATCCGACGAGCGTCAGAGCCAGTGTAGTACGATTCAATCTTAGTCCTGTATTGACTCTTTGCCTGTTTGATGGTTCGTCGGAGGGCATAGCGGGATTTCTTATAAGCGTCCGGGTTAGAGTCCCGTTCCTTGAAAGCGGCAGCTCTACCCTTTAGCTCAGTGCGGATGTTTCCTGTAATCCATGGCTTCTGGTTGGGGTATGTACGTACGGTCACTGTGGGGACGACATCATCGATGCACTTATTGATGAAGCCAGTGACTGATGTGGTGTACTCCTCAATGCTGTCTGAAGAATCCCGGAACATGTTCCAGTCTGTGCTAGCAAAACAGTCCTGTAGCTTAGCATCTGCGTCATCTGACCACTTTTTTATTAACCGAGTCACTGGTGCTTCCTGCTTTAGTTTTTGCTTATAAGCAGGAATCAGGAGGATAGAGTTATGGTCAGATTTGCCAAATGGAGGGCGAGGGAGAGCTTTGTATGCGTCTCTGTGTGTGGAGTAAAGGTGGTCTAGAGTTTTTTTTCCTCTGGTTGCACATTTAACATGCTGGTAGGAATGAGGTAGAACGGATTTAAGTTTCCCTGCATTAAAGTCCCCGGCCACTAGGAGCGCTGCCTCTGGATGAGCGTTTTCCTGGTGATTTATGGCCTTGTACAACTCATTCAGTGCAATCTTAATGCCAGCATTGGTTTGTGGTGGTAAATAGACAGCTATGAAAAAAATAGATGAAAACTCTCTTGGTAAATAGTGTGGTCTACAGCTTATCATAAGATACTCTACCTCAGGCGAGCAAAACCTCGAGACTTCCTTAGTATTAGATTTTGTGCAACAGCTGTTGTTTACAAATATACACAGACCGCCACCCCTTGTCTTACCGGAGTCAGCCGTTCTATCCTGCCGATGTAGCGTATAGCCCGCTAGCTGTATGTTATCATTGTCGTCGTTCAGCCACGACTCGGTGAAACATAGGATATTACAGTTTTTAATGTCCCATTGGTAGGATAACCGTAATCTTAGGTCATCCAATTTGTTATCCAATGATTGAAGATTGGCTAATAGGATTGATGGAAGAGGCAGTTTACTCGCTCGCCGTCGGATCTTTACAAGGCACCCCGATCTACGTCCACGATATCTCCGTCTCTTCCTCACGCGAATGACGGGGATTTGGGCCTTGTCGGGTGTCTGTATGATATCCTTCGCGGCCGCCTCGTTGAAGAAAAAATCTTCGTCCAATACGAGGTGAGTAATCGCTGTCCTGATATCCAGAAGCTCTTTTTGGTTATAAGAGACGATGGCAGAAACATTATGTACAAAATCAATTACAAATAACGCGGAAAAACACACATAATAGTACAAATGGTTAGTGGGCTGTAAAACGGCAGCCATCTTCTCCGGCGCTGTTCGAATCAACATTGGTGCAGCACATACCGTATGATATATATATGCCTAAAACACAGGAGGCTGCTGAGGGGAGGACGGCTCATAATAATGGCTGGAAAGGATAAAATGGAATGGCATCAAACACCTGGAAACCCTGTGTTTAGTGCATTTGATACCATTCCACTGATTCCGCTCCAGCCATTACCACAAGCCCGTCCTCCCCAATTAAGATGTCACCAACCTCCTGTGCCCTAAAACAATATCCTATGAGGGAAGATTCCGACTATTGCCGAACACTCATTATCCCAAAAGCTACAGTTGAAAACGTAAATAACCCTTAGTATGGATTCTGGTCTGTCTTTATCAGAGAGGTTGTTTAACTGAGGCTGCAGATAAACACTATAGCGAGAGGCCACACAACCACCTCTTCACCCCTGATGGCCTTTTAGAGTCTGTTCTGAGCACAAAGATCAGAGGATTTAAAAGATCATCAGCACATCTCTTGAATCCCTTGAGCATTAAGTCCCTCTTAACTGGCTCACTCCTGTCATAGAGCTGTGTGAGAAGAGAGCTGTGTGTGAGAAGCGAGCTCTGTGAGAAGAGAGCTCTGTGAGAAGAGAGCTCTGTGAGAAGAGAGCTGTGTGTGAGAAGCGAGCTCTGTGAGAAGAGAGCTCTGTGAGAAGAGAGCTCTGTGAGAAGAGAGCTGTGTGAGAAGAGAGCTCTGTGAGAAGAGAGCTGTGTGTGAGAAGCGAGCTCTGTGAGAAGAGAGCTCTGTGAGAAGAGAGCTCTGTGAGAAGAGAGCTGTGTGTGAGAAGCGAGCTCTGTGAGAAGAGAGCTCTGTGAGAAGAGAGCTCTGTGAGAAGAGAGTTGTGTGTGAGAAGCGAGCTCTGTGAGAAGAGAGCTCTGTGAGAAGAGAGCTCTGTGAACAGGCGCAATATGAGACACCAACGTTATTTCTCTAAAGTTCCTTCAAATTTTTTCCAACACTGTCTCGAAAGAGTGCCAAGGTGTGTGTGTGTGTGTGTAATAATAAATAATATGTGTTTGTGTGTAGTGGCGAGGCACTGCCAGTAGAATAGCTAGGAGAGAGAGGAAGGAGTACTGTTCTTGGCACTGATTTGAGCAACCAAATCCTAGACCCCAGATGGACAAGCTCCAGCAATAACACACACACACACACGGAACAGGGGTACCTCAGGATACACACATAATAACTCCATTGTGAATTAGTGGCTGTCTCTCTTCACCGATATTGCTCTGTTCAGAGACCTTGTCTGCCTGACCAGTCTGAAAAATACGAGTCTAGAACCAGGCCCTTAAAACAACACAGCCTCTGGCTTTTAAAACAACACAGCCTCTGGCTTTTAAAACAACACAGCCTCTGGCCCTTAAAACAACACAGCCTCTGGCCCTTAAAACAACACAGCCTCAGGCCCTTAAAACAACACAGCCTCTGGCTTTTAAAACAACACAGCCTCTGGCCCTTAAAACAACACAGCCTCAGGCCCTTAAAACAACACAGCCTCTGGCTTTTAAAACAACACAGCCTCTGGCCCTTAAAACAACACAGCCTCTGGCCCTTAAAACAACACAGCCTCTGGCCCTTAAAACAACACAGCCTCTGGCCCTTAAAACAACACAGCCTCTGGCCCTTAAAACAACACAGCCTCTGGCCCTTAAAACAACACAGCCTCTGGCCCTTAAAACAACACAGCCTCTGGCCCTTAAAACAACACAGCCTCTGGCATTTTAAGGAAATGCAATGTAAAGGCACATAGCTTGCTTTATTGATACTTTTTTCTACATTCCCAGATGGATGGACGGAGAGACGGAAAAGCCCAGGCACACAGAATGCACTCTCACAATTACACATGCAAATGCTCTCCCACGGAGAGGCTCCCCACGTTCACAGCTTCACACTATACAATCAACATCCTCTAGAGCCATTACATTCTAATCAAATACTGTATCTATCAAGACTCTACACAATTATTTAATAGCTACAAGGCACAGAGATATTGACTGTGTAAATTTGAACACTGTCAGACGCCATTAAAACACAAACAGTTACATTTAATCTATTCACTGAGGGCGGTTAGGGTACAGTCTCTCGCTCTCTCTCTCTCTCGCTCTCTTCTCTCCTTGCCCCTCTCTCTCTCTCTCTCGCTCCTCCTCACAGGAAAACAAAACCACAGCAGCAACCATGGCGACAGAGAGAGAGAGAGAGAGGAAGGCCTGGGCCTGTCACCTATTGCAGCTTCTGATTGGCTGAGAGGTCTGTTGTTGCTTTGTTGCCGTGGGATGTACAGGCGGGCAGGTCTGTCAACCGGAGAGAGCGTTGTGTTGCCGTGACGGACGCTGCTCAGCAGTCCAGTCAGCAGGGAAGGAGACCACAGGGTTTTACATGTTTTATTTAACCTTTATTTTGACAGGGAGTCATGCTGAGACCAAGGTCTCTTTTACAGATGAGCTCTGTAAATACAAAAAAAATACACTATGAAAAGCAAAACACTAGACTTATTCACTAGACTAGCTGTTAGACTGACAGGGAGTCGTGAAGATTATTCACTAGACTAGCTAGACTGAAAGGGAGTCATATCCGCTCTCTCTCTCCTCACGGCAGGTGGCTTAGTGGTTAAGAGTGTTGTGTCAGTAACCGAAAGGTCACTGGTTCTAATCCCAGAGCCGACTAGGTGAAAAATGAGCAAGGCACTTAACCCTAATTGCTCCTGTAAGTCGCTCTGGATAAGAGCGTCTGCTAAATGACTAAAATATAATCCTCTCTTATTTACTATAGAATACTAGTTATAGGTAGGTAAGTAGCCTGGCAGTTAAGAGTGTTGGGCCAGCAACTGAAAGGTTGCTGATTCGAATCCCTGAGCCAACTAAGTGAAAAATCTGTCACCGTGCCTTTGAGCATGGCACTTAACCCCTGATTGCTCCTTTAAGTTCCTCTGGATAAGAGTGTCTGCTAAATTAGTAAAATGTTAAAATGTACAACAGTACTTACTGTAGAATTCTGTAGTATACCGTAGAATACCATACTACACACTGTAGTATCCCTCTAACATGTGTAGTACTTAGTATATAATGTTGTGGAATACTTTGGTAAATACTACAGTGTTATCCACAAAAAAAAAACAGTGCAGTAAATAGTACAGAAATGTCTGCAAAAAAACTACCCTTTTTTAACTATAGTAAATACTACAGTATTTTATTTCCATATACCCCACCCATTCCCGTCCCCTATATCCCACCCATTCCCGTAACTATGGTAAATACTACAGTATTTTATTTCCATACACCCCACCCATTCCTGTCCCCTATATCCCAATTTGTGCCACCCATAAGTGAGAAACCTACATGCCAAGTATAGCCCTTACAGTGGGGGAAAATAAGTATTTAGTCAGCCACCAATTGTGCAAGTTCTCCCACTTAAAAAGATGAGAGAGGCCTGTAATTTTCATCATAGGTACACGTCAACTATGACAGACAAAATGAGAATTTTTTTCTCCAGAAAATCACATTGTAGGATTTTTTATGAATTTATTTGCAAATTATGGTGGAAAATAAATATTTGGTCAATAACAAAAGTTTCTCAATACTTTGTTATATACCCTTTGTTGGCAATGACACAGGTCAAACGTTTTCTGTAAGTCTTCACAAGGTTTTCACACACTGTTGCTGGTATTTTGGCCCATTCCTCCATTCAGATCTCCTCTAGAGCAGTGATGTTTTGGGGCTGTCTCTGGGCAACACGGACTTTCAACTCCCTCCAAAGATTTTCTATAGGGTTGAGATCTGGAGACTGGCTAGGCCACTCCAGGACCTTGAAATGCTTCTTACGAAGCCACTCCTTCGTTGCCCGGGCGGTGTGTTTGGAATCATTGTCATGCTGAAAGACCCAGCCACATTTCATCTTCAATGCCCTTGCTGATGGAAGGAGGTTTTCACTCAAAATCTCACGATACATGGCCCCATTCATTCTTTCCTTTACACGGATCAGTCGTCCTGGTCCCTTTGCAGAAAAACAGCCCCAAAGCATGATGTTTCCACCCCCATGCTTCACAGTAGGTATGGTGTTCTTTGGATGCAACTCAGCATTCTTTGTCCTCCAAACACGACAAGTTGAGTTTTTACCAAAAAGTTATATTTTGGTTTCATCTGACCATATGACATTCTCCCAATCCTCTTCTGGATCATCCAAATGCACTCTAGCAAACTTCAGACGGGCCTGGACATGTACTGGCTTAAGCAGGGGGACACGTCTGGCACTGCAGGATTTGAGTCCCTGGCGTTGTAGTGTGTTACTGATGGTAGGCTTTGTTACTTTGGTCCCAGCTCTCTGCAGGTCATTCACTAGGTCCCCCCGTGTGGTTCTGGGATTTTTGCTCACCGTTCTTGTGATCATTTTGACCCCACGGGGTGAGATCTTGCGTGGAGCCCCAGATCGAGGGAGACTGTCAGTGGTCTTGTATGTCTTCCATTTCCTAATAATTGCTCCCACAGTTGATTTCTTCAAACCAAGCTGCTTACCTATTGCAGATTCAGTCTTCCCAGCCTGGTGCAGGTCTACAATTTTGTTTCTGGTGTCCTTTGACAGCTCTTTGGTCTTGGCCATAGTGGAGTTTGGAGTGTGACTGTTTGAGGTTGTGGACAGGTGTCTTTTATACTGATAACAAGTTCAAACAGGTGCCATTAATACAGGTAACGAGTGGAGGACAGAGTAGCCTCTTAAAGAAGAAGTTACAGGTCTGTGAGAGCCAGAAATCTTGCTTGTTTGTAGGTGACCAAATATTTATTTTCCACCATAATTTGCAAATAAATTCATTAAAAATCCTACAATGTGATTTTCTGAAAAAAAAAATCTCAATTTGTCTCTCATAGTTGACGTGTACCTATGATGAAAATTACAGGCCTCTCTCATCTTTTTAAGTGGGAGAACTTGCACAATTGGTGGCTGACTAAATACTTTTTTTCCCCACTGTATATTGTGTCCCCTACAGATGTTCCCTACAGAAAAGAGCAGAAGCTCTGAACTCTCCGTTCAGAACCCAGTCCCATCTACCTACAGGTTATGGAAAATGTGCTTGTTTAGTATTTCTCCAGTAGGTTTCCTCAAGGAGAAAGCCTCCACTTCTATGTCAAAGATAATTGTCACGACTTTCGCCTAGGCTGCCTCCCCCCCCCCCCTCCTGGTTCGGGCAGGCTTCGGCGTTCGTCGTCACCGGAGTACTAGCTACTGCCGATCCCATTCTCATCACTCCACTTGTCATGTCTTGTCAATCACACACACCTGGTGCTCATTCCCCTAATTAGTCTGTGTATAAGTGTTCCCTCTGTTCCCCTTGTCTCTGTGAGTGTGAGTTTTCTTTGTGAGAGCGTGTAGCTCGGTTGATCTACTCTTCACTGTGTTATTTGCCAAGGTGGATGTTTTCCCTTGTAATAGTTTCGTTTGACGCTTGGGGCGTTTGATTTATGGAAACGGATTAAACTCTGGACTTCGGTGTTTTACCTCCTGACTCCTTCTTTCACACCTCATCACAATAATACAATAAAGACACACATTAAAACACTACAGTAAATACTACAGTATACCACAGTGAATATTATAGTATTTATACCATAGTATAATATAGTCATTTTCATGTGGGTGTTCTCTCTCTCTCTCTCTGTCTCTCTCTCTCTATCTCTCTCTCTCTCTCTTCTCTCTCTCTCTCTCTCTCTCTCTCTCTCTCTCTCTCTCTCTCTCTCTCTCTCTCTCTCTCTCTCTCTCTTCTCTCTCTCTCTCTCTCTCTCTCTCTCTCTCTCTCTCTCTCTCTCTCCTCTGTCTCTCTCTCTCTCTCTCTCTTCTCTCTCTCTCTCTCTCTCTCTCTCTCTCTCTCTGTCTCTCTCTCTCTCTCTCTCTCTCTCTGTCTCTCTCTCTCTCTCTCTCTCTCTCTCTCTCTCTCTCTCTCTCTCTCTCTCTCTCTCTCTTCTCTCTCTCTCTTCTCTCTCTCTCTCTCTCTCTCTCTCCTCTTCTATTTATCTTTCTCCTCTCTACTAAGGTAATGCAGGTACACACGACTCCTCTGAATCTATTTACTTCATGACTAACTTTATTACTTCCTCGGATTCCACTGACTCACTTTGATTGACGTTGTTTTTTGCTGACTCACTTTTGATTGACGTTGTTTTTTGCTGACTCACTTTTGATTGACGCTGTTTTTTTGCTGACTCACTTTTGAATTGACGCCGGTTTTATTGCTGTTGATCCACCTGAAGTCTTGATGTCCCTCGGGTCTTATGACTATACGGTTATCAGACGTAATAAAACTTCGCTGCTGTTATAGTCAAATCCCTTATCTGTTAAAAAACGTGATCTCATCAGAATACCCTCGTTCCTACTCTGGTAGCCAAGCATAAAGTTTACATGATCATGGCCCACGTATGTCAACCTCAAACAGCCCTTTGCCTCCTTCTTACAGACATTGTAAATTAGAACAGTTAACTAATAGCCTGATTCCAGCTGCAAATAATGTGAGTAAAACATATTAGTGTACTGGTATAAAAGAATGGGGTGCCGTTTATGG